>NW_017732929.1:106413-170453 GCF_001890085.2 Hipposideros armiger | reverse complement strand
AAAAAAACCCTCTTAATTATTGATAAATTATATTAAAGCATGATTTAAAATTTTAAATCAGTCAAAATTCATTTTAAGACTAAGTGCGTACCTTGCAAATTCTGGTAGAATAATTTGGCTGCAGAGACAAACATTAACTTCTTTATCAATATTACAAGCATGTAAAGAATTATTAACCTACTGTCTTATTATATTTTTACATTAGAAGATTGAAAGCTATTTGGTTAGTTGACACAACCCACATATTAACTAAAGATATTTTTTCACAAGTGTAGATAGATCTCTCAAAGTTGGAAGGGCTTCTAACTAACTATACACTATGTGCAAGTTATAGAAGTAAAGACAAAGATTTGTGTGTGACATTTGCAGATGCTAAAATTGATATATCAAATACAATTTCCCCACTGAGCCATGTGGGCATGCCACTAAGATGGGAATATTGCTTTCAGAGTTTTCTTCTGAACTCTAGGTAAGCCTCCATTATGAATCTGCATTCTCCAAAATCAGATATGTCACTGAATTTCACATAATCTGAGATTGCAAATCATTTGTCCCCATGGTATCAGAGATCATGAAAAAATAAACACTTAGAGAAAATGGAAGTATCTGTAGGTATTGAAGAAGGCTATAAATTATACTGATGTTTACTCTTTCATTTTATTCATGACCTTAATTTTAAAAAATCAACCTTGCTTTTCTCTCCATTTTTCTCATCCATCCTCCATTCCAACAGGACTGTCCTAATTGCTATATACCAAACAAAGCTACCAATGTAGCATCTACACCTTTTTTTGCATTGTCTTTTCCTTCTTGCATCTCCCATTCCTGCAACCATCAAAATCTCAGCAATTCTACGAAGCTCACACTAACCACAGTCCCTCATGGAGGGATCCCAGAGGTCTGACTTCTCTCAGCTGCTGCCGCCCTTGTTGAATGAAGCACTCATTTAACACATATACTGCTCTATACTATTGGTCATCTTTTGATGCTCCCACAGCTTTTTTCTACAGTTTCCTGAGGATAGGAATCAAAATTCTCCCTTTTGTGTGTCCCCCAAGCACTAAGAACTTTGCTAGAGAAGCTAATATCCTACTAACATTAAAGCGATGATTTAGGAGAATGTTTTAATTTATAGTTCAAACATACATGAGAAACAAACAAAAAGGCATTTTTGGAACATTTGAATGAGTAACTCATGAATAAAGGTTTGGAAGTTTTCCCAACTTACAGTCTGATGTGAAACACTAATTATTTAACTCCGGAAGAGACATCAGCTGAGGTTCACTTTCTTGCTAATTATTTTTAGTTTAAAAATTATTCTTAGATATACCTTGTACCTCCAGTCAAAACTATGGAGCACACATAAGGGTTTTTTTACCTGTTGAAAACACTTTGTTGACGTTCATTTCTAAAAATTACCTCACCTAAGGTATGGTCTGCTTTCTTCATCCTCCTGTGGAGCTGTTTATATTGGGCATTTCGTTTTCCTGGCTTTTATTCTCACTCCGATTTCTCCTTTCTGATTGCAGTGTTATTAATCAAAAGCATTGCACTGGGCAGGCTGTATGTTCTGTTCAAGAAACAAAATGGATTCTGGATGTGGGCAATTGTGTGCCTATGATCGTGTACATCCTTAAATAAAGGTGAGGGGCACGGATTATAAAGAAGCTTGAATTTCCTGATTTCAAGACACTTCTAATCATTAATGCAGTTGAAATTCTCTTTCTGGTCCTTTCAAAGGCTATTATAAACTATTACTATCTACCGGCTTTTCAGACTTAAAGCACTTCAAGTTTCCCCTTTATCTTTGAAAGGAGGCAAACATGTCTGTTGTCACAATTGGCCTCCCACAGCATGACGGGGATGGCCAGGTTTTCTTCTGGAGGGACTGCTTTGTCACTTGATCTGCCCAAGATGTGCGATGTGATATTTGTAATCTGAACTTCCAGGAGCTAGCAAATACAATTAAATAATTCTGATAAAGCGAGTCACGGGATTCTGAGCTATGTCATTTACTCCACCTTTTCATTATATACAGAAACAATTACAAATGAAAGAAGTAGAAATTGTAACCATAGAAACATGCAGCTATGGGCAGTATCTTCACATTCCCCCGCACATTGCAGCTACATTTTTGCCTTGTCTTTCTTGGTCACTGCTCGCCCACTAACCTGGAAACCACAGAGTGCCTTAGGGTTCTGTTCTGATCCCTGTCCTCCTCTCGCTGCACTTTCTCCTTAAGAAATGGAACCTAGTCCTGAGGTTTCCATTACCATATTCAGGTAGATGAATATGGTGTATCTGCTACTCACGTCTTATTCTTAACCTCCCATTCCATATGTCCCACCATCCATTCTCCATTTATACTACGTGGCATGCAGCCCCTTAAACTCAGCATATCCAAGACTTAATGTATAACCCTCAGTCTCCCGACCTAAACTCACCAAGAATCAGCCAGTTCCTTCTGCATTCCCTGTCCAATGGGAGGCTCCCAGCATACAGCCAGTTCAAGCTGGAAATCTGAGAACCTCCTGGACTTCTCTTCCACTTCCTCTATTTCCAGTCCGTAATCATCCGCTGCTACCACCTTATGCAAAGCCTCCATTACATTTTCACCTGCACCACCTCCTACCTGGCTGCTCTGATCAGGGTTACTGGGAAAACTACCCAGCAGCCTGGGCCCTTTTAGGCAAATCCCATCCACACAGGCTCACTACCATCAAATACTGAAGTCTTCAAATTTTCTCTCAGTGTTTTATAAAACTGTTCAATAAAGTATTCAAATCCTACAAGCATCAGTTATCAAAGCTGCTAATGGAGTTTGACTGAGATAGAGCAGTTTGGACATAGGCACCTGTGCCGTGGTTTTGAAATACACGTAAGTGTGTGACGCTGCGATCCATGTGAGCCTTAGAGGACTGGGGAGCTGTCCTTGTCCAGGGGACTCCAGAAAGTGATCAGCCGGCCAATCCAACCACTGAGAGTCCATCACCCTCACATCAATGAGCTACCCAGCCCCTTCCTGCCTCGCATCTGAAAAAGGGTAAGAAACCTACCCAGCTGGTCGTGGGAAAAGGAGTGGAGCATGGCTAGCTCTCCATCGCACACAGGCCTAGGCAGAGCCTGTGCACCTGGTAAGGAAAGTTCTGCATGAGACAAAGGATCCAGCTTTCATTTTCTATTGGCAAGGCGGTGTTTTGGGCTGCGTTATCATTGCTTATGAAACATGGGTGTACCAATATGACCCTGAAACAAAGAATTAAAGTTGTGAATGGAAGTCAGCCAATTCTCCATGACCGAAAAAGTTCCATCAGTCCAAATCCAGAGTCAAAACCATGTTGCTAACCATTTTTGATATCAGAGGGATTTTTCATTATGATTTTATAACAACTGGACAAACAACTAAATTCACCATTTGGAAGTGCTGAAAAGGCTGCGTGAAAAGTTAGACGGCCTGAACTTTTTGCCAACAATTCATGGCTCTTGCATCAGGACAATGCACCAGCTCACACAGCACTGTCTGTGAGGGAGTTTTTTAGCCAGTATACAAGTAACTGTATTGGAACACCCTCCCTATCCTCCTGATCTGTCCCCCAATGACTTCTTTCTTTAACTGAAGTTAAAGGAAATATTGAAAGGAAGACATTTTGATGACATTCAGGACATTAACGTAATGCTACGACTGCTCTGATGGCCATTCCCGAAAAAGAGTTCCAAAATTGCTTTGAAGGGTGGACTAGGCACTGGCGTCGGTGCATAGCTTCCCAAGGGGAGTGCTTTGAAGGTGACCGTAGTGATATTCAGCAATGAGGTATGGAGCACTTTTTCTAGGATGAATTCGCGAACTTAATTGTCCCATCTCCTATGTCAAAGATCTCATCCTGAGGATGAAAATCTACTTTCATGTCCTCCAGACCTAGAATGCTAGTGTTTATCACACTACTAAACTGTCTTTCTGTGTAGAGTACTTAAGCTGTACTCTGTGCAGCAGCCAGAGTGATGTTTTAAAAACAGACACCAGCTCACCTCATGTCCCTACTTGCTGGCTTTCCCTTCCCTTAGGATAAGGCCCAGGATCAATTTCTCATTTGTGCCATTCCTCCACGTTTGCTGAAATGATTTGTTATTGTTGTTGTTGTTGTTATAATTGGGTGTTCTTCTCTCTTTTTCCTTTATTATATTGTTTTAAGCCAAAGTTCACCTGTTCAATAAATCTCAGCTTTCATACACTGTACTTCCTCAGAAATACCTCCTCCAGCTTTGATGATACATTGTAGTGCTTCCTAGGCCATCCCACCTTATAATCATGTATTCAACGCCTGTGGTTTTCATTGGTTTTAGAGCTGAGACAGTGCTTAGCCTTCAATCTGTATTCCAAGTGAAATAAAAAAAGAAATGAAAGAATTACTTTTCCTCTAAGGTTAGAAGAAACAGGAAAGAGTTTTATATAAAATTTGCCTACCAAATAAATGTGATTTTCATTTTATTTATTCAATTATTCTTTAAAAAACTATATTTTGAAATGAAAACCATGAATGAAACAAAGTTAGATGGCATTAAAAATTCAAGTATATTGTGATCAATCTGGCCTCTCTTTGAATGCCTCCAAGATGGAGTGCATGGAAAAATTTTAAAGTCAGAGGACAGGAAAAGAGTTACGGTTGAAGAGACAATTTCAGTAAATGTAGTATGCTGAATAACTAACTTCAGGATTTCTACTGAAAAACAGTAGTAGATGTTATAAACCTTTTGGTTGGTATGCAGCAGGCTTTGACAAGCTTTTCGTGTAAAGGACCAGATAGTAAATATGTGCGGCTTTCAAGACCATTCAGTCTCTGTCATGATTCTACTCTGCCACGTAGCATGACAGCATCCATAGGCGATGTTTAAACGATTGGGCATGGCTGAGTGTAAACAGAACTTATTGACAGACACAAAAATGTAAATTTAATATAAGTTTTGTGTGTCACAAAATATTTTACTTTTGTTTCTGTACAACCAATTAAGTTGTAAAAACCATTCTTATCTTTCAGGACATATGAGCAGGTGATAGACTGGATTTGGCTCATGGGCTATAGTTTGCCAACCATTGATGCAGAGTTTAAGGATAACCACAAAATTGAAGAGATGGTTCTCTTCAAAGTCTGTAAACATCTTGTCTATGAATTCAATAAATACAACTCCAGAGGCTTTAAAATTGAAACCCAATAATTGGGACTCTCATGTAAGACCATTCCAGATTTTTTTTTCTTTTTTGCTTCAGCCTTAAAACACAAGAGATTCAGCAATAAGATTAAATAATATCAAGTGAAAGAAAAATAAAAACCTTTCCATTTCTCCCATATAAATTATTCATTTCATTCTGGTCAGCAAGCATTAAAAAGAGTTTATAATGTACCAGGTGTTGGGGATATAATGATGCATAAGACTCAGTTCCAGTAAGAGACATAGTTAAATCAATTGATCATTTGATGGCAGTGTGAACAATACTATGAAAGAAATATACAGAAAGCGTGCTACAAAAGCAAGTCCAGAAGGGTGATGGAAGACATTCTAAAAGAGTGCTGAGTCATTTACTTTTTAGAAAATAATCCCTTTTCCTTTGTGAAAATATATTTTTATAAGAATTTTACTGGGGGCCGGCCGAGTGGCGCGATGGTTAAGAACTGGCTTGGACACCAGAGGGCCCCGGTTCGGATCCCACATATGAGGGCCAGTGACACTGCTCTCTACAGCTAAGATGCTGAACAACAGCTCAACCTGGAGGGCTGCCATGAGTCGCTGACGACGGCGTAGGCTGCAGCCCCTGCTGCAGTGGGTTGCCATGGGCTACCGTGTGTAGCCAGCAGCCAGCGTGAGCAGCCAGCAGCCACAGTGACCAGCTGTCCAGAAGCCAGCGACTGATCTGCCTCGCCCGGGAAGAGCGCAATGATGGTGCCAACTTGGGCCAGTGAAGCAACATCCTCCACAACTAGANACTGAAGAACAAAACGACAGCAACTTGTCTGTTCCCCTTCCCCAATTCCCCAGTGCTGTTCCCATACCCCCAATATCCCAATAAAAATCTTTAAAAAAAAAAAGAATTTTACTGGCCTGGAACACCAATGTTTAACCAGGTTAAAATAGTTTCCAATACACTAATCAAACATTAACCAGAGGGTTAATGTATACCTACTATTTCTTTTAGAGACTAAAGTGTAGCTTATTTATTGTTTAGTGAGACATAACTCTAGGAAAACAAACACTGGACATGGCCAAGAAATTGTTTTAAAGGTAAAAATTGGTAAAACATGGAAAAAAGCATCCTATATGAAAATTAAGTTAGGTTTGAGAATGGGAAAGAAGTATTGGATTTTGGGGCAAGAAAATAATAATAAAAAAAGAAAGACAGATTTGAGGTCGAAACAAAATAAAGTTGAAATGAGCACCACTCCAATCTCATGTACCCACTTACGTAAAACAGATCCTGAGCACCTGTCACGTGTCAGGCACGTTACCGCTGAGGACATGTCCAGTGTCATGTGCTCTAACCCACAGGGTGCTCAGTTGTGTTGGGGAAACGGAGAGTCAAATGGAAGCCCCGCAGTAGGCCACCTAGCTTGGTTTTAATGGGAGAACACTTTACGATCTTTCTGGAAAAGTGTCCTGTCAGCTGAGACTTGATGGAAAAGGAGAGACTGGAGTGAGCGCTCCTGAGAGGTGGGAATGGAATGAGTGAAAACCACAGGCAACAGAGAATATGGAACTTCTGAGGAACTGACAGTTGCTTAGCATGGCTTGAGAAGGGATTATGCTGGGATGGGGTGGGGTCGGCGAGGAGCCATTGATGAGCTCGGCATGGACCAGGCTTGCCAGCAGTGGCACAGGAGGCGGAAAATGGAGAGCAGGCCTTCTTCAGTGAATCCTCAGTTGGTTGTCTGAAGAACCAGAAATCTCACATTGAACTTCTTTTGTTTTTCATCCAAAAGTGATAGAAACTCCAATGTATACACCCATAAATGTCAGAGACTATTGATATCTGTTCTTAGAAACACAGATAAATCCAAACGACATAATTGTGAATCCCTTCTCAAGTAAAACGCCAAGGCAGTTCTTCTGATGGGTGCAGAGGAGAAAGGCTGTGTGACTTTTCTATCTAACACTTAAGCTCAGAACTGTTATGATGAAAGAGCCGGCAGGGGTTGGATTTCTCTCTCTCTGCCTGCTATTTCCTTGAGGCAACCTAGAGGCCCAGGAGCCATAAAGACCAGTGTAGGCCTGGGAAGCTAGTCTCATGCAACTCCACACAGCTTCATTTGGTTATTATTTGGCATAAGAACTACTTCTAAACAAATGGAAATCACTAGCCTTCACTGTCTGTTAATACCATCAATCCACATTACTGGTGTCTGTGGGAATCCCACAAGATCACAGCAGCCAGGTGATCACACCCTCATCCGCTCTGTTCCCTGTCACTTTGGTTTCCACAACACATTCTCCATTCTGCGGGTTGTGAATTTGCTAGCTTCACAGTCCAGCAAAATGTCAGTGAACTTGGAGAGAGAAAAGAAGTGTTCCAAACCCAACTCTGCTACTCATACGAAGTCACTTGCCTTGTTGGAAGATGCATTGCTATATATAATGCCTCAAAACGAAGAACTAGGACTCAATGATCTAACATTATTTCCAGCTAAAGAATATGCTTTTTATGAGTCAGATAGGATATCAGCCTCCCAGTCTAGGAAGAGCAGTGAAATGACTACGGATACAGAATATTAGAATGATGATTAAGAAAAAACAGAGCTTATCAAACAGTCACCGCTCCTGCCTCCTAGACAGTGAGGGTTCCTTACCTGAGGCCCAGGCACCAGGAGCCCTGGAGAGGTGGAGGCCATGGTCGCCTCAGCTCTCCTTCCCCAGGTCCGCTTTGCTGCTCCCTGCAAAGACCCCGGTCAGGATTTGGTGTTTGGCTTCTGGCAGCACAGTGACCTTTGTTCCTGCCGTGTGTTAGCAGGGGATCCAGCCTCTTTTCCTGGAGGTACTGGAGGAGCATCAAGGGTCTGAATGGGCTTCTAGTTTACTTGGGTTTCAGCCAAATTCTTCAAAAACCATTTGCTCACCAACCTGACAGACATGCTCAAGGCTAGAGTGACCTTCCTCCAAGTTTCCACATGGATTATTCTAAGGAGCCTCCCAACTTGAATTAAAATATTAAAACTTTAGAAAGAAACAGCCCTTCTAAGGCTATTGGATCCTGAAACTCAATGTCTCCAGATGTTCTTAGAAATGTGAGGTTACATGCAGGAGTAGGTGCTCCAGGTACGGACTCAGCAGAACACAAATATCTCCCACAAAGCTTAATGGATGAGAGTTTAATAAAGATGTTAAGAACCAACGAGGTGGCAAAGGACCCGTGGACTAGCCTCAGCAGGAAGCTGTTGGCACCTCTGGGGATGCAGTTGAGAACGCAGCTACAGAATCTGGGTCTTGGGAAAGGAATGTAGCCTCTTGTGAACCATGTTCTTGGGAATAAATATGATAACGCTCTTTCCTCTAATCTTCAGGGCCAGTCTTCCCTCTGCCTAAACCCAAACAGAAGCCAGGAATCACGGGACATGATCGATCTGCAGGTCAGCATCCAGGGAACATAAAGCAGAGCGAAGAAGAGCAGAGAGACGATCCAAAGAGACACCTGGAGATATTCAATAGAGAAAGGTTCCTGGGTTTGCAACCTGTGAGTTCAGGTCTGTCCTGAGAGCTAGTCAAAACTCAGTTGCACTGGGAGGTCATAGAGGACTGAGGTAAAACAAAACAAAGAGGCTGAGAGGCTGAAGATGGAGGAACGGGCTGAGAAAGCACAAGGAGGAAGCCAGATGCCAAATCTGGGGACAGCTAGACGGCTGAAGGACAAAGGCATTGAAGGAAGACATAGGGCAGGTCTCATTCTAGGATGGGTCTCAGAGTTACCAGGCTTCTATCTCATAATCACTTACAAATTGAATCTTGTACTAAGGAGAATACAAGGTCCTAGAAACGCTCCTCCTAGGCAAAGTATCATCATGGAAAATTCAAGGTCATTTGGAAAGCAATAACAAAAATGAATTTTCACAAGCCATTCACTGCATGATGTACAATAATTTTAGTTTTAAAGCTGTTCTCTCACTCAGCTTCTATTTGGACCTACCATTCTACAGAAAATGTAATCTTAGTCATTTCTGGGTAAACATGATAATTTTTAAAATTCTGTCAATTCAGGATCTGCTGTCCCCCTCTTTTACTCAGAGCAGCACATGAGTTTCTTAAAGTATATATAACAACATGAAATCTGGAGGCTGCCTGTGGGTCCTCAGGAGAGTCTCTGGGCCGTGCTGTCATCCACTGAGATGTGCAATGTCCTCTGGTCCCAGGAATGGTCTGGCCCTTGGTTAAAGGCAGGAAAGCTCTTTCTATTGTTTACCCCCCAGAGGGCGTTTAGGGTCTGACCAAGAAAGGTCTGGGGGATATCTTGTCCCCCAGGTTTATCAAGTTCCTCCTGTACCATGGCTGAGACTGTTTGTTTATTGTTGGCAACTGGAAATCAGATGAGTCTTTACTGTTTAGTCCCCAAGGTTCTGGGGCCAGGCTCTGTCATCATCCCTCAACCCTCCTGTCAACTCCCACTAACTTAGGGGCAGACTGTTGCCTCACCGTCTATAACCACTTCTCTTCCCCATCTCAGAGGCTCTTCTCTGGTCTGGGGAGAATGCACTCAGTGGTGCATGAGACATGAGAACTCACTCAGTAAACATTCTTGCCAAATCTTTCATTCTCACATCAAGATTTTGGCATTCTTCAAGGTAGAAACCAGGAAGTAGATATGGTTATTTTCCATTTTCTGCATTGATGGCCTCTCCTTCTCTTTGTTGAGGTGATGTATTCTGATTGCAAAGTAGAGGGGGTCATCCAGTTAAAGCCTGATTACATTGAATGTGTGTATGGTGTGTGTGTGTTGTGTGTGTGGAGAGGCACGTGTTGACAGATGACATTGTGAAGCACATGAAATTGGTTCTTAAATCCTTAACACGTTATTTCAATTTTATTTTATTTTTAATTATATTTACTTTTCTCAGTTATAGTTGATATTCAATACTATATTATATTAGTTTCAGGTACACAGTATAGTGGTTATACATTTATATAATTTGTACAGTGATCCACCGAATTAGTTTGGTAACTACCTGACACCATATAGGTATTATCATATTATTGACTATATTCTCTTTGCTGTACTTTATATCTCCATGACTATTTTGTAACTACCAATTTGTGCTTTCTAATACCTTCACCTTTTACTCCCAGATTCCCATCCCTCCTCCCTTTGTAGCAACCATCAGTTTTTTCTCTGTATCTATGAGTTTGTTTTTGTTTTATTTGTTCTTTAGATTCCACATATAAATGCAATCATATGGTACTTGTCACTCTCAGTCTGACTTATTTCACTTAGCCTAATACCCTCTAGGTCCATCTATGTTACTGCAAATTGTAAGATTTCAGTCCTTTTGATGGCCATGCAATATTTTTTATGTATTATATATTTTATACTATATATATAAAGCCTCCTCTTCATCCAATCATCTATTGATGGGCACTTGGGTTGCTTCCATATCTTGATTATTGTAAATAGTGCCACAATAAACATGGGGTACATATATCTTTTCGAATTAGTGCTTTGGATTCCTTCAGACAACTTCACACGTGGAATTGCTGGGCCATAAAGTGGTTCTATTTCTAATTTTTTGAGGAACCTGCAAACCATTTTTCATAGTGGCTGCACCAGTTGGCAATCCCACCAACAGGGTATGAGAGTTCCCTTTTATCCACGTCTTCCTCAGCACTTGTTTGCTGATTTATCGATGGTGCCATTCTGATAGTTGTGAAATGATACGTCATTGTGGTTTTATTTGTAATCCCCTGATGATTAGTGACATTGAGCATCTTCTCATATGCCTATTGGCCAGGCGTATGTCCTCTTTGCAGAAATGTGTATTCAAGTCTACTGCCCATTTTTTAATTGAAGTGTTTTGGGGTTTTTTGGTGTTGAGTTGTATGAGTTATTTTAAAATCTTGGATATTAACTCCTTATAGGATATATCATTAGCAAATATCTTCTCCCACTTAGTAGGCTGTCTTTTGTTTTGTTGATAGTTTCCTTTGTTGTGCAAACACTTTTTAGTTTTGTTCTCTTTTG
Source organism: Hipposideros armiger (assembly GCF_001890085.2). Taxonomy (NCBI): domain Eukaryota; kingdom Metazoa; phylum Chordata; class Mammalia; order Chiroptera; family Hipposideridae; genus Hipposideros; species Hipposideros armiger. The sequence goes on along the minus strand of NW_017732929.1, from coordinate 159,247 downwards.
GTTCCCTTGCCCAAGGAGACATATAAGAAAATATACCACTGTGAGATGTTAGAGAGTTTTATGACCCCTTTTTACCTATGTTTCCTTCTATTTTTTATCCATTTTTAGTTTTTTCTTGTACATGGTGTAAGGCAGTGGTTTAGGTTCATTTTTTGTTTTTGCATGTATATGTCCAGTTTTTCCAACATAATTTATTGAATAGACTGTCTTTACCTTACTGTATGTTCTTGCCCCATTGGTCATTGATTAAATAACTATATAGTGTGGAATTATACCTGGGCTCTCTATTCTAATTCATTGATCTATGTGTCTGTTTTCATGCTATTCACATGCATTTTTTTAAAAGATTTTATTGGGAAATTAGGAGAGGGGAACAGTGTTGGGGAATTGGGGAAGGGGAGCAGACAAGTTGCTGTTCTTCAGTCTAGTTGTGGAGGACATTGCTTCACTGGCCCATGTTGGTGTTATCATTGCGCTCTTCCCGGCTGAGGCAGATCGGTCGCCGGCCTCTGGAAGGCCGCTCACAGCGGCTCTTGGCAGCTCACACCAGCTGCTGGCCACTCACGCTGGCTGCTGGCCACACACAGTAGCTTATGGCAGCTCACTGCATCAAGGGCTGCAGCCTACGCCGTTGCCAGCAAGTCATGGCATCCCAGCTCCAGGTTGAGCTGTTCACCATCTTAGCTGTAGAGGGCAGTGTCACTGGCCCTCATGTGGGATCCGAACCGGGGCCCTGCTGCTTAGAGCTGGTGTCCCAAGCCAGCTCTTAACCAACGCGCCACTCAGCCGGCCCTCCCATGCTGTTTTGATCACTCTAGTTTTGTAGTATAGTTTAACACTTTACTTTCAAACCCTTGTATCCCAGAATTATATGCTCTTGTGATTTCTCTTCAGCCTTCCTTCTAAAGTCTACTTTTATGAGATTATCTGACAAATACAACCCTAAGCTAAGGTATAAATGATTCATACCATTTAATACATTATTCTTCGTACATGTATGCTAGCTTAAAAGAAGAAACTTCTGAAACAAAGTAATAATTTTCTATTAAAGTTCAGCATCAGTGAGTGAGGTAGTCAATGGGGATCTGGAACTAAAGGAGCAATTGTTTCCTGTTATATCATTTAAATCTTTATGTGTCTAATTGCTTAACATCCATTCCCGTATTTTCAGAGTGTAGAATCAATTTTACTAGGCAACTTCAAAGGGAAACTTGATGATAGTTATATTATTTTCACCAAATCACTGATATGAGACTATAGGAATCCTGGACAGAAATACAAATTTTCTAACTGAAAGTGGTTAAAACTATATATTTTGAAATATATATGCTTTTAGTTCCTCTTTTTATACATTACAAATATGATATAGGTACAATAATATGTCTACATATACTTTCAATATTAAAAGTATACATGTATGTATACACTAGGTATATTACAAATATATACTTATACTGTATCATTTATATATGGTGTATGTTAAAAATGTATATAAACATGGATATATTTCCTCATACAAGTTTCTGAAGCCTATAGGACTTAAGATTATTAGGGTAAACTTGACTTCTTAAGTAACTTCCCAAATGGGAGACCCTAGGCCAGACACTGACAAAGCATTGCTGTGAGGGGCCCACTAGTAAAGTAAGCATTTTAGGCTTTGTGGGCTGTAGTCCCTGCCCAGCGACTCAACTTGGCCATTGCAGCACGAAAGCATCCATAGACGATGAACATCTGATCACCAATTTCATGATTCAATACAACGTTACTTATAGACACTGGCATTTAACTTTCATATCATTTTCACATGTCACACAATATTAGTGCTCTTCTAATGATTTTCAGTCTTTAAAAAAATATAGACATCATTGTTAGCTTGAGAGATGGTAAAACCAGAGAGCCGAGCCACAGGAGGCTCAAGCCAGCACTTTGCAGACCTCCGATCTAGCCCTACGCCCTCAGGCTGAGCCTGGCAGAGAGAGGATAGGCTGAGTGTGAGTTAGGGTGAGGAAGGCGACAATGCTGTCACACAAAGAGGGGAAGAGCACCCCTGTGGCATGTCATCTGTCACTGCGATAGGGAACTTCTCTTACCATTTGCACTGAGGAAAACAGGGTGAATCTGGGTTTCTGCCTGTCTCCTGAGCTCCCAGTTCCTTCCATCTGATTTCTCTATATCCAGTATGGTTTAGTCTAGAATTCCAGTTTTCTGTCTCTGCAGCTGGTCCTGTTGGTAGGAAAGGAGGAGGGGAGGGTCCAGGATTTTAGGCACTTTTGTTTTCCTTATCTGACCTGTTATCATCAACAGTGGTGATAACAACAGTTACAGAATATTACCAGCTCTTAATGGAAAAAAAGCTAAACAGAGATCAGAAAACCTAGCTTTCAATACAACATTTGTAATTAATTACCCACCAGCGTGACCTTGCAAACATTACGCAACACTCTGAACATTGGTAACTTATCAGTGCAAGAAGCCTCTTGAAGATTTCTTCTGTTTGAACATATGATAGTTCTTATAAACACCACTTCACTGAGAAGCCTTAGGGAGAAAATAAGTTTTGCTAAAGATGGGGAAAATTATTGAAGGATATGTCAAAGTAAGAGAAAAGCAGATTTAAGTAGAAAATTCACAATTGTATTTTTGTATTTAATTAATTTTATAGTATTCAGGGTCAATTTAGCTAGAGTATTTTTTCCCTTGTTTGTTTTTCTGGAACCATCCATACTTTTGCTGATTAAAGGAGCTCTGATTTGCATCCATTTCCTTGAAAGAAAAAAAGAAACACATTTTCTAAAAATTCTGTGAATTAAGACTTTGAAACTTCAGATGGTGCTATGACCCCATTTATAATGCAGTTTTGCTTTCTGGTTTAAGTTCATAGAAAAAAATACAGTTCTAAAGTTTATTTTTATCTTAATTCATAAGAAATGAATTATTTTCCCTTACTTTTGTTTTACTATTATTATTGGACAAACTGTTTTTACCATTGGAAAAATCTACTGTAGTTAGTTTTGGGGAATGCCAAGTGCTCCTTTACACCAAATAACAATCAGCTTTTATGTCTGTTTCCTTTTGGGTGTTTCTGCTTATTACTTAGCATTTGGTTTCCATGACTCTGAACCAACCTACTTTGTTGTTGCTGTTCTTAAAGAAAATTGCTACACTGAGAATTGGGCAAAGAGTTAAGGATAAAATTATTCCATATAAGAACCATTTGAACCTCTATTTCGTAATATTTAGGTTAAAAAAAAAAGTTCCTGGCATTAAGCCATAGGAATTCTGGCTTAAGTCAGTGCAGCTAATTGGAAAACAAATTTCCAGATATTTTGAATTTTAATTCATTTAATTTTTCTTTTAACAGGATTAGAAAATATGATTAAACCTAGTAGGATATGATTTTACTGGATCAATCTGACTTTGAGTAAACCAACTAGATATTAAAATCTCAAAGTAGAAGAAAGGGACTTTAGAGCCACTGTCCCTTAAAGAAATTACAGACAAAAATTAGAATAAATGCAAAAATAATAAAAACAACGGAAAGCTGGCATGTCATTTTGTTGTTCATAAAGTGTTCCATGTGGCTGAATTTGCAGCTTAAACTCTGGGTGAATGTATCCTAAGTAAGCTACTTTGAGTTAAAAGCCCACCGTATATGTATACAAATGCAACTGATTTCTGAATATTAATTTTGTATCCTGCCACTTTACTAAATTCATTTATCAGTTCTAATAATTTTTTTTTTTTAGCTGAGCCACTCTGTCACCTGTTGGCAGCTGAGCAGCAGCTCAGCTTGGGCCGGGAATTGAACCGCTGTTGCTCAGAGCTCAAACTCTTGAGTGAGCTCTTAACCAACTGAGCCACTCGGCCAGCCTCTATTCTAATAATTTTTGGTGGAGATTTTGGGGTTTTCTCTATATAATATCATGTCATCTGCATATAATGACAATTTTACTTTCTTTTTTCCAATTTGGATGCTGTTTATTTCTTTTTCTTGTGTGATAGCTGTGGCTAGAACTTCCAGACCTATGCTGAATAAAAGTGAAGTGGGCATCTTGGTCTTGTTCCTCATCTTAAGGGAAATGCTTTTGTCTTTCTCCAATGAGTATGATGTTAGGTGTAGGTTTATCATATATGGCCTTTATTATACTGTGATATGACCCCCCTACTTCCACTTTGCTCAGAGTTTTTTCATAAATGGATGCTGGATTATATCAATCTAGTATCTATTAATATGACCGCAGGATTTTTATCTTTCATTTTGTTAATGTGGTGTATCGCATTAATGATTTGTGGATATTGAACCAACCTTGCATACTAGGAATAAATCCCACTTGGTTGTGGTATATGAAAAGAGAAATTAAAGAAGATACAAATACATAGAACTATTTGCCACGCTCATGAATAGGAAGAATTCATATAGTTAGAATGGCCATACTACCCAAGGCAATATATAGATTCAACACAATCCCTATCAAATTACACATGACATTTTTCACAGAACTAGAAAATATAATCCTAAAATTTATATGGAACCACAAAAGACCCCAAAAAGCCACAACAATCTTCAGAAATAAGGACAAAGTGGGAGATATCATGCTACCAGACATCAAATCATACTACAAGCCTATAGTAATCAAAACAGCAAGGTATTGGCATAAAAACAGACACATAGATCAATGGAACAGAATAGAGAGTGCAGAAATAAATCCATGCCTATATGGTCATTTAATCTATAATAATGGAAGCAAGAATTTACATTGAAGTAAATACAGTCTATTTAACAAATTGTGCTGTGAAACTGGACAGACACATGCAAAAAAATAAAATTGGACCACCTTCTTACACCATATACAAGAATTAATTGAAAATAGGTCAAATATTAAATGTAAGACCCGAAAGCACTAAACTCTTAAAAGAGAATATAGAAAGTAAATTTGCAGACATTACCTGTAGTAATATTTTTACTGGTATATATCCTCAAACAAAGGAAGCAAAAGGAAAAATAAACCTGTGACATGACATCAAACTCAAAAATATTTTTCACAACAAAGGAAACCATCAGTAACACAAGAAGGCATCCTACTGAATGGGAGAAGATATTTGCTAATGATACACCTGATAAGGGGTTAATATACAAAATTCATAAAAAACTCATACAACTGACACCACAAAAACAAACAACCCAATCAAATGATGGGCAGAGGACTTGAAGAGACATTTCTCTAAAGAGGACATACAGATGACCAACAGATTAATGAAAAAATGCTAACATCACTAATCATTAGAGAAATGCAAATAAAAACCACAATGAGATGCCATCTCACCCCAGTCAGAATGGCTATCATCAATAAATCAACAAACAACAGGTGCTGGTGAGGATGTGGAGAATAGGCAACCCTGGTGCACTATTGGTAGGATTGCAGACTGGTGCATCCACTAAGTAAATTAGTTTGGAGGTATCTCAGAAAATTGAAAACAGAATGACTTTATGTCCCAGCAAGTCCACACCTGGGTATCTACCCAAAGAAATCAAAAACATTAATTCAAAAAAGCATATGCATCCCTATGTTTGTTGCAGTGCTATTCACAATAGCCAAGATATGGAAACAACTGAAATGCCCATCGATAGACGATTGGATAAAGAAAGTGTGGCATATTTATACAATGGTGTACTACTCGGCCATAAAGAAAAATGAAATATTACCATTTGCAATGACATGGATGGATGTAGAGAATATTATGCTAAGTGAAATAAGTCAGACCGAGAAAGACAAATACCATGCGATCTCACTTATATGTGGAATCTAAAGAACAGAATAAATGAACAAACAAAACCGGAATAGGCTCAGAGATATAGGAAAAAAAAAAAAAAGAGGGTTGCTAGGTGGGAGGGGGATGGGATTGGGAGAGAAGGTAAAGGGATTAGAAATTACAAATTAGTAATCCCAATATAACCACGGGGATATATAAGACAGTTTGGGGAAGATAATCAATAATGTTGTAAAGATTTTGTAGGGTGTCAGATGGTCATATGTCTTGTTAGGGAGACCACTTCATGGATGGTGTAAATGCCTGACCACTGCACTGTACACCTGAAACTGACACTGAATAATATGGAATGTCAACTATAATTTTACACACACACACACACACACACACACACACACACACACACACACACAGAGGGTGCCAAAAAATGTATACACATAAGAAAGGAAAAATCTGTATTAAAATTGTGATACTCAATATATACCAATAAAAAAAGATGAATACACGTCATATATATACATTTTTTTGGCACCCCCGGTATATACTCTACAGGATGTAGAGTAGCATAGAGAACAGAGCCAATGGAATTGTAACAGCTATATACGATATCAGAGGGTAGTCAATTCGGGGAGGAGGGTTATCACTTTTTAAAGGATGTAAATGTTGAACTATGACATTGTTTTTTATACCTGAAACTAATTTTTTAAAAAAAGAAAGAAAAATAAAACATGCCAAGAAAAAAAAAGCCCACCAATAGAAGTTAAGTATTTATGAAAGATCAGTACTCTATAAATGCTTTCCAACTAGTTTTTTGCAACTAGTTGGTGATTCACTAGTCAGGTGATTGATTGGAAATGTTCAAGCTGCTGTGTGTGGGAGTGTGTTAGGGAATGGGGGAGAAACAAAACCACTCTGCATGGTACAAGGACTTATAACAATGATGGGTATAACTTCTAAATACGAATATACTTTGAATCCCCTTGAGGTAGACACTGTGGTAATTTAGTTTTGAATCATTGACAACTATGTATGTGAAAGTGCACTGGGAATGGTGACATTCTATAGATGTTGTCCTCCTACTTTTTATATCAGTGTTTTTGAAACACATACTGGGTTAGGTTCAACATAGAGGAATTTAATAACAGAAAGATGAAAAATTACTTCTAGATGCTTTTAAAATTAAGATCTTTCTCAATAAAGATGATATGAATCAGGATCTGCATGAACGGCATAAAAAAGGCATTAGCATATTTCATGTTTTATAATAAAGGAGAGCTATCTATTTTCAAGCACCATGGACATAAGTGTTTGTTGCTTTCTAAATCTATCCCTGTACATAACATTCTTATTTTCTGAGCGAACTCCAGTGGCCCTGGCTATAACACTGTTCATTCTCCTTTATCATTATTGCTGATTAAAGATTAAAATATTTCACATAAAACATAATACTTTCTTTTATTTAAAGAAGAGAAGCTCTCCTCTTTATCTTTTACATCTTGAAGTCGCTCACTATAAATATATATCAGATATGACAATTGAACAAGAACTTCTAGTCCAATTCGTCCCATGGGAGCACAGCTGTGACATATTTCAGAGACCTTTGTGATTGCTCAGCCCTAAGATCAAGCCCTATAAAATGACAGGATTTGAAAAGCTGGTCAGTGTAGAGTGAAAAGCAGCTGCTGGCATAATAGCCAACCTTTAGCCAGGACCAAGTTCTGGTTCAGCTCTAGGGCAGAGAACTGGTGGAGCCAATGATAAGCTTCTCAGGTCGGCTGGTGAGTATAGAAATGTCTCAATACCTCACATATGAAGGGTTTTCTGAATTATTTTTGTTGAAAGGTGCCTTCCCTGCTTGCTCTTTTATTCAATACTGATTTTTTTTCTTAAATAATGTATTCAAGTTGGTTTTCTTTCTTTCTTTTTTTATTTGAATATGAACTTTTGACGGAAGGGATCCATGGTATATTTATATTGGAATTTTTCAACTCTTTTTTTTAAGTGCTGATCTTATGTCAATCATTGATTATGTAAACCTAGGGAAGACTTATTTTTCACTTTATTTTAAGTTTAAATGTCATGATTTTTATAGACATAGAAAGAGACTTTGAACTTTTAAGTGACTACCTGGAAACTATTTGGAAAATATGGATAAGGTGTAAAAAACACATTCTATTTTAAATATAGTTTTCTTTTGGTGGCAAAAAATTATCTCAATGGTGATATCTGGGTCCATGATTTTTGTTAGTATTAATTTTCACTATTAATTGAGTTAAATTGTTCAAAGTCATATATACACACATAAGTTCCTAGTGATTATACAAAAAGAGCGGGAAAAGAAACATATAAAATACAATTTGTATATAGGTACAATGGAATACTACACTACCATAAAAAATCATGAAATGTTGCCATTTTTGACAACGTGGATGGATCTTGAAAGTATCATGCTCAGTGAAAAGAATCAGAGAGGAAAGGACCAGAACCATAAGATTTCACTCATATGTGGGATATAAAACAGAAAGCAACAAGTGGACAAACAAAACTGGCAACGTCCTAGACGTAGGCAGCAGTATGGTGGTTACCAGAGGCTAAAGGGGGTGGGGGAGGATGAAGAGGGGCAAGGGGGTGAAATCTATGGTGACAGATTTCACTAGACTTTGGGTGGTGAACACACAATACAATGGACAGATGACGTATTAGAGAATTGGACACCTGTAACTTACATAATGTTAGTAACAAATATTACCTCAATAAATTAAAAAAAAAAGTATTTCCTGCCTGCAGACATCTGTGGTTGGAAAACCTGAAGTGACTGTCCCTTTCGAGGTTCAGAGATGGAAGCCAGCAGGAAGCCCCAGCTCCTTGTGTGCCTGACGCTTTTCAGCGTGCTCTTCTCACAAACGCTGGCATGGCCTCTTTTGGAAGCACCTTTTCTGAGGTAAGTTCTCTTTCAATTCAGATCGTTGAAATTCCATCTTTATCTAAAGGAGAATTCCCTTTCTGTTATTTTGAACAAGTCAATGTTTTTTAATTTGTAATATTTATTTAAATATTTGGTTGGTATGTTATGTAAATTTTTCCATACCATGTCAAGATGATTGCCCTTTGTATATTTCTTACTAAAATTATATTACTACATAAGATTAGAAACCTGAACACTCTACAAAATTCATTGAACTTGAGTACCTCTTCAGAGATAGGAGTATTCTTTGAACTGATAAATAAAAAGAAATATGTCATACCAAGGTGTGTTTTTAAAGTAAATTATTAAAACAAAGAAAAAAAAAGCACTTAAAACCCAGCTCTCAAGAAATGTTTGAGCCAAGTGATGCTAAACACTGACAAAATACAAGTTGCTTCCAGTTTTCATATGGAATATTAAAAATTCTTCAAAGTTTCTATTTTGTATGAAATCTTTCTTCTTGTGGAATTTAACTATGCAAAGTGAAGACTTTGCAAGGGAAGTGCACTTGGCTTAATGCTCAGATGGGATTGAACTGAGTAGCTCTGATGGTTAGGACAGACAGCATGTAAGAGTTGTATGGAATCTATAGCATGGGATAAACAAAAATTTTACTATTACTACTCTCATAACTATAGAAGCCACTGTCAATTATGCTATTCACATTTTTAAATGGGTGATACTTTCCAAGATTTTGTGTATCTTATTTCAAATGATTGTAAAATCATAAGCACTGTCTTCTGAGAAAGGAATATATTCCACTTCACTTGTCTTTCTCCTACTATGTTTGGTGACAGAATACCATTTGAAGGAGCAAATGAACATGATCAAATTGTATTAACACTAGACACTGACATCTTGCCCAGTGCATTGGCTGAAAATGACCGGTGAGTTCATTTTTATTGAGTTTTATTTGAGAAAAAGTATTTTTAAAATATGAATATTTTATTTTTGTGTCTCCATTGAGCTATTCCTACCTCATAACACTGCAGATTTCCATGTGTTGTGGCTTCATCCAGCCTGACTACCTCAGCTCTATCAGTTTTCCATGATGTTCATGTACAAAGGATACAAGAAGCCAGGAGGAACATATCATTCACTTACATCCTGTTGTATAAAATGTCAACATCAGGAATTGTACTGATTCTAGTAAAACTCCAGTATTTAAGATTCCATCATAGAGGAAGTGCTAAGGCAGGGGTTTCATCTCTCATAAAGAAAAGATGCCTAATAATAAAAGCTATTCATCCGCAGAGCCACTTGTCAAAAGAAGTTCTATACTGAAGATAAAAAACTAAAAGCTTCCTTATTAGGGCAGAAAAGTTGGTTGATAGGCCATAAGATGCTCTCCAGTTTCAGAGATTTTGTTTCCAAATAGCTTTGGAGAAGAAAAAGCAAAGCCATAATAGGGTTTGTACTAAAATCAAGATAATAGTTTCTTATATGTCCATACTCATGGTGTATGAATTAAACTCTGTGAATCAACCAATCAATCAAAAATGGAAACTAATTTAAATATATTTCTCCCACCAATATGTCTCAGAGATGGTTTAGTTTGAAGGATTCCATTCGTGAACTTTTATAATGAGGTATACCTCCAAAAGAGCTAATTTTTTTTTTTTAAGATTTTATTGGGGAATCGGGGGAAGAGGAACAGACAAGTTGCTGTTGTTTTGTTCTTCAGTCTAGTTGTGGAGGATGTTGCTTCACTGGCCCAAGCTTGCACCATCATTGCGCTCTTCCCGGGCGAGGCAGATCAGTCGCCGGCTTCTGGACGGCCCCTCACAGCAGCTGCTGGCTACACATGGCAACCCACTGCAGCAGGGCACTGCAGTCCACGCAGTCGCCGGGGACCCATGGCAGCCCAGCTCCAGGTTGAGCTGTTGTTCAGCATCTTAGCTGTAGAGGGCAGTGTCACTGGCCGTCATATGTGGGATCCGAACCGGGGCCCTCTGGCATCCCAAGCCAGTTCTTAACCAACGCGCCACTCGGCCAGCCCAAAAAGCTATTTTTTTAAAATTTCAACAGTATGGCCTGAAAATATAAAAAAATTCTTGCTATAAATCACAATAAAATATCTTTTATTAGGTTATTAAGAAGTCCTTCTGGACTTAAGTTTTCACAAGAAACTTTCATAATAAGCTGATTAGTTTCTTTCTTATTCATTGAGCTAAAATAATTTTTTAGAAAAACATTTTCAAAATAATGGTTGTTTTTTCTTCCTTGTTTTAGGAATGCCAGACATGCTGCAGAAGTTTTAACCAGGGACTCCAAAAGACTCTTGGGTCAGCTTCCTGCCAAAAGATTTGTTGAGTCCTTCATTGGAAAACGAGATAGGTAAAGAGAATTTATTATTTTTATCAAATATTTTATGATTATTTAAACTGCAAATTATTATATTTTCAATGTTCACAATATATTTCCTTTGTTCCAAATTGATAACGGTTGATAATATTCAATTTAGTTAAAAATAATTTATATTCTTCAATAAAATATACCAGGTACATGCATTAGAAAATGAGGCTTTCTAGTAATATCATACTCAGTGGTTCAGACACACTTATTTTTGTAAATAGCAATCATTTGTAAATCTGAAACCAATTGAACTTGACACAGTAAAAATAAGACACAGTATAAACTGAAGCACATTTTAAGGCTGCCTGTAGTACTTGTTTTTAACTTCTTGCTGAAACCAAACATTGGAAGATTCTTTCTTTAACTGGACAATAGCTGAATATTTACTACATACTATTTAGGTAGAAGAGCTTTTTAAAAAGCACTTATTTTTAAAGAAATATCCTACTAATGGCAGAACACAACTTGAAATATTCTCCCATTTATATTAGTTTATACAGTATTTGCCCATTTACTACAGAATGTGTCTTAAGACATGCCTAGAAAATTCCAAAAAGTGTTGGATTTTCCTAGCTCCCCTATTTTTCGATTTAGGTGTATTTTTCTTTTAGTATTTTCCTGAAAGAAAATTGACAGGGTGTTTGAATCCCTTTTTATCTTACTCCAACATATTTGGAACTTTGTTATATTTTCTATTTCTTGTTAAAACTCTCTGATTTCTGTTTCCTTGCATTTCATAGCAATAACATCTCAGAAAACAACGGCACCATCAAACGTCAGTCGGATGTAAATATGACAGAACTAGAAAAATATTTTGGAAAAAAAGAAGTATTAGATGAATACTTGAGAGGAATTGGCCTTGGGTAAAGAAACAGAAAACTTGGTAAAACGAGAACTCATAAATGACTTTCAAAATAGGAGCTACATAATGGAGGTTTACCTATCTCTCTACCTGTCTATGTATCTACACTCTATGAAGCAGGTAACTCTCACCCTTGGCTGCCATCAGACACCCTGGAGAACAGTTAAGATACTGATGTCTAGCCTTACCCAAAACTCATCACCAGCAAATCCATGCCTCTAGGTGTATGGCTGTAGACATTCGTATTTTCTAGGGCTCCCCAGTTGATTCTATTTTGAGTCCAGGGTTAATAGTAATGAGTGTAGAGGCATCTAGTCTGAATCTGGAAACAGGTTGTATCAAAAGTGCTGATATTTAAAACATGGAAAGCACATTCAGTTAGCAATTTGGTGTCACATGGAACTCCCTTTATGTGCATCTTCAAAGCCTTATGTTACTAAATTAAGCCTTGAGGTCCTTTGTGTCTCTCTGAGGTGACAGATACTAGAGAACAATAACAGCAAGTGGGGTGACCTCTTTTTATTCCAATTATTTTTGCTCCGATGGTGAGTACTAAGAAAAATTATGTTTGGTTAGTTCAGACAGGATGACTCTCTTTGCCCCAGATTATAATTGTGTAAGAATAATTATAGCTACTTTAAGGTCAAAGAACAATTCTTAGATAAGAACTAATCTCCAAGATAATTATTTAGCCCCCAGAGCACTTTACAGAGCACAGATAAAAAGCATAGGTTACACATTATCTCTCTGTAGATGCTTTCTCATCCAAGACCTTAACAAGCACAATTTTCTCTTTCTGGTTGGCAGTAATACAGAAAAACTCATAGCGTTCTACAAAGCGTTAAAAGGCTGAGACAGCTCCTTAATGGTAGGTATATCTGGGTATCCTGATTTTATTCCTACGGCAATCATTCAGTTATTTAAGTAGGTGAGAGTCACTTAATAAGAAACATCTTAGAGTTCTCACTTAGATGAGACCTCATCTAAGAAGGATACTTCTACCTGAAGAGAAGTCCAAGCCAGTAAACAGCTTAAAATGATTCATGCAGGGTGGTGACCACACAACAGAGAACGCTAATAAGGAGTAAACAGTTCAGTAGCTCCTGGTTTACTCAGTCGTATTCCTATCCTTCTGTCGAGATATAACAAAGGAGACTGACTCACACTAATGGGAAATACTGGCTTTCTTTGGAGAATCCAGCCATGCTGCTCTTGTTAACAGAAGCGTAGTCCCACCAATGACTGCTAGCACCTCACTAAAGTACAGGAGATACAACCAAGTTACAGCATGGCTCGTTAGAGTGGAAATACCAAGGCACTCTGGGTCTAATTGTAGTCCTTGAAATATAGCAAACTTCCTGCAGCAAAAGTCCAATTTAGGCTATTTTACCTATAAAGTGAGCTTAGGTACTATGCCTCCAATAGCAGTCCCTGTAAAATGTGTTTTGAGTAGAGAAAACACAAATAGGTTTATTTCATCTGTTAACTGATAAACTTGTTATCACAGTTGGTTTTTTGTGTACATGGGTACAAGACATATTTCTAACCTGCGTTACTTTAAGGTTGACATTAACCCATAAAAAATGTTTAGGAGGCTTTGCAAGTGCCTAGTCATCAATGTATCAGAGGTTGGCATAACTTTTCTTTAAAGGCTATGGAGTAAATATTTTTGGCTTTGTGGCCTATGAGGTTTCCTCTACAACTGTGCAGCTCTGCTAGAGCAGCTTAACAGCTGCCACAGGTAATGTGTAAAATGAAAGGGGCTGCATGTGTTACCATAAAACTTTATTTGTAAAACATGAAGGTAGGCTAGACTACAACCTCTGATAGGTCAAAGAGATAAAAGTAGATGAGCTGAGACTGAAGACAATTAATGGACTTTCTTCAGTTCCAGGAGGAATATCTCAGGTTCATTACAGAGCTCAAGAGTGAAGACACCTGTGCCATTGGCTGCTCCTGTCCGCTGATTACCCTTTACTCTAACAGAGAGTCAGGGTTGGGTTGGGGTCTAACAGGGTCAGGGCTCTGCTCCCCCCATCACTATTATAAAAGGATATTTCACAGAAACGAGTCCCTTTGCTCAAAAAAGAAAGCTAATTTCACATAGCTTCTTGAAAAATGATCATAAAAACAAGTCCTGTCCACTAAATTAAGAAGCACAATATACACTAGAACATAAAGAAGGACAAATCACTCAGATTTCTTAATTTGTTTAGACATTTATGAGATTCCATCACTCATTTTTTGTTTGTGTTTGTTTGTTTTTATCTTTTTTGAATGGGTAAGTTTGAATAAAGGTTTTTGACAAAATATCTTGTGGCTTCACCATTTGCGAAAGTGGCAAATGGGTAATTATGAATGACTGAACAGAGAGCCCCTTCCCATTGCAGTCACATTTGTGACAAACAGTCCTTTGGAAGATGCCCTTTGATATCCCACAGCACAATCTCCTGTCACAGGCTGTTGACAAGGGGCAAAGAGAAACTGATGTGTAGCAAGTGAGTGGATAATGAATGAAACTAAGATGCTATGAATAACAATATTTTTACACTTATATACCAATTCTTTCTTTTTCAGAATTCTTGAAGAAAATTATGATTAGGTGAAGTAATTATACTTTGATTTCTACATTAAAAATGATAAACGCACTTCAATTTCAAAACGAAATAAAATAATGTGTTGTTCATGTTGTGACTATTTTATTCCAATATAATAGCTGTTGCTTACATTATATTATTTAAGAGTTCTTAAATTTGTCTTGAATGCATGAAAATTCTGGAATTCCAGGGGCTGTGTTTCTTTCCTAACATAGATTTATTTAATGATAGTAAACACCAGGTTAATTCCACTTATACGAAGCTTTATGGAAGGGTAGTAATAGAGCAAAATGGATGTGTTTATTTATAGAGCATACTAAACCATTCAGAAGAGTGGAGGAGATCATCAGGGTGGCCACATTTGAATGTTAAGCAGATGGAATGCAGTGTTAAATGCACCTCAAAATGTCTAAGAGAATGCCAACAAAATAAAAATTCTTTCTTCAAAAAAGGTTTTCAAAACATGTCATGCACTCCCACATCAGTAGGCAAAGTTTATTCCGAACGGGACTACCAGCCTCTAGATTGGGACCGCTCACTGCCGAAGGCTCTCCTCTGATTCGTGTTTCCGTGAAGGAGACAGGCCTCTGCCTCTGGCCCTGACCGTTCCTTTATGCCGTGTGCAGTGTGTGTAGAATGTAAACTCAATGGAGCGTTTGTTTTTCAGTAATAAATTTTTTTCCATAATCGCTCAAAGAATGCTTGGAGCATACCAGCCTCCATCAATGAAAGTACATTTGGCGACACAACTATTTTCCTAAAATAATTCCCTGAAATTATATGGAGAAAATAAGACCTTTGATTGTCACTGCAAACAATTTCTATTGTTTGGATTCATTTAAAGGATATGGCAGTACTTAGTTTTAGCAATAGAAAAGGTTTTGGGATATGTAAGGCAGGACTATTTGAATGTTTTATGATCTGTGAGTCCTAAAACAACAGTGACTTAAATAAGACATAATTCCTTTCTCACATAAAGCCAGATATAATATATCAAGGTATAGTATGATGGTTCAGCTCCATGAAGCCCTCAGAACTCTCAACACCTTCCCAGTCACCCTTCAACTCCTAGGGCATGGACCTTCTCCTCATGATCCAAAATTGCAGCTGGAGTTCCAGCCATCATATCTGCATTCTTGAGGCAGGATGGAAGAAGAGGCAGGGAGAAAAATAAAAAGAAGCTAGAAAGCAAAGAGTACATGCTAGTTTGGCTAATGCCTTATCCTAACATCCCCTGGAGGAGAACATAGTTTTATGGTGACAGTCATTTGCCAGGGAGACTGGGGAATGTTATGTTTAGTTTTTGTTTCATGTGCCCCACCAGAAACAGCGGTTCTATTAGTATAAACCAAACAAAACATATTTTTATGCAGGGATGTTTTCTTTTGAAAACTCAGGCTATGGATCTTAAATTCTTACCAAGAGGCTTAAAGAAATGATAGACCAACTGGCAATCAGAAAGTTCCGAACCATTAATGAAGAATCAATACCATCACAAGGCAAAGCTTTGCTCGCTTTCCTTTGCTACAATTAGAAAAGATGGCAACATAAGAAGAGTGTAGAACTACAAGTAATTGCTAGCAGTTTATACAAGTTGAGGCAAAGTAGACTAATTATATCTTCTTTAATATCTGATTTCACACACTGTTAAATTTCAGTGACTTTTCTATACAAAGCACTGGAGTTAGAATAGAAAACTTCTAGAAGTCATTTACACAAAAGAAATTTATAAAAATCAAATGGGGCCATAGTAGTAGTGGTGTAATTTGACTGTCAATCTAAAGAATTTGGTTCATTTTATTAATGTAAATGCTTCTCAACTTCTTTCCTATTCTTTCAAGGAATATGTATTGAGTGCCCCTGAAGTGCAGTGTAGATATCGGGGAGTTGGGCTCTGGACAGAGGGAACAGCCACTTCCATGGAGGGAGCGGCCCTGGCGTAGCTGGACCGCAAGGAGGGCAGTGTGGCCGGAGCCGGGTGCATGGCAAAGGCCTGAGCAGGAGGCGAGGTGAGAGGGGTCCCCGCGGACTAGTCCTGTGGGGCCCCACGGGCCACCCGGAGGACTCGAGGACTGAGCTGAGGAGATGGCACAGCGTTTGGGACAGGCTGTGATATTATCTGGATTGTATTTATCAGGGTCATTCTGGCTGCTATCCTGGGAATAGGGTGAAGGGCTGAAGGGTGCTGAGGGTGCAAAGAGGGAGGCACAGGAGGAAGCACCGTCATAGGCACAGGAGGAAGCACCGTCATGGCTCCCAGGGCACAGACAGTGCAGGTGGGGAGCAGAGGCGTCTGAAAACGTCCTGAGAGGGAGTCACATTATTTGCTGCTAGACTGAAGATATGAAAGGGCAAACGCCCAGGATGCGTCCCGAGCGAGTCCCCTGAGCCAGTGAAGGATGTGGCTGCTGTTAACTGACATGGAGGCGATGGGAGAAGGAGCTTCCGGAGCAAGATGAGGAGTTCCGATTCGGACGTTTCAAAGCTGATGCTGAATCGAGCTGGAGACACACGTGAGGGGTCCTGAGGAGATGCGGTGCTGACGACACACAGTGGTGACACCTCTGCATAGAGATGAGATTTAAAGGCTCAAGTCATGAGATCACCAAGAGACCACATGCAGCCGAAAAAGCCGCTCAGCACGTGATCCCTGGCTGGGTTCCTTCACTGGGGCTGCTGCAACAAAGGCCCACAGAATGGGGGGGGGGGGCGTTTAAACATCAGAATGGATTTCTCCCTGTGTTAGAGGCAGATGCCCAACATCAGGCTTCTAGTCCTCTGACGACTGTGAAGGACAATGTGAGCCAGGCCCCTCGCTGGCTTCTCATACTTTGCTGGTAATCCTTGACTTGTGGCAGCACCGCCATGCACGCTGCCTTGGCCTTCACATGTTGCTCTCCGTGTTTGCGTGTGTGTGCATGTATGTATAGCTGTGCGTGTCTCTGATTTGCCCTTCTCAGGAGCACACCTGCCATGTTGGATTAGGGCTCATGCTAACGACCATTTTACCTGTTACCCCTGTAAAATCACATCTGTCTCCAAACAAGGCCACATACTGAGGCACTCGGTGTTAGGCATTCATGCACTTAATTTTGGGGGGACAGGGTTCAGCCCATCACACCGAGGCTCTCCAACATTAATAGGCTGGGTTGTTGAGGGGAAAATGGGGTAAAAAAGAATGAAAGGAGCAGCTAGTGAGTTAGGAGTAAAAAAAGGAGGAAAATAGGGAAGTGTGCAGTTTTATAAAATAGGAAAGTCTTCCAAAGAAGAAGGCATCGTTTACAAATTTCTACGCTGCTGCTATTAAAAATAAGAACTGCTTATTGGTGTTTTAAACAAGTATTTATAAGGATAAGGAACCTACTATGTGCTCAGCACTGTTTTATGTTCTGATGATATAACAGTGACCAAAACACACAAAATTCTGCCTGCATGGAGCTTACAGCCGACTGAGGGAAATGGATGAGAAAAAAAAAATAAGGAAAATTCATTTTGTGTTAGAAAGTGATAAGTTCAGAGGAGAAAACTTAATGCTCAGAAGGAAGATATTAAGTATTAAATTTTTTTTTTAAAGGTTGAAATATAAGATGATGCTCCCAGAGTAGGCCTCACAATAAGGTGAATGTAAAGACAACAACAGCAACAAACAGAGATAAATGGGCTCAGAGTCTCTATGCAAAGATATTTCTAGACAGAAGGAATTCTAGATGCAAAAGCCCTGAGTTTGGGTTTACCTACTATTGTGAGGAAATGAGACGAGACCAATTGGACTGAATGGAGAATGATTAAGGTCTAGTGTAAGACAGAAAGTCAGAGAAGTTTTAAGGAAGGAGGCTGCATATTAAATATTAGGTCATAGCTAATAAAAAAATTAAAGAAAAAGATCATAGGTCATAGCTAAACTTTGTTTTTCATTTAGAATGAGATGGGGTGCTGTGGATAGAATTGGCTCCCTCCCTGCAGAGTCTGAAAACAACCCTGCCATCAGTAACTTCATCTGCTCACAGTGATCTCAGACTTTCTAGCTTCTCCTTTCTTTATTTTCCCTTCCTTTCTCTTCCTTCCTTCCTTCCTTCCTTCCTTCCTTCCTTCCATCTTCTTCTTCCCCCCTTCCTTCTTTCCTGCCTTTCTTCCTTCCTTTCTTTCTGTTTTTCCAGGTATTTGGGGTAAACTTGAAGAAGGAAAGTATTAAAGATCATCTAAAAATATTGCATAAATTAAACAAGGACTTGATGCAGAAACAGAGAAGAAAATGCTCTTGGACTTTAAAATTGCCTAAATTAAATTAAAATTTAACAGAAGTGTGTGTCAAATCAAGCAAATTGCCTATAGTATTAGAGATAAATTATAAATAAAAAAGATGAGTCACCGATAATCAAAACAAGAGGTCTTCTATCTGATAAGCAGAAGTTTTAGAGCAGCGGTTCTCATCCTGTGGGTCATGACCCCTTTGGAGGTCGAACGACCCTTTCACAGGGGTCACCTAAGACCATCGGAAAACAAAAAGATATTTACATTACGATTCATAACAGTAGCAAAATTACAGTTATAGAGTAGCAACGAAAATAATTTTATGGTTGGGGGTCACCACAACATGAGGAACTGTAATAAGGGGTCGTGGCATTAGGAAGGTTGAGAACTGCTGTTTTAGAGTAAGAGAAGGGAGAACCTAGATGGGAGAACACAATCAAAGAAATATCAGAAAAGTCATTCTTCCTTCCCTATATTATACTTCCCGAGATCCGACCACATGCTTCTTTCACTCCTCAATAAATGCACATCCTACAGTGTATGAACTGTCCCTGAATATCCAATTAGTTTGTCGACTTCGTCAGTTTGAGACTACATTCTCTTGTGAAAGGCACAAAATGATCCTTGATAATCAGTTACTAACGTGGCCAATTAACTCTTAAAATGTTTCTAGACCTCCTAACCATTTTCATATTTACAGCTTCTGGGGGTGATTGATTCCAATACTTGGTTTTCTAACACCTCTGTAAGAATTAAGTTGAATCCATCCAGCCTTATGAAAGGAGTTACATATTTTCTTCTCTGTTTATGTAAAGAAAACTATATATTACCATATACTGTCTTAATATTAAACTAACACACACCACACTGTGTCCGGGTTTCAGATACAGAATCTCTATTGTCCAGGATATCTCAAAGGGAGCCTAAGAATTCTATAATAATATCTGAATTCCTGAGGCCCCTTGGAGCCACACATTTCAGTAGATCTAGATTTTACAAGAATACACTCCAATTATTTATTTGCCTATTCTCGTTTAGGGCTCCACTCAAATGGTGCCCTCCCTGGTTACCTGAGAGCAGCTGCAATTGTTTGGAAGGACAGAGAGGGGAGGAGTCACATGAGAAGCACCTGCCTTTTCACAGTCCTGTGTTGACAGCTCTCTCTCCTCCACCACAGAGAGCCAACATTTCCTTGTTCCTTCTTTTTTGCCTCATGTAATTGCAAGTCTCCTGCAAGATGCATCTCCTTTCGTGCTTTGACTTTCCTCATTTTTACCCCACACAATTGTGCACTTTCATTTTCTCTTCCTTGGACACGTGCCCTGGTTCCATAATTTTGCTTCTTTCTGTCTGGCTCTCCTGTTGTCTATAGGGTTGTGGCTTCACACACCCGCCTGATGTCTCTGCTCCTCGTGTTACCACATGAGAACCTCATTGTTCCGGTGACGGAAAATTCCTATACGCGTAGATCTCCCAAGATTTCTTTTTCTCTCTTAGATTTTCTTTCTGTTAGCCCTTAGACACACAAGTCACACTTGGTAAGCAAAATTTTTTAACTGACATTTTAATTATCTTTCTGGTTAAATAACCTACAATCTTTGACTAGAATTTGCCAATGCAGTAGATTATAACTTAACAACTAGGAAAATAACTCTGCCATTACTCTTAGTTTATACTCCAAAGACATTTTCTTCTTACGTTAATATACAGATAAACAAACTTCAGTCATATTCTTTTTAAGTTGGGTAGAGATGAATGAGTTAGAGGTTTGGAGCAACAGGCATGTGTCATAAAAGAGAATTTATCAAAAAAGTGTAAGTCTGAAATTTGTGCAAGTAGTGAAGATAAGACTAATGGAATTGAACTGAGAAAATTCTCATTTTCAGTTTATGTAGCTAATTTTAGGGGTGTTAGCTTCAAAATATGCCTTCTAAGTAAAAGCAAAATGGTAAATAATAGGTGATAGCATAAGCTGGTTCCATTTAGGAGGTATTACATAATAACATTATTTTAAAACATTAAGATAAAACAATATAATAAATTTTTAAAATAAAATATAAATATTTAATTTCTTAAATTGAATGTTATTTAACAAATTGTGAGATGTAACTGCCAAGTTGTTTCAAACTGGAAAAATGTTTGGACATTAAATAACAGTATCACTAATTTGTGTTGATATCTTATGTGGATCGTAGTAACTCAGAGAATTGTAGGTATAAATGTAAATTCCATGTTTTGCCAAGGTTCACACTTTTTTGTGGTAAGTAATTCATACAAAGCAACAATGAAAAAATGTATTGGAACAAATAATACAGCAAAAATAGCATAGTTGTTCTTGGTCCCACAGCTCAGTGGGGTGCTCATGGCAGGAGCTAAACAGGAGAGATTGTTCCTCAGTGGGTAACATCTGAGGGACCAACACCTTCCCCACCTTCGCTGAAATCAACTAGAAAATTAGTGCTGTTACTCACTGTGTTTGTGATGAGCAAAACTGGTAACTGCTGACTTCCTCTCAGTCCCTACTGTGAGAAGGAAAACATGACTCTAAACAGAGTGGGTGACAAGCCAGTAACACGTGCCATTGATCTATGGCCTTCCCAGTGTTGAGAAAGTGCGAGCCCATGCGATGGATTGCCTTTGGAGTGTGAAGACGAATGCTTAGCAACCTCTCTGTTCTAGAACTTCTGATGTCACTATCTGTCCTCGCTGGGGGCCAGGAACTCATTCTTGGGTTTGACAATGATGCCTCAGTCTGACTGTGAAAATGAAGTATCAGAACAGAACTGAGAGCCAGGCCTGTCAGAGAACCACAGTGAACTTCACACTGGAGCACCATATGTGCCCACACGTCGTGTGAGCATGCGAGTCATGGGCGGACACAAGTTGAGCGCCTACTTCTTGTTTGCCTGCTTAAGGTGTGAGCTACTACAAGAAAGAACAGAGCCAGTTCCCCCATTGAATCAAGGATTCGTGAGGACTTCAGTCTCCTGCCTGGAATACACGAGAATAACTCTAGCTTCAGGACACTGAAACGAATGCTTAGAAACAGCACTGCACATCTCCAGCCAGGGACAGACTAAAAGCAAGATGAACTTTTCCAGGAATCAAACACTGACGATATTACAGTGGGAGCCTGTTTGCACCACGGCGCCTTCCCCAGGGCCATTCTGCAGCTCGGGGGCTGTCTGAGTCAGGGCTTCTGTTTTGTTCTCTGGGCACGGTGACCTTTCTCTGGTCCTTTTGCCAACATTGGGCCAGAACCTCCACCCAGAAGGGAGTTGAACAGCCTCAAGAGTCTGCCTCAGCCTCAGTCAACAACCCATTCCTGCCCCCACGTCTAACTGCAAAGATCAGTTGCTTACTCTTGCCAGTCATATATCAACTCAAGGAGTGAAATAGCTCATCCTGGCCCCAGTTTAACTAAAACCCAGTAAATATTGACTCTCAGCATTTATTTTCTCCGGAAACATAGCTCCATGTATTCACACAAATGGGTCTCTATTCCAAGCTTAGATTTTTTTCCATTATATTTTTCAGTTATTTCTCAAATGAAATGAATTTTTAATTTCTGGACATAAGAATACCTGACTTTATTTTAGATATGTTTTCCTCATCTACAGTACTTTTTATATCAGGTGAACATAAGAGAATATATTGATGATTGTAATTTCAAACTTTTTTTTTTTAGATATTTCACGTGTGTGTATGTTTTTGTGGTGTTTCAGATTGAGTGGTTATATTTTGGAAATTAACCCATTATCAGATATATAGAAATATTTCTTCTCATTCTGAGAACATAGTTTACCTAAAGGTTAAAACTTAAAGTTAAGGATAAAAATGTAGAAACTCTGTAATTTTATAGTTAAGGCTTTTGTTTTTTTGGTGTAATCGTAGTTAATCTGTGATTTGCAAGCAATGGCCAGTCCTGGTCTTTCCAGAAAATACAATAACAGATAACAAAGCTCTGCTCCAGTGCTTTAAAGGTACTATCAGGCTGCCTTCAGGAATCAGGAGATTGGCTGAATCTAAAGATAACAGGAAGAACCGCAGGCTCCAGGAAGTCTACACTCACAGGAGGTGACTTCTTAGATGCAATGGCAGCTCAGAAGAATTGACTCAAGAATCCTGGGGACTGCACTCCACCTCCAATCATGCACTTCCCTTATCAGATTTAGAATCAATTAGTTCTCCCTTTGCATGTGAAATTCCCTTTCAAACCCCTTAAGCCCCCATCTTTTCTCTTTTGGGGAGACTGGATTTGAGCTTTCCTCCTGTCACTCATTTGGCTGCCTCTCAAGTAAACTCTTTTTTGCATACTTGATGCTTCAGTGACTGGTTTTGCTGTGCGCTGGGCATATAAACTTGTATCTGGTTACAATTCCATAATTGCTTTTGCATCCTTTGCTCTGAAAAAAAGCTTTTTAGTTTGATGGTATCTTACTTCTCTATTTTTTGCTTTTGTAGACTGTGATTTTTGTGTTATATTCATAAATTCATTGCCAACTCACATGTCAAGAATGTCTTCACCTATGGGCCAGCCGAGTGGCATGATGGTTGGGAGCTGGCTTGGGATGCCAGAGGGCCCCGGTTTGGATCCCACATGTGAGGGCCAGTGAGACTGCCCTCCATAGCTGAGATGCTGAACAACAGCTCAACCTGGAGCTGGGCTGCCGTGAGTCGGTGGCGATGGCGTAGGCTGCAGCCCCTGTGGTAGTGGGTTGCCATGGGCTACCGTTGTGTGGCCAGCAGCCAGCGTGAGTGGCCAACAGCTGCAGTGAGCGGCCGTCCAGAAGCCGGTGACTGATCTGCCTCGCCTGGGAAGAGCGCAAAGATGGTGCCAACTTGGGCCAGTGAGGCAGCGTCCTCCACAACTAGACTGAAGAACAAAAGGACAGCAACTTGTCTGTTCCCCTTCCCCCAATTCCCCAGCACTGTTCCCATCCCCCCAATTCCCCAATTAAAAAAAAAAAAAGAGACAGGAAGTTGATTAAAAAAAAAAATGAATGTCTTCACCTATGTTTTCCTGTAGGGATTTTACCATTTCAGGTCTTACACTTAAGTCTTTCATCCATTTTGAGTTGACTTTTGTGTATGGTGTAAAGTAGGGATCCTATTTCATTTTTATAGTTTGCATGTGGATATTCAGTTTTCCCAACACCTTAGTTGAAGAGATAATCTGTCTCCCATTGTTACCTTTTCAAACATCAGTTAACAGTGTACTTATGGGCTTATTTCAGGGACCTGTATTCTTTTTCATTGGTCTATATATCCATCTTTATGCTTCCACCATTCTGTTTTAATTGCTGCAACTTTGTAATTTATTTTGAAATTAGAGAGTGTGATGCCACCAGCTCTATTCTTTTACAAGATCTCTTTAGCTGTTATGGATCTTTCATAGTTCTATATAAGTTTTATGATTTTTTTCTATTTTTGTAAAATATTAAACTTCTATAACTTATTGGAAAAAATTCTCAAATAACCCAATTTATTAAAATTGTCAAGAGTGTTTTATCTGTAAAACGTTAAGATAATATCTTTAAGAAGTAAGACATTTTCAAAAACTATAACCACAATACTATCACACCTAACAAAAATAATTTTGTAATATCAAATTTTGTCTACATCATTTTCAAGCACCTCTGATTATATCATAAGGGAATTATTTCCGTTGGTTTGGTCACATCATGATACAAAGTTTAGACATTGCATGTGGTTGATGTACCTTTAAGCCCCTGTTCATCTATGATTTCCCCTCCCCATTTCTTCTCGCCAGGTATTGGTTGCAATTTCCTACAAGTTGAGTAGCAATCCTATGGCATTATTTAAATATGATCTTTTACTTCATGAATTCCCCATGAACTGGGAAGTTAGATCTCGAGGCTTCACCAAATTCTTTTTGGTAAGACTATTCCCTGGGTGGTTTTGTGCCTTTCCTACGTCATCACATCAGATTGGACATACTGCCTGGTTCTTTCCATCTCTCTGTGATGTTAGGATTGATCTGGGAGGTGATGTAAGCTCAGCCTGATACACCCATTCTAAGGTTCCCTATCAGCCTTCCATGTGACAATTTCAACAACTATTGATAAATGTTTCCTAGCGGTCTTATGTCATCGGGGATAATATTGCATATTATTTCTTTCTTTCTGCATTTCTTAGAAGTATTTCATAAAGAAGAATGTTCTCTCATCAACTATTAGGTTATCCTCACATGCATTTTATACGGAAAAAGCAGAATAAGTGTTTAATCTCAGATTTATTCCTAATAAACCAGGACCATTTATGTATTCTTATGAAAACCTTTTCAGTATAGCAAGGAATAGACAAAATTTTAGTTGAATTGTATTTCCTTATGTTAGAGTGAGAGAAAATTATTTTGGGTTGATTTCTTTAGCATTTATTTGGTGTGTGTCATTACAGAGTGTATAATCTTTTTGTAGGAGATATGATTGATCATCTAGAAGTCATTTCTAATGCAGAAATGCTATCATTCAGGATGGTGACAGTGAAGAGCTGGTAAGCTAGAGAGGAAGAAGAAAGAAAATGAAAAACTTTTCTTTTACAAGGTGGTTTGAAATGAGATGGAAACATGGAGAAAAGAGAATGGGGCAGAGTAACAAGGGGTAATATTTTCTTGGTCTACTGTCTGGTATTGTTTTGATTTTTAGAAGATGTCATTTTTACATACTCAAATTCAAATAAATATAATAAACAAGAATAGACAGGTATGTGGCATACAAACAGAACAACATTAATAACAATATACTGAAGCAGAAAATAAAGAACAGTCCCATTAATTCAGTAGAATATTTTGACTATGTATACTTTTAGGCTAAAGGCAAAAAGAGCTGTAAACAAGTTAGAATTTAGTAAATTTGTTTTTCAGTGGTATAGGTTAGAAATTCTGAAACTACTTAATAGGTGTTCTAGGATTCAGAAAATATGTGACTGAATTAAGCATAGTAGAAGTCAGGAAAAGGGCATTACAAAAATGGAAAGAGGCAAGAGTTTGGGAGAGGCAACTCCCTGTGGGCCCTGAACATCTTTCCATGTTCTCAGTGGGTATGCCGAGAAAGCAAGGCCCTGATTGATGTCTCTCCACCCAGACCATTTCTCAGGGTTGGATTTGCAAGCAGCCTTGAGAGATAAAGCCATAACTCCCTCTAAGACAAAAAAAAAAAAAAAGGTTTGCTTAGTTTGCTAAAAAACAACGAGTTATTCTAACTCAGTGTTCTTCAGCTGCCGTGCAAATCCACTATCTAATGCAAATCGAGTATCCATGGAGTGTCCTGCTTCACCCCTGTGGGACCTAAGAGCACAAGGGAACTAATGTACATTATGCTGTTCCTTGTGTTGTGAGTAAAAACGCTTTTGTCTCTGACTCCGAAAATCCTGTCTTCTGCCAGCATCCATGAAACAGGCTAATTTATTATAGGT
Organism: Hipposideros armiger; assembly: GCF_001890085.2. NCBI lineage: Eukaryota > Metazoa > Chordata > Mammalia > Chiroptera > Hipposideridae > Hipposideros > Hipposideros armiger. The sequence continues at coordinate 133,011 of NW_017732929.1, read as the reverse complement.
ATTGTAAAACTTCAGATCTGAAAAACTGCTAGAATGATACATGGTATTTTATTGGAATTAGAGGTGTGAATATGAAGTCATATTTTTAAAGATAGATGATATAGATAGATAGATAAAAATAGATATTGATATGTATAAATAAGTAAATGTTTATACAAATATTTCTTAGCCACGTATGCTAAGAGGATCTAGAAGCAACACCCCAGGAGATTGCCACTGGCTCTCCTAACCACTAGACCTTAGTTTGTAAATGTGTTTCCCTCTAAAAAGAATTAGGACTCCCTGGAGAACTAGCGAATTCCAGGGCATGGAATGAGAAAGTACAAGATGAACCTGGAGCAGATTCTACACCATAAAGTAAGAAGGTGCTCAGAGAATGGGGACATGTGTTAGATGAGGGTAAACGGGGTCAAATATATGGTGATGGAAGGAGAACTTACTCTGGGTGGTGAACACACAATGTGATATATAGATGATGCATTACAGAATTGTACACCTGAAACCTATGTAACTTTACTAACTATTGCCACCCCCAATAAACTTTAATAAAATACATAAATAAATAAAATAAAAACAAAGTAAATATATAACCATGGAAATGTGGTACCCTTATTTTGGTTTTGGTTTTATTTCAAAGAGTCCCCTTCAGGAGCACTTTTATCATGTAATCCCAATGTCAGTTTGAGACAGCAACAAGGAAAACTACAATGTTTAGCAAATAAAGGAACTTCAGAGGGTGGAAGATCAGAGAAGCCTATAATAAGAATGCCTTTGTTTTACTGTAGATGTAGAAAATGTATATTTTTCTCCCTTCCAGTTGTTTTTTAACCAGAGGGCAAAATACATCAAGGAAACGGGCCAGCCTGCCTTTAGTCCTTCCTGCAAAAATTTTCACTTGTGGTTTTGGGGGATAATTCATTTATTTCCTCAGGAACACATCCAAGTCTTGGGTTTAGCAGACCTTTAATGTCAATCTTGAAACTTTTCTCTCTAATTCATGACCACATTTTTGTTTTTTACACTTGTCTACCTCCAGATTATTCTGTGTAAAAACCAAATATTTACATGAACTGCCTCCTTCAGTGTTCTGCCTTAACCTGTCTTTATTCCATCTGCCGTGATTTTTCCTGGCTTTTATCTGCTTGTTCCCTTCTCTCCAGCAATATTTTAACAACTGAGAAAGATTCTTCAACTCAGTGGATTCCGATTTGGTTTGTAAGTTGATACTACATATATTTTTATTCAACAAATCACTTTAGATCCCAAACATGTCATGCTTAGAGTTTTTTCTTCATAAATCTGACAAGCAGAATAATTTTAGAAAATTATAATTTCATGTTTTGTCAGAAGTTGAGATACGGTTTTAAAATTAGAAATATTTTGCACAGCCTGTGTGAGAGGGAGACCCAGGTCAGGGAAGTGTAGATTGTTAACACAATGGATGGATGCTAGTGAACGTGGGGTGTGTGGCCAGTCATAATTCTCAAATAGGCCTTTTAGTTTTGAATAATTCAAGGTGACCTGATAAAAATTCAGAATCACTGGGATGTTTCCTTTTCTTCTGTTTTTTCTTTGGGAGGTTGGGAGAGGAGGGTAGAGAGAAATAAAAGTAATACCCACTTTCATATATATGCTTCTTCATTTTGACATTTATATATTTTTGTGGGCCAGAACATTACTAATGTAATCATCTAAATTGGAACTGAGGTCAGGTAGAACCAAAAGTCTTTATACTAATAGGTCCTAAACACCCAATTAAAGAAGTAAGATGACAGTTATGTATTATGAATTGTAATATTGCTGACAGAATTTCATTATAAATATGTACAAATATAAACACATAAGTAATCTTGTAATCTCCAAAAGGTAATGAGGGCTATCTCAGCAGAGGTAACAGTTGACTAGAAGGTGATTAGATAAGTGGAGCACACTCGCCATATTGAATATGGCACTCTACAGGGGGATCAAAAGTGATTGGGTGAAGAAAGAATCAATTTAATAAACTTAAAGATATGAAAAAAGCAAAAATTATCTCCAAATTACAGTGATTCTGCATATGTTTTAGAGTTGCATATTTATTTTATTTTACAAAAAAAGAAAATCCATACAGAAAGAATTTAAAATCAATCCTTATCTCACACAACGTGCAAAGATCAATGTGCAATGGATTATTGGATTAAGTGTAAAATCAAGAACTATAAAACTTTTGGGGCCGGCCGAGTGGTGCAATGGTTAAGAACTCGCTTGGGATGCCAGAGGGCCCCAGTTCGGATCCCACATATGAGGGCCAGTGACACTGCCCTCCACAGCTAAGATGCTGAACAACAGCTCGACCTGGAGCTGGGCTGCCCTGAGTCGCCGGCAACGGCATAGGCTGCAGCCCCTGTGGCAGTGGGTTACCATGAGCTACCGTGTGTAGCCAGCAGCCGCAGTGAGCGGCCGTCCAGAAGCCGGCGCCTAATCTGCCTCACCAGGGAAGAGCGCAATGATGGTGCCAACTTGGGCCAGTGAAGCAATGTCCTCCACAACTAGATTGAAGAACAAAACGACAGCAACTTGTCTGTTCCCCTCCCCCCAATTCCCCAATAAAAATCTTTAAAAAAAAAAAAAAGAACTATAAAACTTTTAACAGGAAACAGGAGATAGTCTTTGCAAACTTGAAATAGCCAGATTTTTTAGACAGAAATAAAAAGAAAGGCAGAATCATAAAAGAAGAAAAACGAATAATTGGACTACATGAATATGGGAAACTTTTGCTCTTCAAAACCCACCATGAGCAAAATAACAAGCAAAATACAGACTGGGAGAAAATATATAAAATGCATCTATCAGAACCTAGAAAGACACGCACAACTTAATGAGAAAGCATAAAGGAAAACAAAAATCAAATGGGCAAAGAAAGGCAAACTAAGGACCTCTGAAAATCTGTTCCTCCATAAAAGCAGCAAGAACATTGGCAAAAATTGTCAAAAGCAACATTTTCAGAACTCTGGAAATTAACAAAAGGCTTGCAACAATTCAAGGAGGATTTATTCCAGAAGTGGCTGAGCTTGGTAAGAACAGTAGCTTTGTGGCTTTTTAACTTCCCCAATTTCCCTTCCCACCCAGCGCTGCAATACCTTTGAAAACCAACTGCTTTACAAATACCAAAAAGCTCCTGGAGTGGACAAAACACTTTGGAAACTCTCCCAAAGGCTCTTGCCCAGAGAATCGCCACTATTTGACCCGTCTACCCACTTGTAAGGCTTAGCATTATTTGATCTGATTCAGAGCTAAGCCCACGTGAACAGCCTTTCCTACTTCAAGCATTTGCCAAAACAATTGGTAGCAACTGTTTAATATTGAAGCAGTTTTGAGTGGTCATAAAAGGTGGGGTAGACAAGAAGCTGATCAAAAAACTTAAAAGGAAAAGCTGGGGGGGGGGAAGAGATAAGGGTTTTGAAAAAGCTCCAAATACTCCTGGGAATTTTAAGGTCACACCCATGTGCAGGGCTGTGCACAGACTCAGAAAAAGAGCCCGAAGAGGCCCTAACCTCTTACCCTTGGCTGATCTTGAAAACCTTTCACCTCTGGCTGACCTTGAGGCTCTGCACAAGCAGGAAGTGAAGGCAAAGGTAGAGTTGTATGACTACCAGAGAAGCGAAAACAGGCCCCATCACAAGCATAGAGTCTCCTCAGCAAATGTTGAGAGAGTTATTGGTTCGAGTCACTTAAAGGAATTTCTGTACAATCATTAACTGGCCACTGATTTAACTGGGCATAGACTTCAGTGGTCATACATGGTAATGAATACAGACTTTACAGAATTAATTCAGAAAAGTCACGAAACAGACAACAAACCTTGGAGACGGGAGGAATCTGATTTTCAGAATTGCCATATTATACCATTTAAAATATCTAGTTTTAATGTTTATAAAAGCTAGGTGCTATGTCCTCAGCACCTAAAACCACAATGCATTCTAGATAGTCAATGAATTGTTGATAAATGAATAAATGAACATACACACGCAACCGATCTATACAGTAGGAAACACAAATGAACTGGAGCTACATGTGTCTATATGCATGAATATCTCCAAGATAATGCTGAGTAAAAAACTAGTTGCCAAAAATATACAAAGTATAAAACCATTTCTATACAGTTTAAAATATGGAAGTATACAGTTTAAAACATGGAAATAATGCTATATATGGCTTATAGATACATATTTAAATATTCAATGTATAGAAATGAAAAACAGCAAATTCAGGGCAGTGGTTATCTTTCATGATAGAGTGATCTGTTGGAAAAGGTACATAGCAGCGTTCAGTAGTATAAATAAGAGATTTTTGTTTTTTTAGTTTGTTGAATCATGGGTATATATTTCATTATTCTTTGTGCATCCTCTTCACATGTTAGATATTGAGTAACTTTCTTTAAAAAAACTTAAATTGGTCTAAGGAAAAATTAACCACATACTTTTTTTGCCCTGTCATGGCACTCAGGCTACATTTCCTTAGTACACTGAAACACTGATTTTAGGTAGTTATCCTCTCTAATGATAAAGTTTGTGTGTAGTTTAATCCTTCATTAAAAAATTGCACTGTTAGGGCCGGCCAAGTGGCTCAGTTGGTTAAGAGCTCGCTCAAGAGTTTGAGCTCTGAGCAACAACAGTTCAAGTCTGGCCCAAACTGAGCTGCTGCTGAGCTGCCAACAGGTGGCAGGATGGCTCAGCTAAAAAAAAAAAAAATTACACTGTTACAAAATAGTCATGGAAATGTGAAACACAGTATGAGAAATATAGTCAATAATATTGTACAGATGGGTCCTAGACTTATTGGGGGATCACTTCATAAATTACATAAAATGCCTAACTACTACTCTGTACATCTGAAACTAATAAAAAATAATATTGAATGTCAACTATAATTAAAAAATATATAGTCACAGAATGTAAAGTACAGTACAGGGAATATAGTCAATGGCATTAGAATAGTTACATACAGTGTCAAATGGGTAGTAGAGTTGGGGTTATCACTTTGTGAGGTGTGTAAATGTCTAATCACTATGTTGTTTTGTACACTTGAAACTAATAATAAAAAATAAAATGAAACTAAAGAAAAAAATTATACTGTCATCCTCTGTTAGTCATTTATCAATAGATACATTTTATAACTGAGTTGGGTACCCTTTGGGCATTCCCATATTTGGTGAGGACAGAATCCTAACCTTGTATTTAGTCAAAAAATTACTTAAAAGTTTCATGAAAATTTTAAACTCACAAATTGGGAACCAAAATTTCCTTAATAATAGCTTCCATTTGATAGCACCATCTGAAAGAACTAGGATTTGCTTCAATTCCTCTAAAAGAATTTAGTGTAGAAACATCTGTATTAGTGAGATAGGTTAAAGAAAGTCTTGGAGTAAAGCTGACCGGTATCTAAATTCTAAGATAGGCAGAGTTTATTTTCAGTGTTCCATCTCTTTCTGCTCTGCACACTTTCTTCCCACCTGGAAAATCCTCTCCCAAATTCTCAGCTGCCCTTACACTTCATGATTTATAAGAATCCTCTACAGTCTTTCAAAATTCAAGAGACAGGAGTAGGATTCCTCGAACAAAATGTAAAAATTCACCTAACTGTCAGGCTTTTCTTTTTTGATGTATTTCAGCAACACCATTCATTACTCCTCACTTTACTTCCCATGCACTTAGTTAATTGTACTATTCTGCCATGTGCCACAGCATTTGGGCTTTCTTTCATTCCGAGTTTTTGAAACCATCACCCTCACCCTTCAGTGCTACCTCTACCAGAGTTCATGTGAATGGGCATGAAAAAAATGGTCAGAATTATTTCTTATCTGAAGAACCAAGAAAAAGGTAGAGACTTCTCATTAAGGCCTTTCTGGGATTCAAAAGAGTGAAAGAAGCCAAGGTTGGCTGGAAGCACAAGACTGAGCTCTGAACCACAGCCCCAAGAACTTTCTCTGTGTTGGAAAAAGAGTGAAACCAAACTAGGAACAAGCAGGAAGAGCCAGATAATAACCCAGAATAGTTCTAAAATATAGAAGTTTCCCTTTATTGGATGACGAGGTATAGATATGTGCGTGGTTCTTATTTAAAGTTCAGGGACCTGGCCAAGAAATTTATTTCACTTGTACTTTACAGTGAATTATGGTCGTTGTATAACTCATTCAGGAACAATTATGCCCTTAAACAAGTATTGTGTGTTATAATTTACAAGGTTTTTTTATGCATTATATTATCACAATTGATTCTTGTAACTCTGTAAATTATTATTATTATTATTATTATTATTATTATTATTATTATTATTATTTAGTGACAAAACAAACTCATTGAAGCTAAGTGAACTGATGAACTGACCAGGGTCACACACAGACTGTATGTTATTGTTGGTCAGTACATAACCCTCCTGACTCTAAGCTCTTTCTATGTGCGGCATCAGCCTGGAAAGCTTTGTTTCCTACTAAGGGTATTTCAGGCATCATTTAGTGCACTGGGGGTGGGGGTTGGGGGAGGAATTTCGTAGATATAGAGGGTCTTCTTTGGTGCCCTGAAATCAAAATATTAAATGGTTTATTCATTTGCCATTTCTTCATTCCTTTATTCAAAACTGGAATCTCAAGTCATATCTTAGTTTGTTCTTTCTGGAGAACAGACATTACAAACACCAAATAGGAAAAACGGAGACAAAGAAGTGGCTAAGAAGGAGCAGACAAAAATAAATGGAGGAAAACCAGAAAAGTGGAACCTCAACAGCTGAGAGAGTTTCAAAAGACAGAAGCGGAGAGCAGTATTAATGATGCCGAGAGTCAAATAAAATTATAATGACACAGTATTCATTGGATTTGGCAACATGGGAGTAATTCTTGATCTTAGAGAAAAGCTTGTAAATGTTTTTGGACAGAACCAAATGGATTAAGGAGTGTATGGGTTATATTAGACGGGCACTATAAATGTAGGCTACCGTTTGCAGTGGTTTGACGATTAGAAGTTTTTAATGGCAGATACAGTGCTCCATGGCACACTTGCACAGAACCATGGCAGCTTTGGGGCCTCTTCATGTCTGGGTATAGAAATAAGCTGCTGGGTTTACACACACACACACACACACACACACACACATACACACACACACACACACACACACACACACACACACATATATATATATATTTTATATAAATATATATATTTTCAATATAAAACTTGCTTTTACTTAAATTTAAAATTCCTTCACTATAAATAAATATTTTATTGTATTACTTTTACAGCTTAAATACATACAATTTTTATTTGTCATTCATACCTCAATAAAGATGGGAGAAATTTTAACTAAATGTATTGAGGTGACATTGGTTACTAAAATTATGTAGGTTTCAAGTGTACAGTTCTATAATGCATCATCTATATATTGCATTGCATTTTAGATAGCTGAGAGTTATTTTCTATACCTTTAAATTATAAAGGATTTTGTAACTTAAGAGCTAGCTTTTCTAGATATAGCTTTATTAAAACATGATCCTTTTCTCCCTTTGCTTCAATCTCAAATGTCAGTTGATTTTAAATATTCCTACAGAGAGAGCACATTATTTTTTTATGTCATCAAGAATTAGGGGATAGGAGCACAACACAATGTGAGGGCATACAGCATTTTACGAGATGAATTCCAAAGCAGCATGAAATAAAATTATCAGCAAGTAATGAAATAGAAGGAGAGAAATATGTATCTGTAGTTGCTGTTCAGACTCAGAAATCTAATCATCACAACTTAAGTGAAACAAATAAATCTTAATGAGTCATTCAGCAACCCCTGGAGATTTTATTACATAAATTTTTAAAGCAGGTAACTTCAGCATCTCTATATGAGTTGTTTTTTTTTCGCCCAGCCTGAAGTATTGAAAGAATATACCTGTCCCTTTTCTGCCTAAAGTATTGGAAGATTATAACTTTAAGTCTAAAATATAACCTCATTTCCTGTACATCCATGATGGTTCATTGGTTTGTTGAGGAGCTGATAGCATTTTTCAAAGGTAAACTCTTAAAGGACAGAGATGGCTGATCTAAAATGTCTAGCACATGCAAATCCCAGGAAGGTACACAGTAAATATATTAACATGAAAACTTCTTTTTTTAATTAAATGTATTGGGGTCACATTGGTTAGTAAAATTACATAGGTTTCAAGTGTATGTTTCTCTATAACATCATTTATATATTGCATTGTGTGTTCACCACCCAGAGTCAGTTCTCCTTCCATCACCATATATTTGATTCCCTTTTCCCTCTTCTACTACCCTCTCACCACCTACCCTTTGGTAACCACTAAACTATTGTCTGTGTCTATGAGTTTTTGGTTTTTTTTTGTCTTGTTCCTTTGTTGCTTTCAGTTTTATAGCTCACATATGAGTGAAGTCATATATGGTTTTTGACTTTTTCTGTCTGACTTATTTCTCTTAGCATTATAATCTCAAGATCCTTCCATGTTGTCACAAATGGCAGTATTTCACCGTTTCTTATGGCTGAGTAATATTCTGTTGTATATATGTGCCACATGTTCTTTATCCAATCCAATCATCTATCATAGGACACTTTGGTTGTTTCCATGTCTTGGCCACCATAAATAATGCTGCAATGAACATCAGGATACATATATCTTTATGGGTAAATGTTTTCAGATTTTGGGGATAAATACCTAGGAGAGAGATTGCTGGGTCATACCATTAATTCTATTCTTAATTTCTTTATAAACCAGTCTTTATTTTCTATGTGGACTGCCTTACTTAAACTATTGTATGATTTTTGAGATTATTTTATAGTCAGAACACTTTATTCATAATGTATAACTAAATCTACATGCAACTAAATCTAATTATGAGTAATCTAAATTATTTACTCATAATGCGCAACTAAATTATTAGCTAAATCTGCTCTGAAAATAATTCTAATTTCTTTTACTTGCAGATGTTACATCTTTTGGTGGAAAATGCACGATTATGTTGGAAGAGGGAACTCGTTTTGAGATACTAATAACAACAGGGTTTAGTGACCAGTGGGAAGTGGGAAGCTGCTTTGATTCTTCTAGGAAAAGAACAAGGTGAGGGGAGAACATAGTAATTGACAAAACAAAGAGCTTGAGAGGGACCAAGAATTTAGAAGTATTAGCCTTTGCAAAGAGGGGCATCTCCTTCTCGGAGGGAAGGAGGAAGGAATAAGATGAGTTCACACACACTCAGTTTTGTGGAGGCGAGAGAGTTGAGGCAGTTTGCTGTAAATAAAAAAAAATTAAATTGTAAAATTTTGATAGGTCACTGGCAAGGAGTAAAAGGTATTATGGTAGAGTTGAGAGGTTTGAAAAAAAGGAAGGGTTAGAAAAGCTGCTATAGGTAATGCAACAGACAGGCTCCTGGAGAAAAATTTTCCAGCAGTAGAAAAGGTCCAGCTAAGCTTGCAAAGCCTGGCTCAAATGATTGAGGATAGTGTTGTGACTTGAACCACTTGCTCTTATAAATGTACCCAAGTGCAGAAACGGAGACTCCAATCCCTGACTAGAAATTACCATGATGATTGTAGTAAAATGGTCACAGGCATGAACTTATCTGCGGTATTCAAGTTTTGTGAACAACCTGCTGCCGGTACATGTTGCATGAAATGAAGAATGAAGAAATTAACGAATATATATACATATATTGTGTATGTTGCTTTCTGTTTCAGAGTTCATTGTCAAGATGATGACAACAGTCTATTGTTTTGGCTTTTTGTTGAGAATGGCTCAATAGCAATATATGCCAACATTTCACAGAAACTGTGGCCACTAGAAAGAGCTTTCAAGAAAGTCTTCAATATCTGCCAAATTCAGAAAGGCTAACTTTCAAGGTGTTAAAAGAAAAAAAAAGAAAGAAACTATAATGGAATTAGAGGTTACTTAGGTCATGTTTCCTTGCGAGGAATCTTTTTCCTTGCTTTTCAAACCTGGAATGCACAGAGCTAAGACATATGAGAAGACAGGCCAAGGTATTCTCCAAGTCACATAAGCTTTTGTAGCATCTTTTTTTCCTTTAGGCAATAATTTGAGTGTTATGATGGTATGCAAAAATTATATTTTTTATTGGAATAAAACTAGTAAAATCTTAAGCTAAAATATGGGATTTAAAATTTTTTCACCCTTTCCATGATCTTATGCTGTGTTCCCAGCCTTCCAAAAATGAGTACTTGCTTTCTTCTACCATTAAAAGTACACTACTGAAAATTTGAAAAGGATTGTTTGAGGGCAATAAGTATATGCAACAAATTCATCTAGAAACTAAAGATAAAATAACGCTACCTTTAGGAAGAAAATTTGGGGAACTACAAACAATATCAAAACATATGGAGGCCACAGATTCTTTATCTCTGCTTCTTGGTGGTTAAAATAATTCATGAATTGGAAGGACTTCAGTTTGCATTATAGGGAATGGAGTACCCAGGCCATATCATTGTAATAATTAATGTGTCATCACTACTCTGTACTGAGAATAAAATGCAGGAAGAGAAGCTGAAACTTAATTACTGACAAATATGCTGTGTGTATTGAAAACCAGAAAATTTGCAGCTGTCGCCCAGACTCCTCCATTGTGCAAATGGACAATGAACCACAAAACGGACATGAGGTAAATGTAGGGTGGATACCACGTGGAGCCATTCTGATAAAATATCTAGGGGACAATTTAATATGAAATATCAGCTGGTAAAAGAGACCAGCTGCTTATTGGAAGGATGACTCAATCTAAAAACTCTAGCTCCTATTTTATAATGAAAGATTGCCAATATATAAACCTTCCTTTGGGGGGGGAAAGTGCTGGGTTTGAATGTGTAATGGGTATGCTTGTGAACTTCCAAAGACCTGAAGGAAGAGTTTTTCTAAATCTAGTCAAAAGTCAAAACTTATTTGGAAATTCGGTGTGTAGAAGCTTTCTCAGGTGACTGATCAATATGCCTAAGTCTCTCCATATTGCATGGAACCTCAGAGACAGAAATCTCAATTTTCCTTACGTAGAACACTAGCAAATCCTCCTGTTCCATTCTCACAGGAATCTCGCTTTTAGAGCCACCAGATGGATCCAGTTCCTGAGCGTCTATGGTTCTGCAGTGCAGATCAACGTGCTCTGGGGAACACATGCTACCAGCTTAGCTTTGAGCTTTTTCGGTCTTCGAAGTGGATTACCACATGCCCATCTACCTTCCAGCTTCCAGAATTTTGTTGTGGTGATCTCCTTTTCTGTTCTTGTTCTTGCGGGAAAATCTGCCTCACCATCCCCTGACGCATAGTTTGTTGTTCCCACATGACGTAGTTACCCTTTGCTGCAAAGGTTAATATCCCTGTTATATCAAAATTATATTACATCCCATAAAGGGATCCTTTAGCCACATCTGTCACGAGAACAATTCAGGTTACTCTTTCTCCCTCTTCAGCTAGGTTATTTATGTTTTATTATATCCTTAGTTTATCAGGTCCAGGAATTAAATAAAATGTTTATAAAATAGATCACCTCTCCATAAGACAAACACTGGGAAAATTCCTAGAAATAGAAATATCATGATGTTTATGGCCTGCACTACCATCCCATCATGCTATGCTTGTAATGACATTTGCTTACAAATTAAATCTGTGGTTATAAAATAAAGTATGTAGTTCAAAGGCTTTTGTCCAAGTGTTTTCTTACTTGTAAGTAAATGTATGAGCACTTATGTCTTTGAAGGTTTTTTAGGAAAGAGGGCAAAACGAGTGTAGAGTTTAGGGCCTGGTCTAAAGAGTTAGAGTGTACAGCATGGTCATCAGGGAAGATTAACTATCCTTGCTCTCAATGGCTTCAGGTTTCTATTTTCTTTGACCTTCTAAGAAATTTCTTTGGAAATATACATGCAAAAACACCCAGTAGTCCTTTGTCATTTTGAAAAAGAGTCCTATGTCTTCATATGTTCAAGGGTAAAATTCACATCAGTGGGAACATATCACAAGGCCCACACAGAATTTACCATAACTTAATTAAAGAACATTAAGAGAAAAGAACTTGTTTCAAGAGTTGAAATAGTATTAAGTTTATCTTAAATATCTATTTACTTTAAAGCAAGTTTGCAGAAAAATACCAGAATCTGCCCAGTTCTGGACTTTTTAATCCTTGTTATCCATCAGCTGATGCCCCCACATACTCAGCCCTCCTCTTGTTCTGAGAACCAAGACTGGCCCTGGACAGGGGTAAGGATGGAGGGTGGGGAGACACTTCAGGAGTTGTGATGGGTGGCTTGGCATCAGAGCATAGTAACTGCTACTCCAGACCTGACCTCATGTCTCACAGTTGATGATTTCACCCAGTTTGGTGTCCCTGTATCTAAGCATGTGTCTCAGATCCTGTCTCATCTTCTAGAGGGGACCTCTCTCATTCATTAATTCATTTACTGACTCATTCAATAAACATTTTCGGCGCTTACTATGTGCCCAAAGCTATAGGCTTTTTGCCATAATAAAAAGGTGAAGCGTTACCTAATCAATGGAAGTCTAAATAAATAATTCAAGCATTATAGATGATTTAGCCCTGTTTCTGACATTCTCCTGCCACAAAACCCACTGTGCCCTGCCTAGGTGACACCTATCCCAAACTCCCACTCCTCCTGCCAAACAGACCCTTTCTGTGTCTTTAAGCCCTTTACTGATGGATGTCAATAAGCATTGGAGCCAAATTAAATATCTGTCTATTTTTTGGCTAGGTATTTCCTGGGAATGTGTGACCTTTTGGAAGCAATGAAAACTCCTAAGAGAGTAATAGCAAGAATAATAACTTCATGATCAGAGGTTGTCTAATAGGCAAAAATAATCCAGTGAAGCTGTAAAGGTGCCCAAGCTTAGCTTTTTCCCTCATTTTCTCCTCTGTCCTCAATCTTAGCTGCTGGCATGTGGTTTTCCATCCCCTTACATAGATTCCCAGTGTCTTTATGTTTTTTATTACTAACCACAGCATGTCCACTTAAGTATGCCAAATTCTTGGACAAGACACAAATTTGAAACTTTTTCTCACCTTGCTCATTTTAATACCTAATTATGGCACCATAGGTACACTCTGCTCTGCCAATCTATAGGTCTGTCACTAGTATAAGTTTATTTAGTTTAAATATAGCAATTTTTTAAACTAATGTAACTATCTCAAGTTCATTGGAGAAAAATTAAAAATTAACAATATTAGGAGAAAAATTACCAGTCTACTTAGTTTCCACATATACTCATAAGTACTATTATTCAATATACTAACATTTTGATACATTTGTTTTTAAACATTAAAAGGTGGCATTTTTTAAAAAGTGATCATTTTATGTTATTTAGTATATTGTTTTTTCACTTAATATCTTTTCCTATATCTAGAAGTAATCTTCAGATGTAATTTTAATAGCATAAAATTTTATGTGACATATACTGCATAATTAGCTAATGCCATTTCCTAATTGTTTATTAAATGTTTTATTATAAATCATTCTGTGATGAATATCCTTTAGATGTATATTTGCATAAATGTAGCACTATCATTTTTTACTGCCTGATATCTGTTAACGTCTTCCCTAATCAGATACCTGAGCAGCAACAGCCACATTGAAAATATCACCTCCCCCTCATCTCGTGTTCTGTAGCAATTTGGGATAGTCATTTGACCCAATGCTGGCCAATAAGATATAAACAGAAGTGTATTAGGTAGGGTGTCCAAATAAAAACAAACAAAATCAGGGTGTCACTGCCCTTTGTTCTTCACCTTTCTCCTTTTTTTTTGGTCTGGAATATGGATGTGATGCCCCGAGATTCATCAGACATTCTCATTCATGTTCATAGAAGCATTCTTCATAATAGCCCCAAAGTGGAAATTATCCAAACACCAATCAACTGATGCATGAATAAACTATACATATACATATATTCATACAATGAAGTCTATGCAAGAATAAAAAGAAAAGAGGTACCGATACATGTCACAACATGGATGAACCCCAGAAACAGTATGCTAAGTGAAAGAAGCCAGATGCAATACTCTACATATTATGCAATTCCATTTATATAAAATGTCTAGAAAAGACAAATTTATAGAGACAAGGTAGGTTGGTGTTTATTGAGGGCTGGGGCTAGAAACTGGGTTTAATTGAAAAAAGATATAGTGGACTTTTTGGGGTGATGGAAATGTTTTAAAACTTGGATTGTGGTGATGATTGTATAACTATAAATGTACTGAAATCATTAAAGAGTACACTTACTTTGGGCAAATTTTATGGTATGTAAACTATACCTCAATGAATTATTATTATTTTTTTACTATATCCAAATAGTCTCATTAGAAGTTTACTATGTCAGTTAAATTATTTTGCTGTTATTAAAACATTAAGGCCTACTGGTCAAGATAAAATAGGCTTGAGAAAGTTTGAAAATTTGCCTTAAGCATAAAGTATTATTTGTGCAGAAGAAAAATCTCATGCTGCAAATGCAAGAAATTCAGGATAGAATGAGAAAAAGAACTGCTGAAATACATATAGGCCAAAATGTAAAAGGAGATTTCAGTTTAAGTCATGATCCTTTGGATAGGTGAAGAAATATTTTGAAACCTTCCCAAACCCTCTAAGTTAAAGAAAGCATTTCTCTTCCTACCTTCTTTACTAGTGAGACAAAAGGTGCTCATAGAGACTAATGTTTGAAAATACGCAAGTGTAAGCCCCCAGGTCATTTTCTTCCTAGTCGAGATTGTTATTTCAAGAAATTACATAGGAGTCGGTAGTTATATATTATATACATTAAATAAACATATGTTGAATGAATAATATACCTTTGAGACTTGATGCCACAATTTCACCTAAATCCAGTATGCTTCATGAGATTTGAATAGTTGAAATGTTTTTTCATCCATCACTAATAAAAGTAGCTCAAATCAGGTGTAAAAAGTATTCGGGTTTCAGTGGGAAAATCTTTAAATTGTATTGTCAATGCAAATCAAATTAATGTCTCATAAAAAATCACAATTAGCTTCATATAACAATAAAAATACATAAATATTTATAAAAAGTACTCAGTTATACTACAACAGAACCCTGCTATACCATTGCTTTTTTCTTTCTCCTTTGTAATCTATAATGAAAAGAATTTTCATATCATACTGTCATGCTTTAGAAAATTGGAAATATATTTCTAATATTCATACACTGTCTACAACGTACAAAATATCGCCTGGCTCTAAAGTTTATCTTCTAGGATTTTTATTCTTAATGTGCTTAAGCTCCTGCATGTGTTAATTCCCAGTTGTTTACTTGGAATTCTTTCTCCTTCTGCCAAATATCAGTTACCAAGTCCCCTGCATTTCCCAGTCCCTGTAAATTGAAGAATCTGAGAACCCACAGAAAGAATTTTAATGGCCACTTTAGAGGAATTGTGTCAAGATTAATTAATGTAATAATAGACTAGGAAGTGTTTTGAACTTTCACAAGCAAGGTGCTACAATAAATGCAAAGTCTTATTCACCACTTAAGTAGTGTCATTATACACTTTGTCAGAAACAAAAATATGGTACAAAATTTTCCCATGAAATCCAGCTGATTTCATGCCTGAAAGGATGAGTATTGAATCCATTTTTTTATAGGGATGTTTTCATGTACTGTGAGTTTTAACAACTGAGAATCTTCACTTGGTCACATAATATACTAGCATGTGTGATACTAGGGACATCCTAAGTGTATGTGATTAAATGGGGTATTACATATTCAAAAACAAATATTCCCATATCAAAGGTTGGCTGTTGGACAGACTTTATCAGTGACCCATGTTGCTCATGTCTACAACCCAGGGCAAGGTTAAAGAACTAGAGTATGTAAATAAAAATATGGCAGGTGGCCACTTCTCCTATCAGTCAACCTTGGCCATTTAAAACATGTTCCTTGAACATGAAAAGGTCCACATCTTCTCTTTTAGCACAGAAGCATTAGTAGAGAATTTTCAAAAAAGTAACGATTCACTTCTTTCTCTCAAAACACACAATGCCAGCACTTTATCACTTTTTTTAGGCCTTGTGGTACCTGAAATGAACAAACATCCACTAATATGGTGGTAGTTTCCTTCATTTATTAAAAAAAAAATCCTCTGAAATAACTTACCAAAATCTTCATTTCCAAAGGGGCAATTTATTATTGACATATCTGACAAAAAAGCTAATTCATGCAAGGATGGTGCATAATTGCAAATAAGCACATTACACGGATAAGACAATATACCTAAATAACTGGTTTCAAATGACCACTTGAAGACACCAAAACAGAAGCAATGGTTCAAAGCCCTAAACCATCCTGAGAACTGCTTTCTCTGCATCTGTTCAAAGAGACAGTCCTTCAACACGTTGAAGTACAAATATCCAAGGCATTGTATAGTTTTTAAGGACTCAGCCATATACTCTAAGTACTTCCTTAATACAAGGTAAATTATGCAATAGTAGAACACATCTGTGTTTGCTACAAAAATTCAATAAAACAAGTTAATAATCTTTATAAAATATGTATCTACTTGAGTGAACTAACTACTCAATGTAAATTGCTTTAGTTCTCCACAGCTATTTACCCATGTGGTGTGCTTTCTGCACAGATTTAAAAAATGCTCCTCTGAGGTGCAGACAGCATTCTAAATCAAATGAAGACTCTATTTTACCAGTTGAAATATACAGATGAAGAATCCATAAAAGTAACAAAGTAACAAGGGAAAATAAAATACTGAAATGCCTTGAGTACATGTTTCCTTTGGTCATATATATATACATGTTGTATTAGTGAAACAATTATGTAAAGATTTTGGTACCTCATTTATCACATAGGAAAGACTCAAAAAATTTACTACCAAATATTACTATTATTAATTATAAGAATTGCTCTTGGGAAGATGAAAATAATTACAAAAAGACCATAAATGTTTTTAATATAGACTGTGTTTGTAATTCATGACTTCTGATGAGTCATCTCATTAAATTTCACAAGTAATTTTGGTGTTATTTATTTATAGATTTATATGTAATAATGAGAAATCAAGAGAAATCCTGGGCTATTCAGGAGGTAAATTGTTGAGTCATATATCACACTGATAAAACGTATCACTTAAAATGTACCTATCTGTGTTTTAATTATAACAATGTTCAATAAATCAGCCAAAATTTTATAAATACTGTGTTCCAGGCAATGTGCTTTATTTTACAAAAGGTCTGGATTAAGTGTCCAGCTTCTGTTAAATGGTGAGAGCACTATTGCACATTTTGCTAACAATGACATATTATGCAATTAACATAAAGTACAATTTGAGTGGATTGAAGGGTGAGCTGCCTAATGAGAAACTAATTACAGGGAGAAATCCTGGCTGCAGATATTTGTGGAACATTCCTTTTCTGACAAAATTCAGAATACTTATGTGGCATTTATGTGAGTCAGCTGATTTCTGGGTTGAAATGGTGCAGCAAAAATTGTTATCCTAAATCAAGAGGAAGTATTCTCTGTGCCCATCATTTCGCACTTTAATGTCGTGTTCTTTCACAATCAACCAAAGTACAAATATTGATTTTGCCTCCTGTGTGTACAAACAGAGCTGAGAAAGATTGATATGAAATTATTTCCCACCTGAAAGTATCCATAATTTTTGGACTCGTAATAAATTGTTTTCTGACTCAAAGTTTATAATAAACAATTTCTTCCCATGAGGCAAAAAGGTAGACTCACAAACTGAGTAGAACAACTTACGTTTTCTTTCCTGTATTTGATAACTTAATTCAGACTGCTTGGTGTGTCTAAAATATCTCAGGAGGTATGACAACAGCAATATCCTCCACTCCCCCCTTCCCACTCTACCCTGTCCAATCTCCAAGAAGCTAATGTAGCCTCTAGGACCATCTGAAGTCAACTCAGGAAAGTTAGACTGAATAAACAGACCTTGAATACCAATAAGGGGGACTCTGAAATTTTTATATTACTTTTAATAAACCTAGGTCCTAGTCAAGTAAATTTAAAAGCTGTCTGTAGCTGGTTACTGTATATTCCAAACTGAAAATCAAGTCCTGTAGTCCAACACACAGTTTGACAATGGGCAAAGGACATGAAATCCAGGCTGCCCCAGAATATCTTATTTTAATGGTCATGATAAATACAAATCTAAAATTTATAGTAATAACTACAATAGAAATTTACTTTTGTGCAGTACTTTGCAGTTTGTAAATTGTTTGCACATATCTTCCTACTTTCGCCATTACCTTGTAGATATCTCAAGAACAGAGATTTTTATTTCATTCATGTTGTCACCTTCAAGCCTCACACGTTCCTGGGGTACCAGTTGTAGTCAGAAACCCCCTTCCTCAGAAGTGTGGGTTGCAACTCTACAAAGCTCTCCTATCGGCTTCAACACTTAATAATCCCAGTCTTTTCTCTTTCATCCCAGCCTCAGGGGTGAACCAACTTCCTGCAGTTACTGCCTCTGTGAATCACTAATTCTACCGACTTGAATGTTCAGTTCTATAAGGCTTGATTGACAATTCTTCATATTCAATTGTATGAAATTAACGGCTGCGGTTTCTCTTTCTTGACTGGATCCTGGCTAATAGGAGAGAGCGGGTTGAAATAATGTCGGGGAGACTAAACTAAGTACATGGGCAGAGTCCGTCATTTTGAAAGCTCGCTTGTGCCCTTCACATTCAGCCCTTCGAACATAAAATCTGTTTAATGGACTTTTTCACTGGGGTCTTGCGATCAAGTTGCATTAACGACCGTCTCCCATTCCTCCAACTGGCAACTGCCAAAGGGCTTCTAATAATAATAACTAGAATTTTCCTGAGGCTGGCTAATTTTCTTGGAAATAGATGCCTTTGGCTTTGTTTTTACCACACCATTCTGTGAGTTGCATGCCACTTCTGATAGGAGAAAGAAATATGTGAAGGAACCAAGACAAATTTTCCTTTAGTCCATTTCCTTGATGAAAAGGAAAAGAAATACTTAAAACTGAGAGTCCAAGCCTGGTGGTCACCTGTACTACAGGAGAAAAGGGCGGGCGGGCTGGACTTTTGCTTCTTAGAATTCCATTGCGTGCTCTGAAAACACCGAGGCCTCTTTGTATTGAAGCGAAACGACAATGTCCAACTTTGAGGCTACTCGTTAAAGACAGGGTTTCAAACATCCTGACAAAATGTTTCTGAGGAGTCAGTTTCTGAAGTTAGATGATTTAGTTTGTTTTGACCTAAAAATGGGCAACTACTATACAGACTAAGATACTACTGCACACACTGTTTTTAAGAACCCAGTTTGGTTGCTGTCTAACTCAAGTAATTCCCAAATCTTGTCTATCAACAATTTCCTAGTCAAACCTGTGACTAGATAGAAAGACGCACCATTGTCATTTTTATCATCCTTCTTACAATATTCCTTTTTCACCATTATAACCTACTCTTTTTAGATTTTCCTTTTTACTGACATTTTCAAATAAAGTATTTTTTACTTTCTAAAAGAAAAAATAAGCCTCTGGAAATCACATAACTTCTTCCTGCCTCCAGCACTATCTTTCTTTCATTCAAAAGATATTTCTTTATCACCCACCACGTGGCAAGTCCTGTGTCACCAGGCCAAGCACTGGCAATAGAAAGACAACCCAGACCCAGAGCCTGCCCTCAAGGCGTTCACAATTTCTTAAGATAAATAAATGTCTATAATACAAGATTGGACATGGCGACGAGCAAAAGAAAGAAACAGAAAGTAAGTAAAGCTCAGAAAATCTCAATTGTAGAGGCTCAGAAATCGCAGAGATGACATTTCAAATTCAATTCAATGCTGACACATTTCATCACATAGCCAGGTGAGTGGCATGTTAACTGTAGCTGAGAGACTTGAAATTAAATGAGTTAAGACTTCAGTAAGATATACTGACAAAATAGGAACCAAACTCAGAGTAATGAACCTGGCTAGAGGCTCTCCTTGTTAAAATATAGTCCAGTAGCCACCCCATCAGAATTATCTGGTGCTTCTAAAAAACAGTATTCCTAAGACCGATTCCCAGGGTTTCGGATTTGTAGACGGTGGTGAATGAGTGACAAAGTCTACTTAACCAACACTGCAGATGATCCAAGTGCGTGCCTAAATCAGAGAATCCTGACCCAGGAAGCTGAGGTCAGGCAACAGGTGGTAGTGCAGAGAAGTAGCTGAGGTTAGGGATATCCGATACGACAAAAGCTGATGTTGTGACAGGAAGGTGAACAAACAGAGCACAGCCCAGTGTTAGGGGCCCCCGGAGCAGACGAGACTGCAGATCCAGGGGAGCCTGCAGCCACCTTCCTGTCACCTCCCATACGGTTTGGGCTAATTGGGATCTAGACTCTGTTTAGGACTCTGTTCTAGGTGAGAATATAGGGAGCAAGCCAATTGGAAAGAGCAAAGTAAAGCCCCCAGTTTTAAAATGTTCTGGGTAGCACATCAAAAAAGATTTGGGCACTGGAGAACATATCCAGGATTTAGTGACTAGAAATGGGGACAAGAAAAGAAAGGCAGAAGCCTAGTTGCAAGGAGTAAGACCGGATGCACATTTTCTTAAGGAGGTTTTTAGTTCTGGTTCATTATCAGAATCACCTAAGGAGTTTCACAATAATATACACTCCTAAGCCCCACACGGGACCTACAGAGTCAGAATCTCTGGGCACAGAGCCCAGGAATACGCATTTTACTAAAAGTTCTTGTAGGTGGCTCTGTCCCTAGATGAGCACTAAACAAGCACTCCTTATACGTCTCTTCTCCGACCACAATCATCGCAACAACCCCTGCCAATCAAAGGCCATGACCGAGCCCAGCCCTGGAATCCAGCGGGAAAGAAACCTGGGGACAAGCTGGCTGACATAACGACTTCACGGCGAAGGGAATTTCAACGTGAAAGTTTTGTGAGCCTTGCAGCTAATAAGGGATTTCTAGCACAGAGAGTCGTCAAAGTTTGTTGTTATTGTTTTGTTTTGTAACAGTTTTTAAAATAGCTCTCTGGCATACCGATATTCAAAACAGTAAAAATCCCTTTGGTCCATTCTTTTGCTCCATCTCAACAAATGAATATGCTTTTCAGTTATCACTGAGACGTCCCCCCCGTTCGGGATTGTTTTTAATTTTTTTTTACGGTGTGACAATTGACAAAAAGCAGTGTTGAATATGGTGCTATCTTAAACCAAACAGGCTTAGCAGCGTTAGGATGTTTGCTTGTTCCATGGCATCATATCACATGATGCTATTTTTCAAACAAATTTTAACTTCAATTTTAGTTTTAACTTCATCTCTATCTGAAACACAAATGGCATTGATAAATCACACCGAAGCAAAATATGAGCTAGAAAGACAGTAACCAAGCTAAATGTTATAGCAAATGAAACCTCTCTTTGTAAAGAAAAAGCAGGAACATCACAAGACAATCTGTTTCAAAAATCAGTAAATTTATGCTAATGAATAGTGTGCAGTTCCATGGGGTGCCACCCAGCTGAAGTGGAGCCAGGCCACCTGATCCCTTCTCCCACTGGTAAAGTTCTTGTCATATGAAACAGCTGCCATGGATGTGGTTCAGAAAGCTGTGCCTGAAAAAGAACTCTGGGCCATCTGTGCTTGCAGTTCTATTAATAAAATGTTCTCCAAATCATAGACCTTCATCCAGTAACCTCACAGCAAGAACTTCTCTAACGTGAGATTTGGAGAACATCACTCATCAGCATTTCTTGTTTCACTGGGAGGGCGCCATGATTTGAAGGGAAGAGGTTCCAAGGTGTGGTGGGGACCAAGGAGACGGCACACTCTGTGAGAACAGGAGGATATCTTTTCTCCTTCATCTTGGTAGGGTCAGACACTGCGCCTGACAAAAAATTACGGTTTGAGTTGTACTGAAGCACCTTGTAAGTGCCAAGCACAGTGACAAATATTTGACAAGGTTATCTCATAATGGAAATAATAATTGAGGAAACTTAGGATCATCAGTTCAGTAATTCTCACAGTGGGTGATAAATATAAGGTTGAGATATAAAACAACTGACTCCACACCTCTGTTTGGCAATTTTCATTATTCCACACATTTTTTTTTGTTTTTGATTATACTTTGAAACTTCATCTTTGATTTTGATTTGTTTTTCCTGAGCAAACCTTTGACACAAGTTTTCTGTGGCTCTTGAGAGAAAGGTGGGATGAGTGCTATAGTAAGGCCGAAATAGCAATGAAATTCTTTTAATGTTCATATTTAGGAGACAGAGAGGCTTAAAATATGTAGATAAAAACAACACGAGATTTAGACACAAGATACAGTCAAACCAGGTAGAATATATTAATATATGTTTGACAAACTTAAGAGAGATGCTACAATACACTGAAGTAAATACATGAAAAGAATATTTATTATAGTTAGATCTTTTTAAAAAAAAAAAAAGAAAAGAAGCTTTTGCTGAAGCCATCATTTTCTCCTCAAGACCACGTAGTTAGTGGGTGCCAGAAATATTGCAGAGCTAACTAAAGACAGGATGTGAAATATGGGTGCAGCACTGCCATCCTTAATCTGCCGGTGAGGAAAGAAATGTGTGTCAAAGCGGACTCTGAGCACATGTCCCTAATGGCGTTTGTCCACCATGGCTTCACTCTTACAACCAGCACCAAATAAAAGACAAATGACTAATGAAGACAGCAAAGATAATTTGAAATGGAGCCTGAGCCTAAGCATATGGCCTAAGCATAAGGTAGAGTTAAAATAAAATAAAATGGAGACCAGATTTGAAAATCTCTCAAGCAGACAAAACCATTGAAGCCATGTAAGCGAAACTAAATCTAGCTTATTTCATGAATATAAGGGAAAGATAACTGAGGTTATTTGATGTAAATGCCTCTGATAATCAACAAGTCTCCCTGTTCGCAGTTTGATTCTCATTTAATAAACTATTCATATCAAGTATGGCTCTGAATTTTGTTATGAATATATATTAGCATAAAAATATAAATAATATGTATCATGTATAATATATGTTATATATATTATATTTATAACATATAATACTGCCAAGAACAAAAGAAGTAATAGAGGAAGTGATAAAAATATGTTTTAAAAATCTGATATAGACATTGGAATACAAGTCAGGTGAACAAATTAGCTAAGAAAAATGGTAATACAGTTTATTCAGTAGTTTATTCATGTGCCAGACAGTGTTAAACGTTGGAGGTAAAATGATTTTCAGTATCTAGTTAATGTATCTGGATATGGTTACAGTTTAGTAAAGAAGATTAAAATGAATTTTAACATTCCTTATATTGGGAGAAGAATTAGAAAAAACTTCTAAATGTATGTCAATGAATATGTAAAGTTGTAAATTAAATGAATGAGACTCCTTGAAGTACATTTTTGAAGAGTAAAAAAACAAAACAAACCAAAAGGAAACCAGGAAAAGAAAAAAAAAACCCCACAGAATTTAAAAAGTTGTATAAGGGTAATTGAGCTGTTCCCAGGCCAAACTTAGTAGCCATGTGTTATTACCATGACACAACAAGAACTCTGGTTCCACGGAAGGAAACCTTTTCCATGGCCTTCTAGAATAACGAGAAGAAAGTGAAAACCCTGTTCATTGCTAATACAGTTTCTTTATGGTTTTGCTCTATTTTATTTATTTATTAGTTTATCAGTGTTAAAATCAAGAACAGTAATTGAGCTACATGCTTCTGATTACTCTTATTTGTATAGAAAAACTGTGTGCAAGAGAAAGAACTTCCAAAAATATCATAAAGAGACCCTACAGAAACAGCTATGTAAAGTAATGGCAAAGAAGAGAATTATGTCTTCAGACGTTGAAACCAAATAAGTAGAAGAAATTCTCACCTTTAAAAGAAAAATCATTGTATCATTGATTATGGCATGGGGGGGAGGGGGGTTAAGGGGAGGAAAGCAAATGCCTCAGAACCACCTGGTTAGTGTTTACAAAACCACACCATACACACGTGTGCGCAAGCACACACACCTAGAATCTGATATGCTTACTAGAACCACATGTCCCCATGAGTGCGAGTCAGTACCATAATGAGCCACTATTGTTGATGTCTTTATCCCTCAGATGTACTACGGATGATAAAGGCATTTTAAAGATCATACAGAGATACAAGTCATAGATGAATTAAGGCAAACGGGTGCCTTAACATATTAACATAGCAGGAGTACCGGAGCCAATTTAAAAGGAGAACAAGACAAACCCCTAAAACAAATCCCATATAATGATTTTGTGAAGAGGAAAAAAAACAGCCCCGCGATTACAGAAATGAGAAATTTGGGGAACCCGTAAAAGAGATGATCAGAAAAGTGAGACCAAAGAGTAAGAAGAGAACACTGAAACTTTGAAAGGGCTTATGAGATATTGGAATATGCAATCCCTTTAGTGTTTGTAGAAGTTTTATCTTATTGCTGGGGAAAGTACCACCTATGTTACTTTATAGTAAAGTTATACANTCATAAAGAGACCCTACAGAAACAGCTATGTAAAGTAATGGCAAAGAAGAGAATTATGTCTTCAGACGTTGAAACCAAATAAGTAGAAGAAATTCTCACCTTTAAAAGAAAAATCATTGTATCATTGATTATGGCATGGGGGGGAGGGGGGTTAAGGGGAGGAAAGCAAATGCCTCAGAACCACCTGGTTAGTGTTTACAAAACCACACCATACACACGTGTGCGCAAGCACACACACCTAGAATCTGATATGCTTACTAGAACCACATGTCCCCATGAGTGCGAGTCAGTACCATAATGAGCCACTATTGTTGATGTCTTTATCCCTCAGATGTACTACGGATGATAAAGGCATTTTAAAGATCATACAGAGATACAAGTCATAGATGAATTAAGGCAAACGGGTGCCTTAACATATTAACATAGCAGGAGTACCGGAGCCAATTTAAAAGGAGAACAAGACAAACCCCTAAAACAAATCCCATATAATGATTTTGTGAAGAGGAAAAAAAACAGCCCCGCGATTACAGAAATGAGAAATTTGGGGAACCCGTAAAAGAGATGATCAGAAAAGTGAGACCAAAGAGTAAGAAGAGAACACTGAAACTTTGAAAGGGCTTATGAGATATTGGAATATGCAATCCCTTTAGTGTTTGTAGAAGTTTTATCTTATTGCTGGGGAAAGTACCACCTATGTTACTTTATAGTAAAGTTATACAGGATTGAATTATGTAACAGAAGTTGGCACTAACTGTTACACACAACTGTTATTATTTCTAATTTGAGTCTGGTCATTTGCAATTAGAAACTGCATAATATCTGCTCTCAGGGTTAATCTTTATTCACTGATTGAAACAATAAACTGGAGGAACTTTTTCATTCTAGCACATTTATGCTATGGGATTATTTCCTTATTCTGTGCAATAGCCAGACTTGTATTTTTTATTAGGTTCTGTTTCTTCAAAGTGAAAATACGTTGAATGTTGATTATATTAGGGGGAAAAAAACTGCAAAATTTTTAATGAACAGCACACTCAACTTTGGTCTTTGTTTACTGAAATCACCTGCATTTTTTTTATTGTTAACATTGTTTTAGATTTTATTTTCCCAACTGCTGTTTTCTTTTTGCATGTTGAAGAAATTATTTGGGGGAATGGGCAGTTTCACGTTTAAATCTTTTCAGGCCCTTTGATAACACATGATGACTGAACCTTGCCTTAAGTTATTCTCTGAGCTAGGAGCCTTCCCAGATTTGCACAAACAAAACCTTCAGTGATTTTTGGAATTGTGAAACTGAGTCAATCATCATTGTAGGAAGACTGGTCCAAGACAGCTGTGTGGTCCATTTTTCAGAGAATTAACTCTATCTTAGCTCAGACATAAGCAGTGAAGGTATGTATAGATCCTGATAATTTATTAAGTAAAACTTTTCTGTGACTTAGTAATTATAGTGAGCACATTATATAGCCCATAGAGATCAAGAGGATGAATAATTAGAAACTGCCTGTATAAAAACATTAATTTTCAAAATCTATTGTACTTTTGCCACTCAAAATGAAGATTCATGTGGTACATTGCACTCCCACTCAGAAGACTACTTCAAGGTTGCCTTTCCATAACTACTATTTTAGCCTCCATTAATAATTATGGAGGTCCTTTCCCAGATGCTAGCTGTCCATTAGCATGCAAAGATGTGAACTGCCCAATCTTTCATGAGAAATAGCCTACTTAATTAGAATCATATTAAAGTTGGTAAAACAGTTGGCTCTAGGCAGATGAAGACAATTTTTCTGAAGAAAAATTGAGAAAGATGCCTCTACTATCAGGGCATATTTTTTCCATATTAAGTAGCAAGGTAATATTATTTACTTGTAAGTAATAGAGGAGTAACCTAGAAGTTTTCCCAAATTATTGACATATCAACTGATATAGGATATGAGATGAACGCCTAAAAGGGTCAGCTCAGAAATTTATATAGTTCTATCTGCATATAAATCATATCCCTCCAGATCCATCTGAAATATCACCTCTGTGAAGGCTTTGCAAATTTCAAAGCATTCTCAAAATACAGAGGGGCTTTCTCCCCTGAGCCTCAATCGCAA
>NW_017732929.1:98556-102081 GCF_001890085.2 Hipposideros armiger | reverse complement strand
GCTTTATACTTTTTATCTATTTTGTGGGATATTACTTTATCTTTCAAAATATTTTACTCTTCCTCTTTTCTGCTATTATATATTTAATTAATTCCATGAGCTCTTTCTTATACTCTGACTGCTCTTTGTATAGCATTCCATTATTGTTCATGGATACATTGCCTTTTTGTGTTTATTTTTTTACCCTCTTCCATCATTAAAAAAACCATTTTAGTGTACGTTTTATTTTTGTTGTTGATTTTTAGCCAGTGGTTTCACTATTGGTTATTTGATTTTGTCTTTCAAGTAGGGTTTCTTAAGAAGCCTGGTGAGCCTGGGCTATCAGGTCATATAAAGAGTAGAACAAAAAGCTGATTGAGAGTTTTGCACAAGCATGGAGCTCCCACTTAAGGACTTCACTCTGAGATCTGTGCTGTGGTAGCGGTTAAGTCTTGAGGGGAATCAGAAGTCCCTGCAAGACAACTACCTCACAGACCATTACAGCTTCGACAGGCAAGGGGACAGTAACTTTCTAAGACAGAAGAGGAAAGGATGCTTCTGCCGGCAAAGGAGGCTTAGCAAAATTTGGATTTGATTTTCTTAGCTTCTTCAGAATCTGCTCTAACTTTAAGTTTTTTCTTCCTAATTCTCCAGTAACGTCTTCTTCTAAAAATCTTCTTTCTGCTTGATTTAAACTCCGATTCTTTCACATTTGCTTCATCATTTCATGATATAGTGTATCGGCTGGAATTCTAGGATGGACATATTGGCCTATTAGTTCTTTCTCTGCTACTCTCACCCCCCGACAGTGTCTCCCACAAAACGTTTCGAAGACAGTTAAATTATTTTCATAAAATGCACCTGTAACAAAGCCATTAAGATCTTTTTATGAGTTTGAATCAAATGCTAACATTTTCTATTATGGCCAAACAAATATTTGGTGAGTTGGGGGATAAGATCTGCATTTATAATTCTTAAATAGCTTAATATTAAAATTTTAAATTTTGTTATTAATTAATTAGTTCTAATTAATTTTGTTTAACTCCTTCTTTGGGGGGATATAAAATACAGAATTATCAGACACCAGAACCATTATGGAATTCATTCAGCACCTATTACTGTGCCCCTCAAGTGTCTACTTGAAAGATCATTTAGAAGCCATGATCAAGTGCTTCTTTTAATAAATTGCTTTTTCACACATGTGTGATGAAATTAAAATTCAATTAGTTTTTAAGTTGCAAGTAACCATTAAACTATTAGTTTAGCTCTAGAGAGTTTTACTTTGGTTTATTGTTATAAATGGCTTCTGTTGTGATCATTACACTTGGGAAGGGCTCATTGAACTTTTTTTCTGTTGTATGCTAAGTGCCCAGAGCCATGCCTGTCCCAGACTCATCACTGGATGAATACCTGTGAAAGGAAGGATGATAGGAAGGTATTTCACTTTTATGCAGATTTTTTTTTCAGAATACAGTGAGCTCTCCCTAACATAATATTGTGCATAGAGTACTTTTAAGTTTACCAATGTATTTCCATGTGCACTTTTTAAGTATAGTTTTCACAATAACTATAACACAAGAAAATAGAATATTGATTTTTTTATTTACTCNGTTAGAAAAAGAAAGGACTTCATAGAACATTGTGGACTATAAAGTAAAATTCAAAAGGTTACTCAGTGAACTGTAAATTATATTATTGTTCCCTTTCCCTGAACTGCCCTTGCTTGGGACATGTTATATATTCACAATGTTGATATTCATAAGACTGTCAGCAGGCAACTCTTGCATGAATTATTTGCATAAAATACAATGACAAAAATATTTTATTGTCTTTTTGTTAAAAAGTTGATGCACAGGCAACAAATCAAGCAAATCACTGGGTTATCATCATCACTCAAAATTGTTCATATGTGTATGGAATAAATTATTTCATTATTCCAAATGTTTTACAAATATTTAATTCTGGATAGTAAAAAAATCAAATATTTTCAACGTATTCTTTCATTCTTATCCTTTATTCTTATTCTTTCATTCTGACCAGACTTAGGAAAGCACAAAAGCAGTTTTCTTATCCTACTTCAAACAGTCCCACAGGACTATTTTCTCCAACAAAAATTCCCAAATCAGTTAAATCTCTACCTAACAAAGACAAAATTAACAAAACAATAGCCAAACCTATGATATAACAAAATTTTCTTTCCTCTTAGATACCTCTTTATTAAGTGAATTATTCTGTTTGTGAAGTATTCATCTAGACTCTAAATCTTTTTAGAAAGAAACTTGGGATACTACCTGAATGAATGGACTAATTAGATATTAGGTAACACAATGGAAATTATTATAACCAGGGCCTCTGGGGATAATAAGTTTAGCTTTGTAAGGATTTTCTACTTTGCAGTGGAGTCAAGGGCACCACAGTGGTAAGAGGAAATATTATACTCCACTCTCTGTTCTCCTTCTACCAGCCAAAAAAATATGCAGTAAGAAATAATGGAAAATAAAAGGAAGGAAGGGTTAAATAAAGGAAGGATTCTTTACCATAATGGATTTATGCTGTCTTCACACAGGGTTAAAACTGTTAAATACATTGCTTGTTAATACACTAATGCCTAGAATGGATAAGTTTGTTTAATTTTAGACTTTCCTTTGTATTATTTAATGCATCTTGGAAAAGGTGACTATAGATCCTAATTCAACTGTATTAAAAAGCATCGTATTGACAAGTCACTACCATGGGAACCGTGAGTCCTCACGTCTCCATCAAAGCTTTCTTTGTTTCTTCTATTGCCAAATGGAAAGACGGAATACATACAAGACAGTGTAGGCCAAAAAGAAGTTCTCTCTCGGAAACAAAGCTAAAGAGGGTGAAAATGGAGTTTCCAAAGAAGCCTCTGATTAAATGAAAAAAGCTCGGGCGGACAGAAGCACAGAGGCTAACATAATGGTTATTTTGATCCAGTGAGAATTGACCACTGGGAGAAAAGGGGTTTCCATTGTCACACTTACTCCTATCTCACAAAGCCTAAAGGTTTCTAGGTCACCATGTACCCAGTTTTATCCAAGTGACTTTTAGATGTCACATAACTATATAATTTATCTTTTGGCTGAAGTTAATCAAATAAACTAGGAGGTCTTTGAGGACCAGGCTGACCCTGACCCTCACGTATTCATCCTCCAGTGCTTGTTCAATGAGGAAACTATTTCAGTCTTTGACAGTCTTAAAAATGACAAGGAACTTTTCACAAGAACCTATACATCAGGTGGGGGGGAAATAGCTATTTTCACATGGCTTTTCTTTCCAACACATGATTACACTCTTTATGCTTTGATGTTAGACTTTCAAGCTGGCCAGCATTTATAGGGAGAAGAAAAGAAAGGCTACAGCGACTGGTCAAAATGCCACTGATTGGGATGAAAGAATTATATTATGTATAAAAATTTAATGAAATCAACATATCTAGATAAGGGTATTAGGGATCTCCAATGCCAACCTGGAGAAAAGAAAAATTGCCCTGAGTGTCAAGATGTCTGGGGAAGCACTGCACCA
>NW_017732929.1:86933-95300 GCF_001890085.2 Hipposideros armiger | reverse complement strand
TAAAATACAACTGTCATATGGGCTGGAATTCTTCAATTCATTCAGTGCATTCTTTTCTCTATATGAAAGTTTACATGGGAAGGGAGATTATAATCAGAAGGTGATTCAGTAAACCTGAGAATAAAGCAAGGGGTGAATACTGGACGGTTTTCACTTCTATTGTCAACCAGCTGGGATAGTAATTCACCCCTCTCCACTGGAGAAATAGGCCTGCCGAGCAAACTCTCAGTTCACAGGCACCTTGACTCCCAGACTGTGTCTCTCTCAAGTCGCTTCTCAATATTCCCATTTCAAAATTGACCGCCCCCTTTCTGTTATCAGCCTCTTTAGCCTTGTTCACACCATTGATTAGGCTGCAGTCTAGTACTCCCTTCCGCCTTTTGGCCTGGAAGACACTCTTTGTCTTGTGACACTTGCCTATATCTCAGTTCATCCATTGTGTGTTACCTTTATCAGTGTAACTCAGAATTGTGAATGGGCCTGCTATTTCCGAGACCATTGCATTGTATTGCCTATGGTAATGTACACCTAAGAATACCCAGTTTTAAATATAGCATACATATTTCAACAAGGATTTACATGCCCGAAACTGTGCTGAGCATTTCACATGTATTTTCTCACACCAACATTATTATATGGCCGTTATTTATTCTCAGTATGGTGACAAAACAGAAGCACAGTGAGATAAAAAATACTGCCCCAAGGTCACACAGCTGGTAGATTTCGGTGTTAACTTATGCCTTTCCAACTCCAGGTACCTCCTTCATCCTTACATATGTATACATCTTAACACAATGTATAGCTTTCGATTCAGGACTCTCTCTCTAATAATTTATCTACAGGAAATAATACAGATGGAAAGAAAGATTTACTTAGAAAGATGCTAACCACAGCGCTGTTTGTGAGAGTGAAAAATAAAAATAAACTAAATGTTCAACAATAAGAAGGTTGAATAAATTATTATGCCTTCATACAATGGAGTTCTACGTACCTTAAAAATAATAATTAATGCTATTTTATTGAAATGGGAAGATGTTCAAAATTTCATATTAAGTAAAAGCTTCAAGTTTAAATCAGTGTATGAAGCTGGATCTTTTTTTCAGTTATTGTCTAACTTCATTGAGCTATAATTACCATATAACATTGTGTAAGTTTAAGGTGTACAAAGTTATGACTGGATACATGTATATATTGTGAAAAGATAACCACAGTAAGGTTAGTTAACACCACCACCATCTCACATAATCATAATACCTTTTTTTGCGTGGTGAGAACATTTAAGATCTACACGCTTAGCAACTTTCAAGTATATAATACAGTACTATTAACTATCTCATCATGCTGTACATTATATCTCCAGAACTTATTCATCTTATACTTAAGAAATTTGTACACTTTGATTAACATATCCCTATTTATCCCAGCCCCAGTCTCTGGCAATCACCATTCATCATACTGTCTATTTCTCTGAATTCAGCTGTTTTAGATTCCACATATTAGTGAGATCATATAGTATTGGGTTTTCTCTGTCTGACATTCCACTTAGTATAATATTCACAAGCTTAACCCGTGTTGTTGTAAATGGCAGGATTTTCTTTTTTATCTGGATAATATTTGATTGCATCTATATATCACATTTTCTTTATCCATTCATCCACTGATGCAGCTTTCGGTTGTTTACATGTCTTGGCTATGGTAAATAACACTGCAGTGAAGGTGGGAGTGCAGAAATCTCTTTGAGAAAGTGATGTCATTGCTTTTGGATATATACCCAGAAGAGAGATGGCTGGATCATATGGTAGTTCTATTTTCAATTTCTTGAATAATCTCCACACTGTTTTCCATAGTGGCTGACCTAATTTATATCCCCACCAACCCTGCACAAGGGTTCCCTTTTCTCCATATCCTCACAAACACTTATCTTTTTGATGATAAGCATTCTAACAGATGTGAGGTGATATCTCATTACGGTTTTGATTTGCATTCCCTGATAATTAGTGATGTTGGACATTTTGTCATGTACCTGTTGGCCACTTGTAGGTCTTCTTTGAAAAAAACAATGTTATTCAGGTCCTTTGTCCATGTTTTAATCAAATTATTTGTGGTAATTTTGCTATCGAGTCATATGAGTTCCTTATACATTTTGGATACCAACATGCCAAGGCTCTGGTAGAATGCTCCAGAGGCCTTGTTCACTTTCCAAAGACTGTACTTATTACATAGTGGAGGCCATTTGTGACACCCCAGAAGGGCAGGCAGCCACCTACGAAGAGGGCTCGCAAGAACGTTCTCCACAAATTTTCCCAATAACATGTAAGGTCAAGGTAATGGGGAAAACAAACAGGAAGTAGAAAGTGAAATAAAAAAATAAATTACACCTCAACTGAAATTCAAACCTTCCTTAAAGGTTTTGTACAGGAGAGAAGGGAGCTGATAGGCTAACACAGGCTTGTGGGATGGGCTCTGAATTTCTATTCATGATTGCAGAAATGCACCACCTGGCTGGTGTCTCTAAAGACCCTCAGACCCATAACCTTCTCAAAGGTCCACCTGAGCAATATGGCCATTTCCTCCAAGATACCACAGATTCTAAGTCCCCTTTGGATTTTGTCTGAACAGGGCTGAGCAAAGAAACACACCTCAGGAGGCACCCCTGACACAAGGGGGTAAGCTAGCAGGATTATCAAAGCCTCTAGTGAAGATGAAGAGGAAGAAGGAAAGATGAAGCCCCCAGAACCACCGATATTTGTACCACGGCTCTCCCTGTCTTCACCTGGATATTTACTGTCTGGTGCCATGTGGGACATTCCATCATGGTGATTACTGAGACTCACAGGGAATGGAAAACATTAGATGAGGCCCATCCCCTGCTCTGCAAACTGGCATGGTCCAACGGGTTTATGTTTATGGCCATAGTGACCCAAATGGTCCCCTCTTCATTTCTAACCCTGAAGAGGCCCATTTGACCTTGAGTCCAGAGAATTCTTTTTATAAAGTAATCCCCCAATTATAAAGTAGCACCAGGGCGGTGCTACTACATTTTATTGGGACTGCTGGAAATAATTCACAAGGCACCAGAGGGCATTGACATGGTTGCTAGACATGGAAGAAATTCTCTCCCGGGCGCTCAGATACTCCAGACTTATGCCACTCTGCCTCTCTTGCCCAGAAATGTCCCCCTCGAGCAAATTTCCCCAAACAAAAGTGGCTCCCACCCCCTTTCCAATAAATGTCTGACCTAATTTTGCCCCTTACGGGTATACACAAGCAAAATCCTACTGGGAGTAATGAAATCTTGAAGTTCCAAGGCCACCTGATCTCTGGACAGTCTCTAAACTCAACTGTCTGAGATAGACAGGGAGTCTGTGTTCTCGCTGATGGCAGTGTCATCACTACATCATGCAGCTCATGGGAGGACTCTGCATTCCATCCAGCCTTGGGCACCTCTCCAGTCAAGAAGGGTACTCCCAGCTCAGCCCAGTTGGCAGAAGTCATAGCTGTTCACCTAGTCCTTAAGAAGGCCATAAAAATGGGCCTTTCGTAGATCCACATTGTCACAGGCCCTGGGATTTTGCTAATGGGCTTGCAGTTTGGTCTGGCCATTGCATCTGTTTTCAGAAATGAATAATTAACACACAGTCTAAACACAGATGCAGATGATATCTGGACCATCCATCACTCTACTCTTCCGGGATATTTTTCACAATGCAATGCTGAATCTTAATCCTACCAGAGTCCCATCTATCTGTATTATACAACCAAATTTGTAAATAACTGAAAAAAGAAGCCCAAAGACTTTTTATATGCCTCACAGTTAAAATATGTAATTAGAACTCAACGATCTGATACTACAATGCAACTCTAAGGGAAATGACAAAATCCAGATGTGTGGCTCCAAATAGTATCTTGGGGGTAAATAAGATTGTCTTCAAGATCATGGCAGAAATCAAGAAGAATAAGTACAACCTTGCTAATGACCATTTTACTCTCATCAGCACTGGCTTTTTACAACTACATGCTTCAACCTGCCAAAAGACAGCAGTCACTGGAGTGGAGCTAAGCAATTCTATAGCTATTGATTTTTCTTAGCACACAGAATTAGGGAAAATGACCTAGAAAATCATGAACTAGCAATTTCCATTGTTTAAATGTTAATATAATTATAATTACTATACAAGTTAATGTACAAAATTTAGAAAACAAGATATTAAAAAAAAAATTGCCCGTAATTCCACCAACCACTGACCACCACACTTTCTGTATTTCCTGTACTCTTCTACGTATAATTCCAATCATTTAGAAAAATGTTTTACTGTGTTTGCACAAATAATCTGGTTCCAAGAAAGTGTGTATGTCTACACACTTCTTGATATTCTTTGTTACTGTGACTGAAGCACCATTGCCTTTGGGGATTGGAAGGCTTATCTGAGGTGACTGTAGTTGCATATGTGCCCTATCAGTGTGACAATGTATCTGTATAATTTGTTTTCCCTCCTCTCATTTTTTACAGGAAAGTAGGGGTTAATAATGCACATTCTAAACTAACTTTAATGACAAATACCCCAACTTTTTTTCCTTTTTTTATTTTGCCTCTTTTCCAGTGGTTCTCAAACCTGATGACCTGGTGTAGTTTAAAAGGGCAAAGCAACAAGTGTTGATTTAATGGTTAAATTATGAACATGTGTAAATGACTCACATTTTAATAAATGAGAATGGATAAACTATACTTTCCACCCACTTAAGTTCTATTGTGCTTTCTGAACACAAGCCACAGGAGGGATGGGGCTGACATGGGCACAGTGAATCTGAACATGCCCCTGGGCTTAGCCTACGAGTGTGTGCATCATGTGCGTGAATGTTTCCCATAGTGAGGATCACTGCAGAGGAGTGGCAGAAACACCTGCTGCACTCCACCCTCCCTTTTTTGTCTTTGGAAGGGCACATACAAGTTCAAAATACAAGGTTTAATTCTACCTGCTGAAAATAGGGAAGAGACGTCTCTCCTCTCCCTTCTCTTTCAGCATGTACTTTAGAAAACATATCATCTTAAGTTCTTTACTTGCCCTTTTGAGATATATGTGAATCTTTTGAATATGCTAAATAAACCTCTGTCTAGGGTCGGTTCTAATCCGGATTGACTGGTGTCCTCATACACAAAGGGAATTTGGACACAGACACACACAGGGGAAGGACCATGGGAAGACACAGGGAAAAGGTAGCCATGCACAAGCCAAGGGAGAGGCCTCAGAAAATAGCAACCCTGCTGACACTTTGTTCTCAGACTTCTGGCCTCCCAGAACTCTGAGACAATAAATGTCTGTTGTTTAAGTCACCCAGTTCATGGTCCTTGGTTACAGCCGCCCTAGCAAACTAATACAGCAGATTTTGTTTTTAATTCTATTTCCCCAACACCTTCCATCCTTCCTTCCTTCCTGAATTAATTCTTGCCTTCCATAAATGTTTACTGAACTTGTAGTATTAGTACACATCATGTTCAGGGCCAGGTTCTAGAGATACAAAGTTGGGCTTTCTCTCATAGACCAAAGGCTCCAGGGAGAGACAAGCAAGAACTGTTCGTCTCTACTCCTCTTGATAAAATCCAAATTGTGTGAACAAATTCAAATTCCTTCTACTTCAAGAGAACCATCTTTGACCAACTATTCCCCAAACATGAATAAAAAAGATGACCCAGGGGGCACTACACTAGAAACTGCAGAATGGACACAGTATATTTATAAAACTACTGAAGACAGACATGTCTTCTTCCCGAGTAGATTACACCTGCCTTGAATGAGGGACTATAACTTTACTGCCCAAGGTCTCCAGCACCTTTTCAACATGCTTTTCTTGTTAAACTATTATAGTTTGAATTTGAATGCTTCCATATATTAAAAAGGAATAGTTTGCATTTGCTAAGTGAATTCATCACAACTTTTAAAATTTTGAAAAAACAAATCATTCATTACAGTATTAAAGAAATTTAAGGTTAGAATTCAGAAACTGAATTTTTAAGGTAATGTGTTGAACACTAAAAGTCAAGGACTAAAAACAAGCTACTAAAGAAGCCAGTCAAGATGGTGCAGTAGGTAAATGCTGTGCTTGTTTCCTCTCACAACCACATCAAAATTACAACTAAACCACAAAACAACCATCATTGAGAATCACCTAAAATCTTCCTTAACCAAAGCTCTACAACTAAGGACATGCAGAAGCAGCCACCTAAAGACTGGTAGGAGGGGCAGAACCATGGAAGGGGCTGGTCCCACACCCACGTGTAACCATTAAAAGTTGGGAGGAAGGGGCTGGCCGAGTGGCTCAGTTGGTTAAGAGCTCGCTCAAGAGTTTGAGCTCTGAGCAACAGCGGTTCAAGGCCAGCCCGAGCTGAGCAGCCGCTAAGCTGCCAATAGGTAGCAGGATGGCTCAGCTTAAAAAAAAAAAAAAAGTTGGGAGGAATATCTCAGCTGCACAGATACCACCCCAGGAATGAGGGGTCTCAGCCCCTCCCCAGTCTGGGTTTTAGTGCCGGGGAGAGAAGCCCCCATCATGTCCAGGTGTGAAAACCAGCTGAGAGTGTGTCTGAGTGAGACGCAGCTGGTGTTCCAGGCACTTCTCTTAAAGGGACCACAGACAGACTTACTCACTGACAGAATCACTGGCTCTGAGTTCCAGTGCTGGGGCAGCATCTGGAGAGGCAGCAGGGATGTATGGTGGAGGACTGAATTGTCTGGCTTGGGGACGGGGCTGGAGTGGCAGCTTTCTCCTGGACAGAGGAGCTGGCGGAAGCCATTGTTTCTCTACTGAGTCCTTCCCCTTCCAGCATACAGACGCAGGTGACCAGCATATCTGAGTCTCAATCTAGCTAGCTGGCTAAATCCATTTGTTTGCCATGCCCTGGTGATTTGAGGCCCCACCCCATCCAACTTTCAGGCATACCCAAATTGCTTCTAGTGGCTTTTTTGTACAAACCACCTGCCTTGGCTCAGGCTGCAGACTCTCTAGGGTTTCTCTAAGATTTGCGAAACCCAAACAAGGATCATCTGGCTTGAGCATTTCCTGTACCTCTGGCTGAGCAGCCCTAAGCCTGGCACTAGTAGCAGCTGGCTTTGGTTTGCAGCTTGGCCTCTTGAGGCACCTCCAAGCACAGCACAAGCAGCGGCCATCTGCAGATTTCTTTGTGGCTCCTGCTGGGTGGCCCAAGGTAAAACACTGACTGCAGGTGAACTTGACCTGCGGCGAGTCCCCTCCTGGTTTGTCTCCCCTCCTCCAGCGGCCAGCTTTGAAACTAGCTGAAGCATCACCCAGCCACTTCGAAGAATGACACACCCAAGAGGTAGATTGGGCAGGCACAAGAGCACTGTTGAGGCAGATCCTGATCTGTAGGGTCAGCTCCTGCACCACAGCTCCTCCACTGTAGTCATGACCACTTTTCACAACCAAGAAGCCCGAAGGTATACAAATAGCAACCAAGACTCAACTACAAGAGGAGGGCACACACAACCCACACAAGAGACACAACTGGAGAGTATGGCTCAAGTGACCAGGATGACTGAGCCACTGAGTCCCACAGCACACCTACTACATAAGGCCAGTCTACTAAGCCTGGGAGACACAGCAGCCCTACCTAATACATAGAAACAAACACCAGGTGGCACCAAAAATGGGGAGACAAAAAACATGCCCCCCAAAAGAGAACAGAACAAAGGTCCAGAAAAAGAACCAAACAGAATGGAGATAAGTAACCTACAAGATGCAGAGTTCCAGAAACTGGTTATAAGGATGCTCAATGACCTCAGGGAGAACTTCAACAGTTAGATAAGAAACATAAAAAAGGAGCTAGAAAACATAAAAAAGAACCAGTCAGAAAGAAAGAATATAATAATGGAAATGAAGAATATATTACATGGAATCAACAGTAGATTAGATGAAACAGAGGACTGAATAAGTGATTTAGAAGATAAGGTAGCAGAAAACACTCAATCAGAACAACCAAAAGAAATAAAAATCCAAAAAAACGAGGGGAGTTTGAAGGGCCTCTGAGACAACCTGAAGCATACCAACATTCGCATTATAGGGGTACCAGAAGGAGAGGAGAGCGAGCAAGGAACTGAAAACATATTTGAAGAAATAATAACGGAAAACTTCCCTAACCTGGCGAAGGAAATGGATATACAAGTCCAGGAAGCACAAAGAGTCCCAAACGAGATGAACCCAAAGAGGCCAGCATCAAGATACATCATAATTTACAACATTATCAATTACATTCCTCGTAATGTTGTGAATATTTTGTAGGGTGTCAGGTGGTCACATGTCTTGCAACATGGATGGGGAAGAGGCTTGATCACTGCACTGTACACCTGAAGCTGATGT
>NW_017732929.1:80596-83243 GCF_001890085.2 Hipposideros armiger | reverse complement strand
ACATTGAAAAAATAATAATAAATTAGCCTGCAAAAACTTGAATTATTTAAGCTAGAGAAAACATGACTGATTCAATATTTGCTTCAGTATATTATATTATTATTCTGAGGTGATTTACTATATATCTAAAGACAGGCAATAGGAAAGGCATTTCAATAGAAGTTTGTGAAAGTTATGGAAGCTATATATTAGTTATTGCTACTTCTTAAGCAATGGAAAGATCACTGAGGTTGGTTCTTTGTAATAAAAAATAATAATAATTTATTGATATATAAATGAGCTAAAGATGGCCTCCGTGTATTGCTCCCTAGGTTTATTTTTTTCACTGTAGAATGAGACCTATTAGGTCAAAAGCTCATGAGCACCAAATTTTTACACATCCAATTATTTTTTCAATGGTACAAAAAGAGTAGATTTTGAGCCATCAAGAACCTGCCTATTTTTGCATACCCTTCAAAACCTCACCTAGCAACTGCAGGCCATTGGTAAGATTGAGTCTTATGACTTATAAGGCCCCTTGGTGCTATGGTCCTTCTGACCTAAGGACTCCACACCTTGCTGCTGAGTGGCATCACCTAGAAGCTTAAGTCCCTTCTCTGACCCCCTCTTCCCAGGAGTTCCCCTGCCCTCTGCCCATCTGGATGGCACCGCCCCTCTCATACAAACTTTTCCCGCCACTGCCCTGTAAAGCTTGTTGTGTGGGCATATCTTTTTCTTTGATCAGCCCCCAAATCTCTTAAACCCTGACACTCATTATCAGTCTAGAGCTGGCAAAAGCTTATCTGCAAGGTGCCTAATTTCTGCTTATAATGGCCTGCCTTTTAAACTGGTGGAGAATTTGAGGAGCCATCCTCTGAAGAAGAGATTGCTGATGCTCCCAGCAAAGTGACTGCTGGGCATTTACAGGAAAACAGTATAACTGTATGTGCTTCACCTAGAGGTGGAAGGTCCCGGTGGGTGACAAAAGTGATAGCAGTCATCTGTTCAACTGGGCTGTGAAGTATGATTTTCACTTGCCTATGACTTCTAGGTCAAACTCTCCTATCAAATGAGACAATCAAAAAGCTCTCACTAAAGAAGACTACAAGTCTTTATTTCCTGCAGGAATGTACCTCATGGAGGTTCAAAATACTCGTAGAGCTGTACTATCAGCTATTGTCAAGTGTTGATGTAAGAAAAAGACACTATATAAAAATGTCTCTATATTTGCATAACTACATAAGTAGTGCCAATTTTGTTTTTCATTGCACTCATATAAAAACCACCAGTATAAATTGAGTGTCATAAAAATAGGATTATTCTCTTGAGAACGCATTATGGCTCCCCTACTAGATGAGAGCTCAATTATAATAGTTTTTATTTCTTAATCTGGGTTCTCTTTTTATATCTGTCTCTGCCCCGTGCAGGACTCTTGTTCTTTTATCAGAATTGTAGTGATTGTGTGGTCTTATTGCATTTGTCTTCTCTTATTGCATTAGGGCACTTGGCTCTGATCATCACTGTAGGATTGAGTGCATGTACTGTATTTAATTGCTAGCCTCCCCTAGGCGACGAGCTTCTTGGGTACGGAGAATGCAGCACACCACACAGAGCTGGGCCAGGCACATAGAAGATACCAGCACATTTTTTATTGACTTGCTTCATTGAATTATCGTATGCTACCTCAAATCCTTTTTGGGAGTAGGCAAAGTAAAACACGCATAGTAATTTCAAGTAAGATATCAGAAAAAGTGTTAATACCTCTTGACATTGGGATAGCATAAATATTTTACTGCCGTTCTAGAAAAAGATCATTTCTATGCTATTTTTGTAAATAAGAATTTCACAAAGAATACCAGATGTTGTCCGTACAGATTCATTCTCTCCACAAAATGTGCTGAAAATCTCTTACGCATAAAGCACTATTATTGTAAGCACTGGAGGAAAATGGTGAATATGACAGAAACTTAAAGAAT
The DNA here is from genome assembly GCF_001890085.2 of Hipposideros armiger. NCBI lineage: Eukaryota > Metazoa > Chordata > Mammalia > Chiroptera > Hipposideridae > Hipposideros > Hipposideros armiger. The sequence continues at coordinate 81,288 of NW_017732929.1, read as the reverse complement.
AGTGAGAAAAGTATAACTTATCATGTCTGGTTTCAACTAATAGGCCCCAAGTTTCCTATATGTCTTAGGGGTATGATAGCTTAGAAGAATGGTAGGGAATACGCTCATATCCTTAGCCTGTCCCTTAACAGAGTATCCTTAGGCACTAAAAGGAGGCCTTGAAATAAGTGTCATTTAGGTAAAGATAGGTGGAGGTGGAATAGAAGCACAAATCTATTTCCTATAATTTTTCTTAAAAAAACAAAAATAAAAAACTCATTTTGACTATAAGAGGCCCATGGAACTAGAGCCAAAGTTATCATGGGGTCTTAGGTCCTGAGTTGTATAGAAAATTTTTATTGAGGCACCAGGTTTGACTTGCTCCAGAAAGTTGTAGAAAGATATCAGGGAATTCAGGGTTCCAGGGTTCTAGTCTCCAGTCCCTCTGTAATCTCAGGTCAGTCACTTTCTTGGCATTTTATGTGAAGTTCTAGGTAGAGTGTATGTGATGTAATAAGCGCTAATATATACTAATATTTTTCTTTCTTTTCCTTACTAAAGAGTAAGTGATTATTTCTCCCTATATAGGAAGTATGGGTTCTATAACTTTAAGCTAGTAAAAATATTTACACTGAAAATAAAACAAAAATTTCAGCTAGCTTAATGATTGGGATTATTCATAAAGGTAAATTTGATGCCACAATAATATTCTT
>NW_017732929.1:73566-80035 GCF_001890085.2 Hipposideros armiger | reverse complement strand
CACAGCATATTGGTTACCTTGTCAAATCATAGGTGTGAAGCACATTGAAAATTCTACCAATCCTAGTCCTCTGCCTCATTTACTAAAACCCAGTAGCTTCCTGAGCCTGGAACAAAATGCAGACTCCTCACTGTAGCCTACAGAGCTTGCAGAGACTCACTCTCGACCATCATGCCTTCCACTCCCCTCTCCATCCTTAACTAGTCTCTGGGCACTGGGGCTTCTTGTGTTCCGGAGTAGACTGAGTTCAGGCCCAATTTAAGGGCCTTTGCACAGGCTTTTTACCCTGCCCACAATGCATCTCTCCTAGACTTTTCATGGCTGCTTCCTTCTCATCACTCAAGTTTCAGGACCAAATGTTGCCACCTCAAAAGAGACTTCCCTAACTCATCAATTTGAAGGATAAACCACCAACCTGGCCTCTTTCCTATTGCCTTATATTGTTTTCTTCATAGTTCTTATTACCTGCAATTCTTATCTTACTAGTTTATTTATTTACCCTACTATAATGTAAGATCTAAGAGACCAGGGATCTTGGCTGTCATGTACATTAGTTGTTGTTCAATAAATATTTGTTGAATGACTGACTGACTGAATGAATGAATGTGATTCCATCTTACTTTAAAATATCTCCAAAGAAGGATGTTTTTAACTGTCTAGTTGAACTAATTGCAAGAAAATTGGTTCTCTTGATATCTATTCAAAAATTCTTATCTTTTAGCTAGTGCTTTTTTCTTGTTTTATTCTTCTTAGAAAAGATATTACATATTTGAGTTTTTTTCCCAGATCAAGTAATTTCAGTTTTTTTAGTCTCCTGTCTTAGGTTTTATGCATTAATATTTTAACAATGTAAATGTCTGGTTCTCCTGTGAAACCTATTCAAGTTTTCTATCTTACTCTATATTTTAGAAGCATGGGAAAGTAGCCATTACATAAATAGTGTTCTGCCTAGTGTTGAATGTATATGCATCATCATTTGATACACAAAAGGGGTGAATTGATGGCTAATAGCCATTTGTTTCCTTTAGCTTTTCCTAATAAAAATTAGAATTTAATTACTATAGGATGCATGCATGTAAAAATATTAAAGTTATATTTCTTATAGTCATAATTTCCTATTTGCATCATTTTTGAAAAGAAATAAAGATGGCTTAGTGTTTCCAGACTTCTAATATGTAGCTAAATAACCTTTAAAAATATGAGTAACCATAAACTAATATTTTCTTCAGCTCCTAATTGACAAATAATTCATTTTTGCTCTTCCTCCTTTATCATGAGTTTCAAAAGTATTACATTCAATTCGTTGAGTGGCCTCTGACATCTGGGCTGCACAAATTTAATCAATGGCATTTGACATCATAGAGTTGCTCACGACATGCCAGACTCCATGTCACCTTTGACGCACAGTCTCTTAAAGAATCCAAAAAAGATCAGGTCTCATTTCATAAATATAGTTAGAAAGTTATTTGCTCTGCCTATAGAAAGAATATCATCATGTAGTAATAAGACCTCTGATATTAGCCATAGTCCTTCTAATATTAAATACATTGTATAGAAAAGAGTGAAGGGTTTTGTAAGAATGGTAGCTCATTCATCCTGTTATTTTGTCCAAAATGAAAAATCTGCCCAGCTTTTTATCCTTTTAACTTGAGCCTATGGTGTTGTTACTCCAGATTAGACATGCCATTCCATAAGTCTGGATGGCAGATTCAAAATTAAGAAATGTGTTCAAGGACAAAAGACCAGTTAAACCATAAATGATGTGAGCCAAGCTCTAAGCAAAGGAAAGAGCATTTGGTAAATACTGGCTTGTGTCATAATTGCTATCACAGTCATCAACATCATCATTATCATCATTGTTATCATCCATAATGTCTAAGTGTTCTGGGACGAACTACCAACAGAGGGCCAAGGCATTGGGAAGGTTGGGGAGGTCAGGACAGGCTCATAGTCTAATCTCACTGTGTCCTCACATGGTGGAAGAGGCGAGACATCTCTCTGGGGCCTCTTTTATAAGGGTACTAATCTTATCTATGAGGGCTCTGCCCTCAGGACCTAATCACCCCCAAAAGGCCCCATCTCCAAATACCATCACATTGGTGATTAGATTTGAATATATGAATTTTGGAGGGACACAAATATTCAGTCTATAGCAGTCTCCCTGCTACATGGTAAGATGTGATGGTGATATAAAGATCTATAGGATCTTCTAATAGTTAGAAATACATACTTTAAAAATAAATGTATACTCAATATTCAGAAAGAAAAAAAGAATGCATTTTCGCAGACTATTAGATGTTGCCATCTGTTTTACATAATGCCTACAGATAATATTTTGTCTATCTACCTGTTTATTCTTTTTTAATTCTCATTTTTTAAATTATAAGAACTTAATGAGCAAATTAAAAATAATAAATAAAATTATTTAATTAATATATTTTTATATTACGGTATAATCATAAGAGAATCAGGCTAATTAAGAGTATTGTAGAATTTTAAAATAAATTTATTACTTTTTCAACTCTGATGACTGAGGTCTGAATTATTCAAAGTTATATTCTTATGATAATTTACATAGATCTCATTTGTGCTTGCATTATTCAATCTGCCTGAATAAATATATCACTTTTAATAATATGTTCAATATTTCAACATCATCAATTATTTCCATGTAGTAGTGTTTTGCTCTGCAAATGCTGCTAAATCAATAGTGTTACACAGCAAAAGATTATACTAAGCACATTTTTAATAAATTTGAAGAACAGTTGATATAGCACTTAAAATATATTAAGATAAACTTGGTATAAAATGAAAACTATAGAAGAAATAAAAAATAGACATTCTGTCTCCTAACTTGACACATAAAGCTTATGTGCAAGCATGCAAAAGAAAATTAGTGAAACATGATGCTAAATCACATTTAAAATATTACTTTATCCTGGCCTGAGCTGAGCTGCTGCTGAGCTGCCAACAGATAGCAGGATGGCTCAGCTAAAAAAAAAAAAAAAAAAAAAAGATATCTTTACTAAATTAAAAAATAAATAAATAAAATAAAATAAAATATTACTTTATCTGTCTGACAGGTGTTTTCTCTTATAATCTTATTAAAAAGCTATCATTAAAATATGCCGGCAGTATGCGGAACAGGTATTTTGGAAAAGCAATACAAACAATAACTGTCCACAGCATGTATTTGATGAAAGGTAGATTACCCTAAATATAACTGTTATCTGGGAATAGATACATTATCATTTTCTTTTTATGACTCACTTCTGCATCATATGTAACCTTAGTTCATTTTTTTTTTCTTTTTTCATCTGAGATGGCAATCATAGCTCCAGGAGTAGACAGCAAAGAAACCAATCATCCTTATAAAGGTCAGTCTTAGTCATAGAGAACGGAGATAGACATCTAGGGGCTATGATTTCAGAGGCATCAAGCAAGGTTCTGGCTCCTAAAATAATCTCACCAATTCCAAAATTTATTCCACAAGACNTATAGTCATGGGATGTGGAGTATAGTGTGGGAGTGGAGTCAAGGGATTTGTAATAGATAGGTATGATATTGGGGGGAAATGGGGCGGTGGATTGGGGGAGGGGAGTTGTCACTTCGAGGGGTAAAAAGTATAACTATTGCACTGTGTTGTACAGCTGAAACTAATTCTAAAAAATGTGTATTTCATAAAAAAAGATACATCATAATTAAAATGCCAAAGGTTAAATACAAGGAAAGAATCTTAAAAGCAACAAGAGAAAAGCAGTTAGTTATATACAAGGGAGCTCCCATAAAATTGTCAGCTGATTTCTCAACAGAAAGTTTGCAGGTCAGAAGGGATTGGCAGGAAATATTCAATGTGATGAAAAGCAAAGACCTATAACCAAGATTACTCTACTTAACAAAGCTATCATTTAGAATTGAAGGACAGACAAAGAACTTCCCAGAGAAGAAAAAGCTAAAGAAATTCACCACCAAACAAGTATTACAAAGAATCTTAGAGGGACTTCTTTAAGAGGAAAAACAATAAAAAATATTAATAATAAAATGGCAATAACTACATACCTATCAATAATTACTTTTAATGTAAATAGATTTAATGCTCCAATCAAAAGATAGGGTAGTTGAATTAATAAGAAAACAAGACCCTTACATGTGCTGCTTACAAGAGACTCACTTCAGATCGAAAGACACACACAGACTGAAAGTAAAGGGATGGAAAAAGATATTTCATGAAAATGGAAACAAATAAAAGCTGTGGTAGCAATACTTATACCAGACCAAATAGCTTTAAAACAAAGGTTATAACAAGAGACAAAGAAGGACCTAGGTATCCCGAAGGACCTAGTAATCCCACTTCTGGGTATTTACTGGGTTGTCGGAAAAGTAATGATGCATTTTTTCAATGAAAAACATAGAAAAATACATCATAACTTTTCCGACAACCCAATATCTGAAGAAACACAAAATGCTACTTTGAGGAGACGTGCTCATCATATGTTCATTGCAGTATTTTTTACAATAGCCAAGATATGAAGGAAACCTGGGTGTGCCTGAGTGAATGACTGGATAAAGAAGAGGTAGAACATATATACAATGGAATATTACTCAGCTGTGAAAAAGAATGGAATCTTGCCATCTGTAACAACATGGATGGACCCAGAGGGTATGGTTCTGAATGGAGTAAGTCAGACAGAGAAAAACAACTGTCATGATTTCACTTATAAGTGGAATCTAAACAACAAAATAAAGAAATGAAACAGAAACAAACTCAGATACAGAGAACATTTTGATGGTTGCCAGATGGGAGGTGGGTTGGGGCTAGGTGAAAAGGGGAAGGGATTAAGAAGTACAAATTAGCTGTTGCACAGTAGTCATGGGTGTGTTGGGTATATCATAAGGAATATAGTCAATAATATTGTAATAACAATGTATAGGGTCAGATGGGTACTAGATCTATTGGGGTAATAGATGAGAGGGGGGTTACAAAATAGTCATGGGAATATAAAGCATAGGGAATATAATCAATAATGTGGTAATAACTATGTATAGTGCCAGGTGGTTACTAGGCAGGGAGATCACTTCCTAAATTATATAAACGTCTAACCTATATGCTGTACACCTGAAACTAATACAATATTGTATTGTAGCTGTATTTTAATAAACATATTTTTAAAATACCAAGCTACCAAGAATATACAAATTAAGACCATTAGTAAGAAAACTAATGATCTGGACTTGCTTACATAAAAAAGTTTACTTGATAATGTTTATTATTGTAATAAAACCATTCAAAACTTGTGAAATGTTTGCTTCAAAATTTTTATGAAAAATTACTCCTCAAAGGTCTATAAAATTTTTAAATTCATTTTGATCAATTAGTTATTAAGAAATGTATACAATCGGATATTGTTTGAATATAAAATATAAGACTATGCATGAAAATTCTCTTAAAACAGCAAAGGAAAGTTTAGTTATTACTACTGCTTAACCAGACCAGACAGGATCAAGTTACAAGTTTCAGTTTTTTATCCAATGGCTCTATCAGCACGGGGAGGGCGTGGGGGGGATGGGGCGAAGTAAAGAATACTGACAGGAAGTTAAATAAAAAGATAGGCTACTACCTCCTTCTTCCATAGTCACAAATAGATCTGGTGCATCTCTGACTCTTTAAATACTTAACTTAATTACTTGAGTTTAAGTGAGTTAAGAGATGCATCAAGCAGGATTTTAGCCAACTTGTGCATCAAGACATCTAGATTAGTTATTTAAAAGCTCTGCAGAAGATATCTTCCTCTAGGCCATTTCAGATTCTTAGCCTGAGAGAGATTATTAGACTAGCCTTCTACTTCTCAACTCATAAGAATAAATCATAGGCTTTAATTAAATACTAAGAAGTAGCAGAAAGTAACAAAAACAAATCAGTAAGATCTGAAATGAGGCTGTAAATGTCTGAATAAAAGCAAGACATATTCAAGTTTTAAAATACTTTTGTCTTTAGATAAATGGATATAATGCAGTTTGGACCATGTAAAATTTATATATGATAATTTGTTTCATTTTAATTAATATGTAGTATCATCTAGTGCATTTGATTTTCCAAAATCGTCTGGCAGTGCATGCTGGATTCCTTCCCCATAATCAGTTTGGTATAATGGAAAGCAGGGAGCTTTGACATCAGACTGCCTAGGTTTGAAAACTCCCTCCCATTTAATAGCTTGGTTAGTTAACAATTTACTTACTCTCTGAGCCAAAGTTATTTCATATAAAATGTGGCGATAACAGTGGAATCTACTTCATCAAGTTGTCTCTCAAGATTGAAAAAAAATAATGTCTGTTAAGTGTCTATGACACATGACAATACATTTAGTCATTATTTCACCTTATGTTTTAGAAGAGGCCAAGTTAACAAAATGAGAGGAAATATCAGGCTTAAAGTTCTGCTGCACATATTGGTTTGGAGATTATCAACACT
>NW_017732929.1:62906-65561 GCF_001890085.2 Hipposideros armiger | reverse complement strand
GTAGAGCATGATGTGACTGCACAGGTCAGCACACCTGTGAAGCTGGCCCTGACAACAGAGTCACTCCCAAGGCTAACAATGAATTGAAACCTCCTTGAGGATGAGACCACTTTTTTCCAAAGATTTTTATTCCTTGAGAGCATCTAGCTCATAATCTGATTTACTTTTTATAAATAACACTCCTATACTGGGTGGAAATTTAATGGGAATAGAAGCAGAGAATCCAGGTAAAAGGCCGTTGAAGTGATCTATATATTCATTCCACACTTCTATTGATTTGAGTATCAAAAAACATTTGTCACTAGAAATCCTTTGAAAATGCATTATCAATCCTCAGAGATCAAATTCTCATGGCATATATTTAACTGGCAAAGAAAATAATAATAATGAATCAGTATGCACATTTACTTATGTTTAGTGTTCCCTTTACATATGGATATTGAATCATAATATTAGGACCTTGACTATGAATTCCATAATACACTGACCATCTTTAACTAAAGTAAACTGGGAATATATTTAAATACAACAGAAATTATGCTTCATAAATACTTTTTTGTTGCTCATGACCTAACCTATTGCTACTGAGGAAATTGTTTAACTACATTTCTAAATAGCTTCAATGATCACTAAAACACTGCCAAAGCCCCTTTTAGTTTCTATGGCCTCATCATCTATAATAGCATGCAAGAGAGAGAGAGATAGAAAGAGCAAGTGAATACAGCTGTCTTCACAAACAAGTACAAAACTACTGGGTTGTCAGAAAAGTCATGATGTATTTTTTCTGTTTTTTGTTGCAAAAATGCATCATGACTTTTCCGACAACCCAATATTTCCAGAGACTAAAGCCCCTGCATTGTAGAAGTAAATATGAAATAGAAGGTTAAAGCCACTATTTGTCAGGTGAACACGCTGTAGCAGCTGATGATGTCATTTTCTTTCCTTCCCTTTTCTTTCGGTAGAAGGGAAAGAGTCCTCAAGTGAACAATGAGCTAACAATGCTACCATTTTATTCAATTAGATTTTGAAGTAAGGACAAAANGAGCAAGTGAATACAGCTGTCTTCACAAACAAGTACAAAACTACTGGGTTGTCAGAAAAGTCATGATGTATTTTTTCTGTTTTTTGTTGCAAAAATGCATCATGACTTTTCCGACAACCCAATATTTCCAGAGACTAAAGCCCCTGCATTGTAGAAGTAAATATGAAATAGAAGGTTAAAGCCACTATTTGTCAGGTGAACACGCTGTAGCAGCTGATGATGTCATTTTCTTTCCTTCCCTTTTCTTTCGGTAGAAGGGAAAGAGTCCTCAAGTGAACAATGAGCTAACAATGCTACCATTTTATTCAATTAGATTTTGAAGTAAGGACAAAATTCTTGAGATATAAAATCTATGATTCTGTGCAAATTCATAGAGATTTAAAGGGAAAGAAACACTTCCAGTTTGATTTTGAACTTGAGGTAATTTCAGAGATAATCTAATCCAAATATTCTATATTGCAGATGAGTTAATTTCAACTCAGAGAGGCACAAGTGACTTGCCCAAAGATACTAATCAAGTTAATACTTTAAAAAGAGCAAAATTTTGCAGATGAAAAATATAAGTGTAGATAATTTAACAAAATACATTTTGTTAATCATCGCTTTATTGCTATTAATATCCCCAGTTAAATAAAATTTTTAATAGCAGTGGACTATACAGATATGGTTGAATACCAAAAAAATAAAAATCTAGTCCAGTGTTATTACTCTGCATTATAATTTTTAAAAGTATTTAGAAAAACAAACATCTATTTATGCTATATGAAATATTGCTGTATCTACAAACTTAAAAATACATGAGAGATCCAAGACGGCAAAGTAGATAAACACTGTGCCTGCTTCCTTTCAGAAACACATTAAAATTACAACTAAAGTATAGAACAATCAACCTTGAGAGCCATCTGAAGTCTAGCTGAACAGAAGTTTTATAACCAAGGATATAAAGAAGCCACATCGAGACTAGTAGGAGGGGCAGAGACGCAAAATGGGCTGGCCCCAAACCTCCGTGTGGTGGTTGAGAATCAGGAGGGGTACCTCAGCTTTGGAGGTTCCCCCCAGAGGGGCGAGGGACCCTAGCCTCACACCAGGCTCACCAGTCCGGAGTGCTGGTGCCCGGAAGAGGAGCCCCCACAATGTCTGGCTGTGAAAATAGTGGGGATTCCGACTTGGTCAGATGAAAGATTTGGGGAAATCTAGACATCCTCTTAAGGGGCCGACAGACAGACTCATTCGCTCGCATGAACTCACCTTGGGCTCTGGCGGAGGGATGGTGGCTTTAAGGGTGTCAGAAGCTCACAGGGACTGAGGTATGTTGCTTCTAGGCAAGGGCTGGAGGACAGCTGCCATTTTCCCTGTGAGGGGCCCTGCTCCCGAGCACCTGGCAGGTGGATGCCATCTTTCTTGTGTTGAGCCGCCCCCACAGGGCCAAATCTGAATCTGATTAGCCCAGTGAGCTCCCCTGGTCCACCCTGCTGACTTACTGGGAAACTGCCCTAATTTCCCCAATGCCTGACACACTTTCTCCTTGAGCAGTCAGCCCCACCCACATTGCACTATTTAGGTATATAAATGTTGAAGAACTATGGTGTACCCCTGAAACTAATATAATATTA
>NW_017732929.1:37955-61091 GCF_001890085.2 Hipposideros armiger | reverse complement strand
CCCCATGGAAAGGAGATAAGTTTTGGATAGGGTTTGGGTGTAGAGACAGCATATTCCATTTGTTTGTGTGATCCTAATCAACTTACCTCAACTCCCTGAGCCTCCGCTTCCTCATCTGTAAATATGGGTTAATAAAAATTATCTTACATTCATTTAAAACGTATTTACTGAACACCTGCAATGTGCCAGGCACTGTTCTAGCACTTGAGATGGATCGATGAACAAAATGGACGTGGACTTCTCCCTCATATGTTTGTTGACACACACCTGATACTCAGGAGTGGTGGTAACTGGCTTTACTTAGTAGCTTTCAGCTCTGGTGCTATCCAGCCAGGTAACTCCTAGGTAAGTATAATTTGTATTTGCATAAACTTTCATAGCAGTCTCACAGTGTGCTTTCTATAACCCAGGCACATATCTAAACTTCAGATACGTGTCTATACTCACGTAATCCTCTCAACAAGTCTATGAGGCAGGCGTTATTCTCATTTTACAAGGATGAGAAGATACTTAGGAAATTAAGGAATTTTCCAGGCCACGGAGCTGGTAAACAGCGGAGCTGGGATCTGAACTCGGTTTGTCTTCAGAGACCCTACTCTTAATCGAGTGCATTGGAGTAATGACATCAGAACCATTTTAAGCAAGTCCAAAAAGTTTCACTTCACGTAATAAAAAAATTCTGTGCCAACTGTGGTTTAGATGGGTGTATTCCGCCCTCTGGTGGAAAATCAAAGAAGGGAACGAAAAGGAACGTCAGGTGCAATGGGAAGAGAAAGCGGCAAGTTGAGTGATATTATAGGCTCTTGGAAAGTTTTGCAAGCTCATGAAAATGGCTGGAAAATCTTCCAGGAATAAGAAGTAAGAATCTTGAGTAAGACTCGAAATAGTCAGCATGGCGCAGGTCTCTCAGGCACCGGCTACACACAGCAACCACGCAAAGGAATTTCAAGGTAAAATCTCAAGGGATAAATATCAGATTGTAATTTTATTAGAAATAATTTTAATTTAAAAAGTTTTGCCAGCATGTCCAAAAAACATGATCATGAAGCTATTGTACACCATCTTCTCAGGAATGATTTCCTAACAGGAAATGTCCTATTCCCTTCACTGTAGTGCTAGAATTTTCAGGGTTCATGAATTTCTGGGTCACGCCCTAAGGGCTGTTTCTGCATTCCCTACCCCTCATTCCTCAAAACAAATGCCAGGGTAGAACAAGACCATATATCTTTGCTTATCAGTCTACACACTCAAATAGTTAAAAGCCCACAGGCCTTAAATGCGAGTTGACTGGTGCAGCTTGATGAATGTGTGGCATATTATGTGAAGTCACCCAACACTGACACTTTTCCTCTGTGCAAGCGGCAGAGGAGGGGTGGGAAGTGCTGTCCTTATGCCTCTTCTCTCCTCTGTTCTGCTCAGTCCCAACACGAGAAGCCTCTTGTTCCCTGGAGGTCAGGAGGCTCTCAAAAGACTCTCTATTATCCCCTGTACCGTGAGAAACTATCACCCTCAGCTGGGTCCTTCGGCTAAGGATTCTCCTCTCTGCTTCTCTTTGGGTCTGTCAGGGAGATGGTGACAGCATTAGAGATTGCTTATGTGTCCATCTCCCGAGAATCCAGGACATTATGGAAATGTTAATTTATCTAGAGAAAAAGAACATGATTTAACATGCCCTGGGATTAGAAAATTGATCCTTCAGTAGTCTGACCACTGTCATTATTGTATCTACTGTTTTTTAAAAAAGATTTTATTGGGGAATTGGGGAAGGGGAATAGCCAAGTTGTTGTCCTTCAATCTTTGTCCTTCAATCTTAGTTGTGGAGGGCGCAGCTAGCTCAGCTCCAATTCCAGTTGCCATCCAGCCACCCCTCGGCAGCTCAGCTCATGGTGCTGTGTTCAATCTTAGTTGCAGGGAGGGCGTAGCCCACCATCCCACGTGGGAATCAAACAGGCACCCTTTTTGTTAGGAACATGTGCTCTCACCAGCTGAGCCATACTGCCACCCGTTGGCAGCTCAGCGGCAGCTCAGCTCAGGCGCAGCTCACTGGCCCATGTGGGAATCAAACTGGCGACCCTATTCCTCAGAGCTCACGCTCTTAACCAACTGAGCCACTTGCCGACCCCTGTATCTACTGTTTTATCTGTTTACAATTCATCCTCAACTCATTTAAAGTACTTCTAACTCATCAGCTGGGATGAAAAAATTAGTTCTTAAAAATGCTGAACTTTTCCATAAAATAACAAAATATTCCTTAAAAAAAATAAGTCCTTCAAAATAAACAATTACTTAACTGTATTTTGAAGTTAGGTCAAAAGTGCATGTGTTTCTTTCGGTCATCACAATCTCTAATCAATTCAGTTTCCTGTTCTGCAACCTTATTCTTAAGTCTTTGAAACATAATTTTCAATGCACTTTTCCTAAGTCTTGGCATGAAATAGATATTGTTTTTCTTTTTCCTGTTACATGAAGAAAATAGGTGATGAGTATTCCTTTTCTTCATAGTAGTAAAGGAACTTCTGAGGACTTAAGCATTCCCACTCATTTCACAGAATTTACACAGTTCAATTCACACAATTCAATTCCACTCATTTCACAGAATCCACAGAATTCACACAGTGATTTGCTAGTGTTCCTCACTCACAGCATTATCAGTGCTCCAGAAACCACAGAATCTCCTTGATCAATTCATCTCTGAATAAATCACTGGACATTATTGTAGAATATTTTGATCATTTGAAAAGGGAGAGAGGGAGGGAACCAGAAAAGAGGTAACAATTTCATCCTCATTCAAGATTATTTTCAATATTTCCTTTGTGCTGATCAACTTGTTAGAAATAGTTTTTTCCTTAGATTCTATTACCATACTTTGCTTCCTTTACATTTATTTCAGTTTGCTTTGTATTGTAGTTAATTTAGTATTTCTTTTTCTTTTTCTCCCTACCCCCTAGACTTTCTCAACTGGACTTCTTATCTGAGCCACAGAATAGAGAAAACCATGTAAGAGAATATGTTCTTAATTTCCTCAAGGATGGTTCTTAACTGGTACCATTCTAGATGCCTGGAAAAATGTTAATTAGTTATATATATAACAGATGCTTAGGTCATTAAAGCTCTATTCTCCTCTAAAACCCTGGTTGAGAAAGGCTCTGCATTGCACATAGAGGGTACCCAATAAGTGTTTTTTTAATAAGAAGATAAATTAATAACTATAAACTTCTAAGTATGAGCTTTGAAGTCATTTGATGTTTCATTGTGTCCACGTTTTAACAAAATTTTTTTCTAGCAATGTGGCTTTTCTGCTTATCTACTGAGGACAATAAGGCTTTAAGTTCTCAAGAGTAAAACACATAGGTAATAGAAAATTTAACACCTAAATAATTGAGAGCGTTAATATTATGGTCATAATAAAAAATTACAACAGCTACATTTGTGTCAGCTATTGCATTAGCACTTTACTTAATTTTCTAGTTTAATCAGTTTAAATAATATCAGGTAGGCATTATTACCTTCTCTTTATAAATATGAAAACTGAATCTCATAGGCATTAAAAACTTGCCCAATATTAATAATTAGTAAGTGGAAAAATCAGGATTCCAAACCAGGAATATCTGATGGTAAAGTTATTGCTCCTTCCATTTTGGGACACTATTACTATCCCACAGGTGTTTTGGACAAATACAAGTTCACATTTATCCAGTATATGACTGTGTAGCCTCTTCTGTTTATGGATAGAGTTACCTTTTGCATACTGGCAGCAGAGAAAGAATTATATTAATGAAATGCAGTGGATGTTTAACCACTAGTGCTTAAAAAATGGAAGGAGATGGTTTCCTTCGTCTTCATTTTTGTGCTAACAATCAGCAACTTCTTTTCACTAACTTTATCCATTCTATAAACGCCTTGAAACCAAATAACAAAGTGCAGTTGGTCTCTTGTACTTTCCTTGTCATTCTCATCTATGTCTAATATGTAAAGGGACATTGAACATCCCCCAAAAAGCCCTACTAACTGAAACAAACAAACAGAAAAACATTAACAAAATAGTATTTTACAAACTTCAATGTATAGGTCCTTTACAGACCTCAAAGCTCAGGAAGAAAGGAAAAGCTTACTCCTGAGGAAAGTGAGTAGAGTGGGATTTGAAAAGCATCACAGGACGTTCTGTCACTGATGAGGAGGGAAAGGCCAACTTTAGTGGCAATCTATCAACTTCCAAAGCAGAAGAAACCAGCCTGAAGTCATCCAATTTTTCTTTCATTTATTCATTTCACAAATCTTTATTAAGCATGTTCTGGGAGATAGGGATACAAGGACCCGACCTATATTGGTAACAGATGTTACCTGTCAGTTTGGAAGTGAGGATGGGGACAGAGGTCAGGTGAAAAGTGAGTTACTGCAAAACCATGACTGGTGAGAATTCTGAAAAAAAGTATCCAGGTCCAATTTGATGATCTCTAGTCCTTCATTTGCTAGCAAACACTCTCTGATCGCCATATCTAAAAGTTGACTTATTTGTAGAACGTATGGACAATCTGATATGAGAGCACTATAGTGTGACATATTTAAGTTAAGGGACCAGAAAAGAATCCTCTGGTATTTATTTGTTGTGTGATCTTAGACCAACACTGTCCAATGGAAATATAATGTGAGCCACATATGTAATTTAAAATTTTCTAGTTGCCACACTAAAAAAATTATAATAATAAAAAGAAATCAAATATAAATTAACTTTCACAGAGTTTTATTCAAGTCAGTATACCCAATATATCATTATTTCAACAATTAGTGAATATAAAAAATTAATGAGATTTTGCTTTTCTTCATACCAAGTCTTTAGCATTTGGTCTATATTTTACATTTACAGCACATCTCAGTTGCGATTTGGATGAGCCACATTTCAAATGTTCAGTAGCTGCTCGTGGCTACTGCATTGGACATTGCAGATCTAGACTGTGAATATAAACAATGGATACAAATGTTGAAGATAAGCAGGACTTGTGTTATTGATACCTGAGTAAGTAGTTTATATCTATCTATTCTAGCTTAACTGTGCTGTGGACTTAATTTTATAATCTGACAACCCAAATTGAATAGAAAGCAGCAATATTGTTTTATTCATTTTGATATTAAACTTCACATGAATGAACAAACTAAAAAATATGGTGTTACAAGAGCACCATCTTGTGGCCTTTGTCTTGTTTACATGCTTGAAGCAGAATTTTGGGGGAAAAAGGAACATCGTCCAACAATCAGAGTAAGATTATGAGTTTAAGGAATTACTTAGTAGAGGAACTATCATTGTTTTCTCTTATTTGCAGTCTTTTTGGCAAGTCCTGTAGCTGTGTAAACTGGGCATGACAAACTTCCCAGCCACAGGATGTGGAAATGCCCAGCTGTGGGTGCCAGGTAACACTCCAGCATGAACCTTGGTTGAAGGCAAGCTAGCCTCAGCATTAACCTGTGAATGCAGTATTTGCTTTAGTGAAATGTCTGAGGCTGACTCTGAGAACACCCACAAAAGACCAATTCATGTGCACACATTGAGATTTCTGCAGAAACACTAAAATATAATCCCTACCATCCGTAAGTGACAGCAGAACTGCTAAGGGACTGCCAAACCTGATCTTTTTTTCATTAGAATAAAGTCCTCAATGAAGCAGCATTTGCTATTAAATGGTCACTTCAACTATCAGAAATATCAGTTTGTCCCAGCACTATGGTAGGGTAGCCGGGAGTGACCCTGTGAGGGTACATACTGCTTACTGCCTTGGTCAAAGATGTTGTGTAAATACCATTTTGGAGACGAGCTCCCAGCTCAGACATTTGACCAGGGTCAGTTTAAGAGCCCTACTGAACATAAGCCATGTATTTTTGCCACAACATGAACTATGTAAGGAAATATTTTGAGATAAACTCTATTTAGATTCAATCCATAAAACATATAAGGTCTCTCTGGATGTCATCATACAAAGAAAGGTGTTTTAGAAAGCTTTAAGCTAGTACTGTAAATTTCTGTAAAAAATGAATAATTTTTAAAATACCATATATATCACAGTAACCATAAAAATGCTAATCTATGTTATTCATTCCTCCTTACATAGCTGCCTTAAAAGAGCCCATTTTTGTGATCATACCGGCCCCAAACCAATTTTGGCCTGAGAGTGTCGGTTCTTGCATTAGGGAATATTCTTTAGCTGCAAGGTGGCTTATCATCCTGTACCGATGATAAAGGGGTCATTTTACCAAGAGGCCATGAAAATCCTATATGTTTTTGGACTAATAACAGAGCTTCCAAATACATGAAGCAAAAACTAATAGATTTGCAAAAAGAAATAGAGAAATCCACAATTCTGGTTGATTACCGGCCAAGTAGTTACATGTCTCAGAGTGCTGGGGAAGACCTGATCCTTTTAATATTAGTTGGTATAGCTAATCACAGGATGTGCAGAAAGACTTCTGCTCACCTTTCTCTTGCCCCCTTCTCCTAGAAGAGCATGCCCACTTTGGATTATTTATTTATTACTGCATAACAAATCATCCTTGACCTTAGAGGCTTAAGACAACAATTTATTATCTCACAGTTTTCGGGTATCAGGAGTTTGGGAGCAGTTTGTTGGGTGATTCAGGTTGTATTCTGGATGTCGGCAAAGGCTAAAGTTGTCTGAAGGCTTGACTGGAGGACTTGCTTTCAAGAAGACACACAGACTTAGCAGTTAGCAGGAAGCCTCCATTTTTCTCCACTTGGGACTTTCCAAAGGCCTAAGTTCCTCACGGTGTGGACCTCTCACAATTGACCTTTTCCTGATTGATCTGAGAGAAAGAGAAAGAGAGGTAGAAATCACAATGTCTTTCATGACCTCGTCTCAGAGGTGACAAACCATCACTTTTGTTGTATTTTACTAGCCACATAGAACAGATTTGATACAAATTTGTGGGAGGGGATTCACAAAGGCATAAATACCAGGAGGCTGGGATCATTGGGGGACATTTTAGAGGCCAGTTAACAGTCTCCCCTCTGGCCCCCAATAATCTATACTGCTCTCATATGAAAAATACACTTATCCTCTCCCTAAACTCTTGAAAGCTATCCATTATAGATAGCTTCAGCTCAAAATCTAGAATCTCATTACCTAAATCTGACCCTGGTGTAGATGATGCTTCTTAGATATGTTCCTGAAATGTAACTCCTCAAGTATGGTTACTTTCAATCTAAGGACCTGTAAACTAAAGGAAAAATTTATCTGTCCCCCTAACACCCAATATACATGGTGGCACAGGCAGAGAAGTGTCCTAAGTTCAGGAACAAGTCAAGAAGTCCCTCTGTCATTTCTATTCCCCATGGAGGTTCTAGCCATAGCAATTAGACAAGAAAAATAAATAAGAGTCATCCAGATTATAAAGGAAGAATTAAAACCCTCATACATTTCCTGGTGGGAATGTAAAATAATGCAGCTGCTGTGAAAAACGGTTTGGCAGTTCCTCAAAAAATTAAACAGAGAATTGCCATAAGATTCAGTAATTCTACTCCTAGGTAAATCCAAGGTAATCAAAAACATATATTCAGACAAAAACTTGTATGTGAATTTTCATAGAAGCATTTTCCATGATAGCCAAAAAGTGAACACAACCCAAATGTCTATCAACTGATAAATGAATAAACAAAATGTAGTATATCCTTATAGTGGAATATCATTCAGTTAGAAAAAGGAATGAAATACTTACACACACTACAATATGGATGAACCTTGAAAACATTATGTTAAGTGAAAGAAGCCAGACACAAAACATTGCCTAGTGCATGATTCCATTTATATGATATGTCCAGAATAGGTTGATATAAAGACAGAAAGTTGATTAGTGAATGTCAGAAGCTGGGGAAATTGGAGGATGGAATTACAGGGTTTCTTTTTTGGGGAGTGATAAAAATTTTAATTAGGTGGTGGTTGGTGATGGTTGCAAAATTTTGAATATATTATAAAACACCCTGCACTTTATATTTTAAAATTGTGAATTATATATGTAAATTGTATCTCAAAAAGACATACTGCTTGACACATAATACTCTATACTAAAATAAAAAAAGATGAAGTACATTTTTAGACACACAAAGTCTGAAAGAATTAAAGACCAGCATATCTGCATTATAAGAAAAATTAAAGTATTTCTGTCAGATAGACGTATATATTTCTACACAAACAAATTAGGGACTAGAAATGGCAACTCCACGGGTAAGTAAATGTGTAAGAAAACTTTCTCATTGTGTAAATCTCTTTGATGATAAACAAAAATAATGTAATATGAGTATGTATTATATATAATCATATATATGAATGTATATATGCTCATTCATTTTACTGAAATACATATACATATCAGTAAAATGAATGAGAATAGTACAAGGCATGGAAGGAAGAAATAGGTTTTATATTCTATGAAGAGGGGTATACTATCATTTGAAGCTAGATTCAAGTAAGCTAAAGAGAAATACTATAAATCTCAAAGCAATAACTAGCATAATAAAATAGTTATAGCTAATTAACTAACAAATTAGATAAAAAGCAATCATAAAAACATTCAATCCAAAAGAAAGCAAAAAAGAGGAAAATGGAAACAAAGAACAGATGGGACAAATAGAAAACAAATGTCAATATGGTAGAATTTAATCATATCAATAATCACATTAAATTAAAATGGTCTAATCATCCCAATTAAAAGGCAGAGATTATTGAATTGTAAAAAAAAAAGTACTGACTATATTCTGCATAGAAGAAGCACTTCAAATACAAAGACAAAAAATAATTTAAAAGTAAGCAGATTGAAAGAATATACTATGTTAGCAATAATAAAAACAACAAAAATCTGGAGTGCCTATTTTAACATTATACAATGTATTTTCATAGCAAAGACATTACCATGGATTACAAAGGTTATTTATAAATGATAAAGGGGTCATTTTACCAAGAAGTCATGAAAATCCAAAATGATTATGGAACTAATAACAAGAGCTTCCAAATACATAAAGCAAAAGCTGATAGGTTTTCAAAAATAGAGAAATCCACAATTATAGCTGGAGATTTCAATACTGATCTCTCAATAACAGTACAAGTAGTTAGCAATTAGTGAGGATATAGAAGATATGAAAAACACTATTAACCAAATTGACTTCATTGACATTTATAAGGTGTTACACCAAAGAAAGCAAAATTTAGTCTTTTTAAATAGACATCAAACATTTACCTAGATAGATCATATTCTGGGTCATAAGATAAATTCAATAAATTTGTAAGGGTTCCAGTCAAATTAAATATCTCCTATGATCACAATTTAATTATGAATCAGTAACAGAAAGATATCTGAAAAATTCTAAAATGTTGGGAAACTGGATAATACACTTACAAATGACCCATGATCAAAGGAAAAGTAAAAAAGAAACTTGTAAGGCGTTTAAAAATGAATGAAAATATCAGAATTTGTGATATCCTGCTACATCAGAATTTGGACTGAAACTTATAGCACTAAACACCTATACTAGAAAAGATTATATCAGTAACCTCAGCTTCCACCTTAAGAATCTAAAAAAAAAGAAGAGCAAATTAAACCCAAGGAGAAGAAAGTAAACAATTAAAAAAAAATAAGGAAATAGACAAAACCTGAGCTCAAAAACATTATTTGAAAAGATCTAAATGATAAACCTCTCATCACACTGATCAGTGAAAAGAATGAGAAGATATAATTTACCAATATCAGGAATGAGATAAATGGCATCAGTACAAATTCTACAAATGTTAAAAGGATAATATTCTTACCAATTTATTTCAATAAATTCAGTAAATTAGATTAATGGAAAAATTCCTTTAAAAATATAAACACTAAAGCTCACTCAAAAAGAAATGAATAATCTGAATAGCCCTATATCTATTGAAAAAGTTATATTTTAAACACCCCTCACACACAAAAATAGAACCCCAGATTCAGATGGCTACCTTGAATTCTGGCAAAAACTAAAGGAAGAAATACCAATTCTACACAAACATCCAAAAAGTTCAAAAGGAGAGAATATGTCCCAAAGATATCATAGGAAAACCACAGACCAATATTCCTCATGAATGTAAATGCAAAAATTCTTAATATGTAGATAATTCATTCCAACAATAAAAAGGATAGTACATCATGACCAAGTGGAATTAACCTGATCATATATCAAACTGTGAAATTGAAAACTATAACTTCTTGGGAAAAACATAAGGGAAAGATATGTATGCTCTTAGGCTAGGCAGATTTCTTAGATGCAACACTAAAGCATCATCCATAAAAGACAAATAATTGATAGTTCAGACTTCATAAAAAATAAAAACTCTTCCAGGGCCAGTCGAGTAGCTCATTGGTTAAGAGTTGGTTTGGGAGCACGAGCTCTGAGCAGCAGGGCCTCCGGTTTGGATCCCACATGGGCCAGTGAAGCTGTGCCCTCTACAGCTAAGATGGTGAATAACAGCTTGACCTGGAGCTGGGCTGCCATGAGTCGCTGGCGATGGCGTAGGCTGCAGTGGGGCTGCAGTGGGCTGCCTTAAGCTACTGTGAGTGGCCGGCAGCTGGCGTGAGCTGCCGTCCAATGGCCGGCGAGCAACTGCCTCACCCAGGAAGAGCGCTATGATAATACCAACATGGGCCAGTGAAGCGACGTCCTCCACAACTAGATTGAAGAACAAAAGGACAGCTACTTGTCTGTTCCCCTTCCCCAATTCCCCAATAAAATCTTTAAAAGAAAAACTCAAAAACCTCTTTCAAAGACACTGCTAAGAAAATAACACATATCCTAAGAAAGCATATATCCAGAATCTATACTCTCAAATATCAGTAAGAAAACAACACACAGAAAAATCAAATCATTTGAATAGACACTTCACCAAAGAAAATGTATGGATGGCAAATATGAAAAGCTGCTAAACATCATTAGTCATTAGGGATGTGTAAATGAAATCTACAAGATACTACTACAATACTTACTAGAATGGCTAACATGAAAAAGACTATTCCAAGTGCTGATGAGAATGTGATGTAAATGGAACTTCCATACACTGCAGGTGAGAATGTAAAATGGTATATAGCCACTTTGGAAAACTTTTCTAAAGTTAAACATACATTTACCATATAATCCAACCATTCCACTACTATTTACCCAAGAGAAAAAAAAAAAACTTACAAAGGCTTGTATACACGATCAGACAATTCAGTTCGCAAACACATCCTAGAAAAAGTGCTACTACACACCTCATTGCTGAATCACTTCGGTCACCTTCGAAGTACTCCCCTTGGGAAGCTATGCACCAACGCCAGCGCCTAGTCCACCCTTCAAAGCAATTTTGGAGCTTTTTCTGGAATGAACATCAATGGAATGAACATACCCTTGATGTCCTGAATATCATGTCTTCCTTTCAATATTTCCTTTATCTTCAGGTAAAGAAAGAAGTCATTGGGGGTCAGATCAGGTGAGTAGAAAGGGAGTTCCAATAGTTATTTGTTTACTGGCTAAAAACTCCTCACAGACAGTGCTGTGTGAGCTGGTGCATTGTCATGATGCAAGAGCCATGAATTGTTGGAAAAAACTTCAGGTTGTCTACCTTTTTCACACAACCTTTTCAGCACTTCCAAATAATACGCTTGGTTAACTGTTTGTCCAGCTGGTACAAACTCATAATGAATAACAATATCAAATGTTTAGCAACATTGTTGTGATGAGTTCAGGGACTTAATTGTCAGACCTCATATTTACAGCACCTTTATTTCTAATAGCAAAATACTGGGAAAAGCCAAATGTCCATCAAGTGACTATCAACAAACTGATATAACCAACAATGTACTACTTAGTAAAAAGGAATGAAGTACTGGTGCACACAAAATGGATCTCAAGATGATGTCCAGCGAAAGTAGTCAGAACATCTGCTTTATGATCCCATTTATATACATTTCTACAAACGGCAAACCAGTGATGAAAGATCAGTGATTGTCTGGGGAGCTGACAGGAGGGATTACAAATAGGCAGAAAAACATTGGGGGATCATGGTTTATTACCTTAATGGTGATGATGGCTTCATATGTGTAAATATCAAAACATCAACTCACACTTTTTTAATGTTATCTATTTTATCAATTTTCTCAATAAAACTGCTTAGTCAGTTAATTTTATAGGTTTTACTCCAGTAGACAAGACACACCCACAAATCCATGAGCTAAATCTATCTCAGGTTTCTGCTGAGATGAAGGGCAAAGCCCTTAAACTTCTTGAGGCCCTACTCAGGGGATCTGAGGTCCACATCTAACATCTTTAGGGCCTTTGGTCTTTATTCAAACTCTTATAATTTCTCTATATTCATAATGGAAACCAGAACATATTCAAGTTTAGACGAAAGCAATTTTTTAAAAAATGACTGTTTAAGCTCTTACTAGTCCAAATGCTGATTCAAAGATAATTTTATTCTACATAGTTTTAATTTTCCTAGTATGATTTTTGTATTTTGTGGCTATTTAACCCATTAACTGGTTTAGGGATGGATGAATTAATATATCAGTATTTCTCAAAGTGTGCTTATGATCTTCTTGTACTGAATCAACTTGAAATGGTTATTTGAAGACCCCATTCCACAACTACTAAAATATTGTGAGTTGGGAGAAAACTGGGATTAGATCAGAGCTGCGGAATCAAACAAGCTCCATCAATTAGACACACAGATACACTCAATGCCTATACACATACAAATGCAGTCTCCTAGCAGCTTCCTAAGGCAGCCGTTTCTAGGATTAAAATGTTTATCAAAATAAAAGGTTCCCATTATTTATTAAGTGTAATTTTATTCATAACAAAATTTATTTTTTCATATATACACTAAGAAAATATTTATTTTCTTAGACATATAAAAATAGATATATTTACATATGTACAAAATATTAAAACAGATATTACAACAAAAGCAAGACATACACACTGAAAACGAGGTTAAAGGTAACAAAACATTTAAATTAACAGACACCATAAGATGATATTTCCAAGATATTAATTTGATAAAGCAAATAAAATGTCTCAAATGCTAATAGATGGTAAACAAAATTTTTAAGATTTTCTAGGTAAAATTACATGGATTTCCTTTACTATAAAACCAAATCAACTTTTTGACCTCTGAATTTGACAACTAGTTTCATTAAAATATTTAAATTTTCTGATGTATACTGAGAATTTTTAATTTTTTTCACATTAAGTTGTAAAATATTTTAAGAGGTTGTGCATCCTCTACTTACCAGGGGAAAAAACTCCCATGTACTACATTGATAACATGAAATCGAATATTTATTTTTATTTTTCATATTAAAACCTAACATTTTTTGACTAACCTTCACAATCAGTTACAACAGATTTAATTACAATCGTCGTACATTCTTTTTGCTTTTCTTAGTACCAGGCAGAGGACCCACTTTATGACTGGCTTTTAGAGGCTTGCCATTTGAACAGTCTTTGGTGGTATGATAATTACACAGACACCTTGTACAATAATCAAACCCACAGCCTTCTCGTTTGCAGGTTGCCCGCTGTAAATAGCAATCGTATTTTGCAGGTGAATTACAGCGAATACAAGCTTTGAGGCTTTCATTCTTTTTCAAAGTCTTGGCAACCTAGAAAGAAGAAAATCAATAAACAAAGTTTTTAGTAAGAACTGAATGTAATTTAGTTAGGAAAAGTAAGAATGGCACCTGTGTGCCTTCTCCAATACACGTACAGCACCAATGTCACAGGAGACAACTCCTGCCCTTAAGGAGCTTATTGTTCAATGGTATGAGAGATAATATCACTTATTAACTGGTCCAGCAGCAATTTCCTAATGCTGCTTTTAAACATAATCCCTCTTACACTTCATGAATGCTACTCACACATCTATGCCTAATTTAAATGGCTACTTTTCCTGTGAAGTCTTCCTAGTGTCACTCAAGAGTTGGCTGCTCTTCTACCTCTAGTTTTATCTCTTTAAAACACCTACCACATTATATGGCTTTTTTTTAATGGAAGCCATCCTCTGGTCTAGCTTGCTAAGGCTACGAAGGTTACCATGTTTTCTTATCTATGCGGTATTTGATAAGATAGCAGATGCTCAATAAATGCTTTCTGAATAAACTTACATGTTGTTAGTCATTATATCATAAACAAAACAGAAAAACAAATTTTATTATATATAATTTATATTTATTGACCAACATGAGGCAGTCAGCATTTTATGTCAAAACATGCACTCTTCTAGGGCCGGCCGAGTGGCGCGTTGGTTACGAGTTAGCTTGGGATGCCGGCTCTGAGTAGCAGGGCCCCCCTTTGGATCGCACATGAGGGCCAGTGACGCTGCACCCTCTATAGCTAAGATGGTGAACAACAGCTCGACCTGGAGCTGGGCTACCGTGAGCAGCCGGTGAGCTGCTGTAAACCGCCAATGGCCAGCCAGCGACTGCCTCACTTGGGGAAGAGAGCAATGATAATACCAACATGGGCCAGTGAAGCGATGTCCTCCACAACTAGACTGAAGAACCAAAGGACAGCAACTTGTCTGTTCCCCTTCCCTGGATTCCCCAGTAAAAATTAAAAAGAAAACAATATGCAGGCTTCTATAAGATTATGCTTTTTAAAGTAAGCTTGTCAAGTTATGCACACAAGTAGAACTAAATACACATTACCCAATGATTTTAAGGTACAGGGCTTCAATATCTGAAAGCTGGCCTTTTTCTGCTTAGCTCTCTTCCTCAGATACTAAAGGCAGCAATTGTGAAATGTAATATTGAACAGTTTTATAAATTTTAAAATTTTTCATTATTTTCCTAGTGTTTACAAATTAGATCTCAACATCACTGAAGTGTCAAAAACAATGCCAAATGTTATCTATTATTTTCAGCATAGAAAGACATCTCTGTACTTTCTCAATTAGTTGAGTTAAAAATGCTTACTTAACTTCCAACATTTCTGAAAGAATGAAGGGGACAGAAGATAAGGTATTCAGTAATAACTCCTTAATAGTTCTCATTATGCTTTGATTAAATTTAAAGTTCTCCATTTCTTACTTTAAACCCTTTTAACAACAAATGCTCCATGATTCTAATGTATTGATAAACAAAAAATTACCTCAGAGAATTCATTGTGCCGACTGTAAGTAGAATCTTTTTGATCACCTGGATTGAATAAGTTGATTTGAGCATCTTTACAGGGGGGAGTTTGGGCTGCTGATTTCTGAACAGAAGCCAATGGGGTTCTGAACATAACATTTTCTCTGGTTGAAGCATGTGGTGAAAACTTAATGTTCTTTTCCTAATTAAAAAAAAAAGTTTTAATAGAACTTAAAAATATTCTGCTATAG
The DNA here is from genome assembly GCF_001890085.2 of Hipposideros armiger. Lineage (NCBI taxonomy): Eukaryota > Metazoa > Chordata > Mammalia > Chiroptera > Hipposideridae > Hipposideros > Hipposideros armiger. Next base: position 45,711 of record NW_017732929.1, on the reverse strand, counting down.
TCTCAACAGTCAGGCATTCTTATTATGTTTGAATACATAAAAAAGGGCAAATGAGAATACAAACAACTTATCCCTATTTCCAATTTACCTGCGCATGCTTAAATGCAGCCACACAAAACTATTCACATAGGCATTTCAAGCCTGAGCTACTGACAGAAATTACAAACAAGAAATTGTGAGAAGCACTTTTCATGCTTAAGTCTACAGAGCACTGAATACATGGTTTGTTACATAAAGCACTACTGCCAGAACAAAGGGCCGTTCTTCCCACCACCAGTAGATGGCAACGGTCATGTTTAAGTGTCATCTCAGTGTCAGGAATCGATTCAAAACCTTTTTAGGTTAGGAAATTTTCCATTAACACCAGCTTATCGATAAAGAAATTAAACTTGGAGAATTAAAGCAATACCTGTCTAAAGTTAGTTAATAAGCAGCAGCACCAAAATTTGGACTCAAGTCTGCCAATTCCCAGGCCTGAAATTTTCATCATACACTGATCTTGAAGTTATTTTTTAAAGTAAATGAATTCCCTTCTATACTAAGAATCATCAATGTTAATAATTTACTATTTATCTGATAACTGAAAGAAACACACACAAATGGCAACCAAGATTAGCTATATGATCAACTCGCACTATGTGAGAACTGAGCAATCTTCCCTTTTTTACTTTTGGAAATTCCATTTGTAGGAATAAATGAGTGAAGTGGAATTCCTTTCCCTTTATCTTTTTTTTTTAATGAGTTGTAGTAAAAGGCTGAAGTGCTTTTTGAATATAAAGAAGGGTTTCCAGATTACCTGTTTTCTATTTTTCCCTCCTATTCCTAAAGGTAAAGAGCACTAGTTGCTATATTTTAAAATGAAAACATCACGCAACAACTTACAGTAACTCTTTGTATTGCTTTATTGTACAACTGCAATGCCCCCTTGTCATCTTCTAGAATCTTCTTCCAAGTTGTGCTCACTTTAGACACACTGGAAAAGTAAATGATTATAAAGGAAACAATTAAAGCATCGCAATGATCTAAGGTAAATACATTACAGAAACATTAACAGTGCAAAAGAGAAATTTCTATTAGCAGTGCTTCTCAAACATGACTATACATTAGAATTGCCTAGGGCACTTAAGATTTAAGGATGCCTCATGTGCCTAGTCTTTTGGGTTTAACTGGTCTGAAATGAGGGTCAGGGTTCTGTTTGTTTTTTTTTAAAGCTCCCATCAAGTAATTTTAAGTGTACCCAGTCTTAACAACTACTTATTTGTACTTCATTTTTTCACAATATTTGCAAACATTAAGTAGCTACCACTGTATATTAGGCACCACCTTAGTGGTAAATGTTGTGGATAAATCTCCAAGTACTCTAGGACAGACTGCTGCAGAAATCAACTTTAAAAATACACCTTGTGAACCAAAAAGTAGAACCTGTGATGTTGATTATCCCTCAAGAAGCTAGCCAACAATAAAAATCAAGACTTGTTATCTATTTTGCTTTAGGTATATATTTCATAAAGACCAGTGTAAAGTAACACTAGCAAAGAGCACTTCTCAATTAAACAATGCAAGACTACCCTGCTGTTATTGCATGAGCTGGTGGTGCTGTGTGAGCCATCTAATGAACATGCTCAGTACATTATATTAATACTAATAGACTCAAACAAACAATACTTACTTGATTAAGTCCATATCACTGAGCTGTGTTAGAATATTTGCTAAGAGATGTCTGAGTCCCCTTCGAAAGAGTTCACTGAGAATATCCACACATTCTAGGCCCATTTTCCTGCCAATTATATTCTGTAGTCTAAAATTTACATTGTACTCCTTCAGCTTCTCCCAATCTATTTTAGGATTCCGTTTGGTATTCTTTTTTAATGTTGAACAAACCACTTTTGCAAAATGAAGAGCTGGCAGCAAGTTTTTGTTGGGAAATTGGTCTGGGCTTTGCGTCAGTAGCAGGCAAGACTGTGGACTGTCACTGTCCAGGGGAAGCCCAGCTTCATGTTCACTGAGGACACTTGGCTGGGAAAATGAAGAATAGCCACTGTCTTCACAAGGTCCACTGGCCTCTAGTTCTTCTATTTCATTTGAACTAGTAAGTGATGGTTGCACATGTTGATTTTCCTTGTTATGCAAGGGCTTGCTCTCAGTTTCAAGTTCTACAATCCTGGGGCTCACAATTGGTGACCCAATATCTGATAACTTTTCATAGTCTTTAATGCAGTCTTCATTAGAGCCTTCCAAACATGAAGAAATGCAGGAAACTAGCCTTCCACTGTCATCAGGTTTTACCAGTTTAAGTCCAGAATGAAGATGGTTATAGTTAAAATCACATTTCATTTTGACAGAAAGAGTGGAACTTTCTTCCTTGCAACCTGCAAAAAGAACGTATTTACTTTTTAATGCAAAATTTTTACATATCCTTACATCTTAAATTGGGATATACAAAAATTTAATTACTTTACATTCTCTCAGCACTGTGTATTGCCTATGTAACTGTAAATTATCCAAGTTTCATTACTGAGATGTGACATGAGGAAATATTACTTAAATCTTATAACAAGTATACATATGTATCTTATTCTTGAAAGGGTATTTCAGGACAGTTTGCTTTTAGATCTGTATAACTACATTTGACTTTTAAAGTCTATACTGATTGAGTAAAAAATAATTAAAAGGGACTTTAATAAATACCTGTGCTTAAGGAACAAATAAGGAAATATGAGGTATCAAGAGCGGTCTCAGGTCAGAGAGATCCTTCTAGTAATCAAATACTTGTAGAAGCAGTGTTTATAACCTGGACTTGAAACCACATTTAGTTAGTTTTGGCTTAAGCATCAAACCACTGACAGTAAATATGGTTAAGACTAATGGGGGGAGGGGAATGTATAAGAGTCAAATAGTTTTGAAAAAAATAACAAAAAAAACTTGTGTATTTAAACATTAGCTATTATTATAAGCCTTAGGATAATTAATCATAGGTAGCTAAGAGAAAGGACTAAAAAGCTGATAAATTTAAATACCCATAAATTAAAGTCTACTTGAACTCACAGAGCTCTCATATCCAAGTTGTTTTCTGATTGATGCGCAGGGTGACAGTCTGATATATTTAGGTGTTTGTCTACGCTACTGGATAGGAAGCTCAAGTACAGCAATATCTCCCTATGTCTTGCCTAATATGTACTAGAAACTCTGCTATCTTTAATTACTGAATAAAGATTTCTCATAACTAATGAAAGAACCAGAAGAATTAAAACTTCAGCTACCAATCATTAGACAGATTTGGAAAATAAGAATGACAATCCAATCAGCATAAGTCCAGATGTAAGAACGTGAGGGCGGTAGGGCAGTGGGCGTGAATTCTTGTTCAGTTGTTTTAAATAACTGAAGATAATGATACTTTTATTTAGGTAAGTAGCATAATGAGGAAAAACAAGTTATGATGCTACTAACAAATCACAATTATTTCTGGATATTATTTATTAGAATTCACAGTTACTGATTCAAATTTGAGCTTCAAAAAAGCCAAAAACCACTCCCACGGCCTTATAAATCAATTGAAATATCTTTAAAGCAGGTTTTCTCAGTCTCTGCACTACTGACATTTTGGACCAGATAATTCACTGCTGTTAGGGGCTATCCTATACATTGTAGGATATTTAGCAGCATTTGCCCATCTGATGCCATTAACAGCCCCTTTCCCCTAGCAGGACAATAAAAAATACCTCCAGTCACCAGTTATTGCCACATGTTGGCAGTCGGGGGAAGGCAGCAGCAGCAAAATCTCCCCAACCATTCAGTTGAGAATCACTGCTTTAAAGAATGATTAGGATTTTGTCAAGCAGTAGAGGCTGGAAGGACATTCACTAAAGGATAGTGTGAGCAAAAACACTGTTCTCGGAAGGAATATATAGAAACGGGTTTAGAAATGCTGCTCAGCATCACTGAAGGTAGAGTATATGAACAGTATGTGCTTCAAATGTACTCATCTACTATCCCCCTACAAGCTAATAGGTAGTTAACAATTTATCCTATAAGTAAATGTACTGTCCTTACTTACATATTGGTAATCTCTCCATATTAATTTTACCATTTCTATTTAGAGCAAAAGCTTTAAGTCAAAATACTAAAGGGCACCTTGATAGAAAGTAACCTTGTAGGTAGAGATTCTCTTTAAATTCCCAATGACAGTAGAAGACACAGCATGTGCTCCAAGACCCTGCTAAACCTTGGACTAATCCTAAAGTTTAGGTTTAAGCTAAGAGTTTGGGGCATGAAAATAAAGAATATATAAACTCTAATCCCCCAAATTAACCCTAACTCAAATTATTGGGTTGTCAGAAAAGTCATGACGTATTTTTTCTGTTTTTCGTTGCAAAAATGCGTCATGACTTTTCCGGCAACCCAATATTTTGAGTGGTTGTCTTCCACTCCGAAAAAGTAGAATATTCTGAGAGATGGCTTTTATTTTTGTCTCAAGTAATGAAGTACGATTTACATATGACCACATTTAATGTGAGAGAATAAAGAAGTAGAAGCCCCCTACAAAGACACACCTTTTACTTTGTTTAGCTGCCTAAAGGGAAGAGGCCTGAAACTGTCCTTATGAAACTCATCTTTTCAAAGGCATTCTTCTGTTTATCGTTTATTTTTATTATCCTATCAGTTTCAGTTGTACAAAACAATGTACTAGACATTTACACCCCTCACAAAATGATAACCCCTCTTCTGTTTGTCTTTAGAACCCAGTTACTGGAAGACTATCCTATAGAACCACTTTCATTCAATTTTACTTAAATATGGACAGTCCTTTAAATGTAAAACGAATAATGATTCAAATACCTTCTATTTGTTTAGAAGCGTACAATTTCCAATTTGTTTCCACACACTTTTGGGAAGTGAGATAAAAGTGTGTGTGTATATAGTGGGTCGTTGGGAGTTATGACATATTTTTCTGTTTTTCAATGCAAAAATGCATCATGATTTTCCCAACTATCTATCTATCTATCTATCTCTATATCTATATATGTTATATATATGGACTTTGGTTATAATCCAATATATTATTTTGTTGTTGCTCAAATTGTTCTGGCTTTCCTATTGTTAAGTTCATGTCCACTTGACAAACATCCATTATTTTGTTTTTGGAGCATTCCTTATTTTCTGGCACTATGAGATACTCTAGGATTTTTATTTTCCCTGTTCCAGACTTAGAATCAGTGATTTCTCCAAGGAACTTGGGTTGCTTTTATTGGTTCCAAAATCTGGATACTGGTTGTAGAGTTAGTTTTAAAATGTGAAATTATGTAATGTACTTTTAAAAATCTCCATAACAATACTGCAAAAATAAACAAGTACCACTTTTATACAAAGTAGTCTGTTTGTAAAAGGCTAATTCCAGGTCTTTCAACTAGTTCAGTGCTTTCCACTGACCAAGCCAAATATCCCTAAACAATTCAGAAAACATATTTATATAATTGAGCTGACAAAAGGGGGAAAAATATTATGTGGTTTCACAACCTCCTGAATCAGGCTGATAAGAGTTCAGAGTCTAGTTCTGCCACTTCATTCATGTATCCAATGCCTGCTTTGTGACAGGGTGTGGAGAAAGGAAGAAATGAGTCAAGGACGATCTTTTGGATGTGACATTCTGAGATCTGAAAGCCTTGTGAAAATCGGGTGGGGGAGTTCCAGACTGAAGGAAACACTAGAAGCAAGGGCAAGTGTTAAGTGTTCAAGGAAGAGAACGTCCTGTAGCACTGCAACTTAGTGAGCTAGGAGGAAGAATGACTAAAAAATAAGGTTGGAGAGGCACAATGGTCTATAGGATTTTTAGGGTAGGATGGATTTTATTGTGTAATAAAGAGCCTTTGAATGGTTCTAAATAGATATTTGGTTTACACTTAAAAAAAAAAAACAAACCATTGGTAGCTGTGGAGGCCAGACGGTAGGAAGGTACATGTGGAAGCTAGGAGGCTAGTTGGAAGTATGTATCACAAGAGTCCAGAGAGTTGGGTACTTGAGACTTGATGACCATAGTGGAAATGAAAATAACTGAATAGATGTGAGATCTATTTAAGAGGGTAAACAAAAATCAACAGAGCTTGACAATGTAGATGTGGATGATGAAGGAAAGTGGATAAAGAATACAAGAACACCCTAGGGTTAAAGATTTGAGCATCTATAGTGTCAAGTGTCATTTGCTGAGTTGGGGAAAACTGAAAAAGTTAACTCTTTCCTCCTCTATAAAACGGGGGTGAGAAAATAAAACTGAGCTGAACTCATGAGAGTCCCTGCCACATATGCTTTAATCAGTAGAATCTACAGTATTTTCATCACATTCATAAGCAAAATCCCTTCATATTCCTTAATATTGTATGTTATGAACATTTGAAAATCCTTGCTCAGCCTTTTGGCTAACTTTGTGACCTAAAACAGTCAGTCTCTTTCGTTTTCTCTAAATTGGAGATATTAATATCCACCTCATGGAGTTGGTAGATTGAATATACTGCACTGTTTAAACTTCTCACTTATAGTCCAATCATGAAAATGAGATTATAGTTAAGTGTACAAAGTGTAACCTTCTATTTAATTTTTTCAATATAATCTGACACTCCATATTAAATACAGTGCTGTAAAATGTTTACAGCTATTCAATGTTAAATAAATTCTACAATCTCTAATACCTTCACTATATCCAGCATGTGCCCAATATTAGGCATGGCTAGTCCTTCAAAAATTTAAAGAGAGCCCAAGGCTTGCCGCCATAAACTGCACACACTCTCTCTGAGAAAAAAAAATTTTAAAGCCTACTTTAAAAAAATATCTGAAGGCAATAAATTTTTCACTTTAATTTCCTCAAATGTGTAAACAGGAAAAATATTCAAGAGGACTGCAGATATTACGAGGAGCCAAGGTGTAAAGAGACAATTGGAGTTAAAACAATCAAAAGATCCCTTCTTAAAGCCATCAAACTTCAAAATTTCATAGGAAGACTTATGATCTTCTAGAAATAGACATAATCTGTTAAAAGTAAGTATTTTTCTTTCTCAAGTTTCCCAGATTCTTTTCTAAAGAAATGAGATTACCAAATATTCCAATATCACATTGCTAATTTTTAAAACTTTTGGTAATGACAGAGTTAAAATAAATGCATTTGGATTTCTTTTAGAGATAGCAATAGAGGGTAAAAATAAGCATTGATGTGACTGCTTTATTCCATCCAAGTTTGGAATAAAAAAACTAGTGATTCAAGGAACACAGCCAAAAATAACCAATTTTTCAAATCTCACAAAATCAGCTAAATTAGGCCCAAACTCAAGGGTCTGTACTAAAAACTGCTCACCCCCTTCTACCCTTCCCCCCTCCCAGCTTGATTCCAGGCCTTGAGGCTGAGTTACTGAGTCAAGGGGAAAAAAGGAGAAATTTAACATTTTTGTTTGGATGTCCCAAAGTGATTGGTCCGATGGGAGGGGTCCCTCCATTTGGCGGGAGTCGATGGGGGGAAGACCCTAGAAATCCTGAGGGGTCGCCTGGGTGGCCCCTCAGGGCGCGGGCCCGGCGGAGGAGGCGGGAGATAACAGCGGGCTGGATCTCCCGCGCCCGCCAGCAAGGCTGAGGTGGCGAAACACCGGGGAAGTTGACTTCGGATCTGAGGGTGGGGGACAGGTACGGCAAGGGGCGCAGGGAGGGGCGGTCAGACAGCTGGCCAGGCTCTGGGGGCCGCTGGCTTGCAAGGCCTGCAGAGCTGGAGCCCCAGGGT
>NW_017732929.1:30470-37865 GCF_001890085.2 Hipposideros armiger | reverse complement strand
GCCCAAGGAGGCCTCAGCCCGCACCACCCCCGGGGCTGGCGTCCAGGTCCGGCCTGGCAGGCGGAACACAGGCCAGCGATCCCGCTTCAGCACATCTGGCTTCCCTTTCCCCAGAAACCAGCCTTCTTTCTCCCGGCCCCAGGAACGGCCGCCAGAGCCCGTCCGAAGCCGTGTGGAGCCGCACGCCCGGGCACGGGAAGGTGTCGGGTTCGGGTCGCAGGCCCTCAGCCCCTCAGCCTGCACCCCTCCTGGAACCCAGCCCGCCTTGCTCCCTCTTCTCCCACTCACTGTCCGAGGGGCGAGGGCGCCCGGAGGCTGTCACGGCGCTGTAGGGGCAGCGGCAGGACCTGGAGGGAGAACGTGGGGAGCAGCTGCAGGGGTGCTGGCTCATGCCAGTGGAAGTGGGGTCGTCTTCAGGTGACGGACCGGCTACCGCTGCGGCGGAAAGAAGCACCCGCTTCACAGCGTTCTCTCTTCTAAAAGGCGCCAGCTGGTACTTTTAAAATCTTTGAATTTGGTGCCCAAATCCGCACGGCCCAATGGGACGCGTCTCTCGGACGCGCGCTCCAATGGAAAGGCGGTAGGAGGGGCCGCCCTCACCCAAGCCCAATTGGAGGCTGCTGAGGCGGGGCCAGCCGCAAGGCCCAACCTCCTTCCTTCTGGCCGGCTCCCGGGGTCCGGAAGGATGCTGAAGCCAGGGGCGGGGCCGAAGGCAGGGCCTCGGAGCGCGGGGTGGCGGCGGCCCGGCAGCATGTGCAGGGGGTCTACCACGCATGCGCCCACCCGCCAAGCCTCCTTCGGCTGGAGGAGCCGGACTCCTGCAAGTCCTGACTTCATCCTGAAGGCAACTCCGGCTTCTGTCTGAAGATCTCCGATGGGTACAACGGGTAGCCGACTTTGTCCGATCATCTCATATGCAGGAGATTGGTGAGCGGCGACTCTGATCGTCCGGGAATGCAGACTTTCCGGAAGACGAACCCTCCCCCCAGCCCTACATTGCCCGCCTCTCTAGGATTTAGGCGCGCTCCTCTCTACCCCCTAGTTTCGCCCCTCTCCCCGCCCAATGCTTTTGCGCAGGCGCTTTTGGCGGGCAGTAGATAAAGAGTTGGCGGGTTCGCGCTTGCGCGCCGGGATCCCCGGCGTTTAAGAGGGAAAGGAGAGCTGTCCGTGGTGGGTGTTTCTGCGTTACTGGCGCTTGCTTGCTTGGTCCCGGGGATGCGGTGGCGGGACCTCTGGAACCGCGACTTCCTGGGTCCTTTCGGCGGGGGTGAGGGTGGGACGGAGAGGGACGGACATCTTTCTTGTAAGCGTATTTATTATTTTCAACCACAATTCTCCTGGCACCATTGCTTTGTACGGGCCTTAAGCTTATTAAATTTGTATGTACTCTCTCCTTGCGTTTTGTTTCTTTCCTTCAAGGGCCAAATGCAAGAGACAGTAATTCTGCTGCAAAATAAATTAAATGCCTTGCTTTGGGAGTTTCGATCTCCACACCCTGTGGCTGGAGGCCCCTGGCTAACGGAATGATTTTCTAGTAATGGAGGAATGGGTGGAAATATTCATTGTTAAGGCTTCGATGACAGATCCTACCGTACTATTATTATTAGTCATGCTGAACTTTTCACTCTTTGAATGTGCACTTAAATGGTGACAACACATTCCCTGGACTCAGCTTTTGTCCATAGCACAGTCGCTGCGTACAAGCTCCAAAAGTCCGAATCTTTGTTTTGCAGTTTTACTTTTTAAATTTTATTTTTGCTTTTCTGCAGCCTCAGGCAGCGTGAATACGTGGCTTATGGTAACCTCTCAGTTAATTCGGTGGCAAGTCCTGTGTGAGGCAGGGCCTGGATCAGGGTGGGCAGGGGTCAGGATGAGTTCTGCAAGTGCTGGGTGGATCCCATCTCTCTTGTCAAATTTTGGTAATTGGCTCATATATTTTTTTGCATTTTTATCTTTTAGAATGTTGCATTAAATTAGTCATTTTCTTGATTAGTGAAACTTTGGGGACCTCCTTCAATTTTGCACCTTAGTCATGTGTCTTACTCGCCTTCCTTAGCCTGACCTGATAAGTAGGTCCTGGAGATGCAGAGTTGAAAAGACTCAAGTTCTGTCCTTCAGGGAGCTTACATACTAATGGGAGAGAAATTGGCCATTAAGTTCAGTAAATGAAAGAGGACTGCAAAACAGTGTAATTGGGTAGAGCTGGGCAGTAGCGAGGAATGGATTAACGACTTGGGATGGTCAGCAAGGCTTTTGAGGTTTTTGGACCAAGATCTGAATATTGCGCTGGCAACGCAAAGATCTGCATATTAGGCAGAGAAAGAGAAAGCACTTGGCTTTCCAGGGCTTGAAGGATGTGTAGGATGCACTGAACAAGGAAGACAGTAGAAGAGGTAGAAGCTCCATCCTGTAGGACTTAGTTTGTGTATATGTAGAGTTCCTTTTGATTGCAATCGGTAGCTTTTGGAGGGATTTTTAGCAAGGGAGTGGTTTGTTGAATAAATATTGAAACTATAGTAGCTTTTTATCTACTATGCACTTGAGAAATGTTAGCCTTTAATTCTCACAATAGCTCTAGCATTATTTTCATTTTATGATTGTGCTTAGAAGGTTAATTCCCACAGAACCACACAGCTCGTAAGCAAAGACTCCGGCCCATCTGTAGTACTTTCCTCCATGTTACACTGAGGGTTAATAATATTTGCAGGAGGCCTGATTGTTTATAGGGCATTTCCCCATTACTTTACCGTTTGATCTTAGGGACCATCTTTATTCACCTCTTTTATTTTCGGATGCAGAGAAATATATGAAATTTGAGGGCAGGAGAGGCTCTTACTAAATTAGTTGAGCTCCTGCATTCCAACCTTTGGATCTTAACCACAGCTTAAAAAGTACTCTGCAGCAGTTATTTATTTCAGAAAAACGTTAAGATATGCTATTGGAAAAATCAAAATTACTGTAGTAATATAAGGTAAAATAGCCAAGCATGTTTTATTGCATGCTGGAATAGTTTGTCCGAGTCTTCTACAATTATTAAGTTCTTAATATTGATTTTTAACTGTCAAAACTTGATTATGATGAAATAGTATTTGTAACTGATAATTAACTTGTTCAGTAGGTTCATGAGCACCTGTTAATTTCATTAGTGAGACTCTTAGAAAGGGCCATTCTGAATTTTACTAGATGTCAAGAGATACACCTTTTTCTTCCTGCAAATCATGATCAATCAGAATTGTTGAGTTTTTAGATGCAAAATGAAGTACTGAAAGAATTGTCCTCATTCTTTCAGCAAATTCTTACTGCCTACAACTTTTAAGACATGGGGGAGTGTATGAAAAACAAGTGGGACATGGTACTTGCCCTTGTGTTTACTATCTGGGCCTGCCATCAAATAGACAAGATGCTCAGGAGTTAATCTTTGAGTAAAAGCATCATGGGGCTTAAGGGGGAGGAGATAAGGTGTATAAAATATAGCTATAATAGAACATTGGGTAGTCAAACACATCTAGTTACAGTAGGACTTTTTATAGAACAGAGGAGTTACTTCTTTATGCCAGGATAAGTGAGTAATCTGTGGGACAGGGCTTCTCAGTCTCACAATGTTGATATTTCGGGGCCAGATACTTTGTTGTGGGGGGCTGTCCTGTGCACAATAGGGAATTTAGCAGCATTCTTAGCCTCTAACTCCCCCCTTCTAGTTGTGACAACTATCTTCCAAACGTTTCCAGATGTTCCTTGGGGGGCAAGATTGCCTGTAGATGAGAACCACTACTGTACAGGATGTCTTGAGGGAATGGAAAGAGGGAGTCCTTCCATGGCATAAGGAACAAAATGGGGAGAAGCTTAAATGCAGGTGCTTTATCAGGAAAAATTATGTAATTTTAGGTGGGCAGGGTGTGTGTAAAATGCGCTAATATATAATATAAAATGCCTGGATACAGATGTGGATGTCTTCTGTGCACACTTGAGTTTTATTTGGGAGACAATGGGAACCTTTTAAGCTGTTGAGCAAAGGAGTGACAAGGTCAGAGCATTGCTTTTTAGGAAAATGAATCTGGCATTTATGTATGTGTAACTTGACTTAGCTGATAGAAAGGATATAGGGAGAAGTTGGGGGACTATTAAAGTCGTTCATGAGAGAATTCTGGACGAGAGTAATGGTAATGGAATCAGAGGATTCGTGTTTAGTCGGAGAGTAGAATTTAGCAATAAACTGCATGTGAGGAAGAGGAATCCAAGGTGACCCCGTTTTAAATTTGAGAGAGGGAGAGCATGGTAGTGCCATTAAAGAAATTGAGACCACACAATGAGAAATGGTTTGTAGAGGAATATGACAAGTTTCATTTTAAACATAGCGATTATCTGTTTATACATCTTCAAAATTGCCATTCTAGTTGAATAAGTTTTTGATTAACTGGTATTGTAGGCCATTTTGATGAACAATACACCAGGTTTCTAGATAAAAACGTCAGCTGTAGCTGCCTTTTAGATATCTATTTAGTTAGTGCCTATTATAGACTGATGCTAGGTCCTGAAGAGACAAGAATGAAGAGAACATAATTTTGTCCATTAATGAGATGATGTGAGAGGTCTAGCGTATGAGTTTATTCTGTTCCCTGACCCACCTTTTCCCATTTCCTTATTAAGACACAATCTGGAGATAGTTTATTACCTTGCCATAAACCTTGTCATACAGGTATGTAAAGCAATATGGAGTACCTATGAAGAGCAGTTAATTCTGCGTTGGGACTAAGGTGCTCTTTAGGTTGGACCTTGACATCTGTCTGCACAGGTAAATGGAGTGTTTTCTAAGCAGACAAGGCAGCATAAGCAGGTAGGAGTTACAATGCATGGTTTATAATTAAGATAGCTGTGTAGATGCATTGTTAAAAAATTTCAAGGCTCTGAAAATGTTAGACTTGGGGCCCCAATAGGCTTCATGCAAATTACATTGCTCTACCCCTACCATTTCCTGGGTTCCAAAAATTACATATGGTCATGTAGGAATAACTCATTTAGATTGATGAGTGAAGTGGGAGACAATGTCAGTTCACTGACCAGAATTTGTCAATTACTCTGCATGTGTTCATAACACACCTACAGATACATATCTTAAATTTATATTAAAATTAGCTAGGTATGATGATTTTTTTCTAACCAACTATGATGTTCTAATGGCAAGAAGTTTAAAAATTGATCAAAGGTTGTTTTCCACCTTCATTAGTACAGCTCTCACACTTGCTTTACTCTTTGGGGCAGGGAGTGATGGAGTGGATGGAGAGAAATTAAGTCAACTTTTTACAATGTCTCTTGTTTACAGAATGAATCCAACATTCTAGAGACCCTTCACAACCTCAGTCCATCTTTTCTAATTATTACTTATTAGAAGAGGCAAAGAAAACTTAATGCTACGTTGTAATATTTAATCACCCAGAGATATGTCCCTTTCATTCAAAATGAAAACGGAAAGACCCAAGAGGAAAAGTGATAAAACTGGGAAACACAGACTTGCACTGGGCCTTACGCAGACACTGAATGTGATTAATGAACATGTTGTGTTTTTGAGTTGCATAGGGCACTGAAAGCTGCCTTCATCAACTGTTCTTGTGAAGACAGAGTACCTTGCAAGGACAGAATATTATAGGGAGAGGGAGTCTCTTCAAATGAAAAGTCTCTGATGTATTAACAATAAATTATCAATATTGAAACCACTCTGAAAATGAGCAGACTGGGACTTTTAAGGAAATATGGCTAATAAAGTTTGATGTAAGGAGGAAACCCATTACACAATAATATAGTTTTGAATTTAGTAGTACATATGCTCGTAAGAATTAATTCTACTGTTAATTACTAACAAATACGGAAAAATGCCATTTGGAGAGTTAACTAAATGTTTCCTAATTCTTTAACATTTTAATCATATAACCTTAGTGAAATTGTTTGTTCTGGAAATCTTAACCTTGTTGTGACTATTATAAATTTAACATTTATTCATTACCTACTAGGTAGAGCTCTTCTCATAACTGTAGTCCTTAGCTGACCAGTTTTGAAAAATTCTTGAGCCAGCATTTCCAGCTTTTCTCATTTCTTTATGGGAGTAACTGACGTTTCCTACAGGATTTTTTTTTTTTAAGCAGGTTGAATTTATTACTACTCTTTGCAGTGAAGGAGTGCACACACCAAAAAGAAACATGGGGTGTCTATTTAGCAAACACACTTTTTAGTTCACTGTGGCTCTCAACATGAAGAGGTCTCGTACAGCTGTGGAGCCTCAAACACCACTGGGCTTTCCTTCCCTCTCAGCTCAATTCCCTGGAGTCGTCAGTCTTTTCAGAAAAAGCTAATCATGACCAGGATTTCCATGGAAAAAGGAGCAACTAACTTCTTTGAATTCTTATAAAGAAAAACATTGATATAAGATTATACTGATTCAGCTTTGACCTCACGTTCAACCGTAAATTCTCAGTTCACAAAGGTGAATTCATTTGTCTCACCTGTCATTATTTTGCAGACAATCTAATGCATCTTGGCACATCAGAGCATTCAAACCTAATTTGTGTATCTTAATGGCCACAAGGCTGTCATTTCCCCAAAATGGGAAAGGGAGGGAGTATGTGAAACTTACTTAGTCTTAAGCTCTTCCAGTTTGTAGGAAATATTGGGACTTGAGGAACAAGTTAAATGACACCATAATTTTTAGTGTCAACTTGGCTGGGTCACAGTGTGCCTAGATATTTAGTCAGCATTACACTGGGTGTTTCTGCAAGTGTTTTTTGGATGAGATGAACACTTAAATCACTGAGCCCTGAGTAAAGCAGAATGTCCTGTTATGTGGATGGGCCTTATCCCATCAGTTGAAGGCCTAAAAAGAGCAAAAAGACTGGCCTCCTCTGAGCAAGAGAGTATTCGCCAGCAGACTTTCAGAAGGCAGCCACAGCGTCAGCTCTCCTGGCTCTCCAGACTGCTGGCCCACACTGCAGATTTTGGACTTGCTAACCTCCGTAATCACGTGAGCCAATTCCTCATAATAAATCTCTCTCGACTTGTATCTATACATATCCTACTGGCTGTTTCTCTGGAGAACCCTGATTAATGCAGATACCTACTGATGTTACCCCCCAACAACTTTTGCTGACACCCTGGTGGGAGGCTTCATGCTTACCAGTCTCTGAGAGTTTGAGGTTCTGTTTGCAAGGCTGGACCCACCACCTGCAGACCTGCTCTGGACCAGGGCAGCCCAGGGAACTTTTCTGTCATCAAGTGGGCTGCAACCACACCCTCTCCAATAGGCCTGACTCTACCTTGGGGGAAGGGAAGCCCCTTCTAAGGGTGTTCTTCGCTTCCATACCCTCTCTCAGTCCTAGTGTATTCGAGTTCTCCCCAATAGCTAATCTC
>NW_017732929.1:23346-24590 GCF_001890085.2 Hipposideros armiger | reverse complement strand
CTATTCATGCAAAATACATTGAAAAACTTGAACAAGTCTATGATATCCAGTGCTTTAATACTAAATATTCAGTTTTAATACTTAGTATCTTTATGGCTTATAATTATTAAATATTAAGCATTTATAGTGTTAATGAGTTGATTCAATAACGTGTCTAAAAGACTACTTTTAAAAGACCATGACTAACACTTTCCAGGCCATTTCAAAATTGATATATTAGCATTCAAAATTATGAAATAAATGATGAACATAAAACTACTTAAGCATCCTCACAAATAAATTCTAAAGCCTAGTCATGGTCCTCCCACCCCCTTTTCCTAGGACACATGTAGATAAATTAAATCTACCCTCTTTCCCCAGAACAAATTAAACAATTTACTGACCTATTTCACTTGGAAAATATTCCAGGGTTTCAAAATGCCATCCTTTAAATGCAGCATATTGCTGATACATATCAAACATCTCTGCAGTGAACAACATTGCCTCCTGACCCCCAACTCCTGCAGTTACCTCCAGGATCAGATCATTTTCATCTGTTTCTTCTGAGGGAACCAAAAGTAAGATAATCTGTAAGTAAGATAAAAAAAAATATCACCCCTCCTATAATTAACAATTATTTAAAACTTAAAGAGCTAAATGATTAGATGCAGGATTTAAAATATGTAATTAAAGTTTCTCTAAGCAAATTTAATATTGTGATTACTGCTCAACCATCTAGATTCTAGCCAATTAGAACCATACAAGTATAATTTCTAAAAAATATCAATATTATAGCTAGATTACAAATGCTGTAAGGTTCAGCTAAAACACGTGTTTTTTTTTTGGTGTTTCTGAATACTTTACATCAGTTCTCTATTCAATTAAATACTTGCTGTGAGTAGGACGCTATGTTGTGTGTAGAATGCAAAAGAAGATTCTAATTATCCTTTTGAAATTTATAGCCTAGTATCGCAGA
Source organism: Hipposideros armiger (assembly GCF_001890085.2). Lineage (NCBI taxonomy): Eukaryota > Metazoa > Chordata > Mammalia > Chiroptera > Hipposideridae > Hipposideros > Hipposideros armiger. Next base: position 23,635 of record NW_017732929.1, on the reverse strand, counting down.
AAAAAAAGAAAAAATTAAAAGGCACCCAAGTTGCAGTTGTTATCTTTTTAAGCTTTTTAAGCTTAAAATGTGGAAGAGAAACTTGCATTTTGGAACTGAAAAGGCCTTTAGAGGATAATGTGGTGACAATCTACCATTACTTCATAATCTACTCATTTTCTACCCCCACCCTCATCTCTCATAGAAAACCAAAAGAGGGATATAGAATACCAATTATTTCATTGTCTTTCTGGCAAACCCTATCAACGTGACATTCATCCTTGTGCCAGCGCCCTACAATCCTTTCAGT
>NW_017732929.1:6065-21488 GCF_001890085.2 Hipposideros armiger | reverse complement strand
GTTGCTACTCTATAACTGTAATTTTGCTACTGTTATAAATCGTAATGTAAATATCTTTTTGTTTTCCGATGGTCTTAGGCGACCCCTGTGAAAGGGTTGTTCGACCCCCAAAGGGATCGCGACCCACAGGTTGAGACCACTGGCTTAGAGGAACACACCCAACTTCTCTGTTGTCTTGGTCATCTCAAGAGTAAATTGAAAGGTCTGAGCTGGGTGATCTCTAAGATGCCTTTCAGTTTGGAAATACAGCGTTCTGTAGGACTAAGGAGATTGGAACTAAATTCTAGACATAATTTAATTTAAATTATCATTTAAATTTCAGCCAGCAGGGTCCCTGAAGAATACTCCAATTCATCCTCAACACTGATGCCAACATTAATCTTTCTTTAAAAAGATGTCAATTCTCTGCTTAAAAACATGTGCTAACTTCCCATGGTCTGTACCACATTCCTTGTCATGCAAGGTTTTTAACTGTCCCTCTGGTTTCAAGTTTTTATTATACTATCAACTCCCACACCTTCTCTATGCTCCTGGCATGGATTTCCCCATTTGGAACTTTATCCTTACTTGTCACCTGTGCCTTCAGCCCCTTGTCTTACACTAGCTGGCAGCCTTCTGCTTACCCATCAAGATCCATTTAAATGCCAGTTTTTATTTTTTATAACACTCTGCTCTTAATTGCAGAAATTAAAACAAAATAAACATTCATCCACTTAAATTTTTACTTCTTAAACATCTCTCTTCTTCACTAGGCTGTATGCTCCTAAAAAGTAGTTCCATACTTTATTTCTGGTAATTAGTGGTGTCTGACATATATTAAGAACTCAGGAGTTGCTAACTTATATTTTCTATTGTTTTTAAACTCAGTTGCATTTTGCCAGCAACAATTTTCTCACATTCTGTTAAATTCTCTATAGTTCAGTTTTAAAAAATATTTAACCCTTTAAATCCATTTGGATTTTAAGCTTGGCTTAAGCTATGAAACCAATTTAATTTTGCTCCAAAAATTTTTTCCCAATATTCTTAATTAAGCCTGTTTTTACACTCTGGGCATCTGCCTTTGCCTTTTCTATTAAATCACTTAATTTAGACTCTCCTTAACTCTCACTTAATACTACTACTACTGCATTAGCCTTCTGTTCTCCGTGGCATCTTTATTCTCATTCCAGGTTGACTTCTAAGCTACCACAAACCCAGCTTCCTAAGGAACAGGCTATTTTTAACATTCACTCCCAAATCTAAAAGCTTCTGCAGGCTCCTTTCTGCCAACAGGATAAAATTAACCTTTTTAGATTAGTATTTGACACCCTGCTCTCCCTTACAAAATGTTCCAACCTGCCACTCCCCAAAACCTCTCCTTTCCCTTGGTTAACACCCAAGTACAGTGATTAAAAAGCATGAGATTTGGAGTCATTCGGATCCAAAACTCCATTCCTTAAAATCTGTATAACCTAAGATGAGTTGTTTTGCGTCAGGCTCCTCTTCTGTCGCATGAGGCTGATAGTACCTACTTCGGAGTTTGTTATGTGAACTGGATGAGTTACTCCCTAAAGAAAGCTAAGTCTGGGGTATGGGAAAGGATCAACAAAGGTTAAAAAGTATTATATCCCTGAAAGGTGGGCCTTTATCCTTGCGCAAGACCTTCCCAACAAGTTCTCCTTGCTCTCCTCGATCTTTATTCAGATATCTCTCACTTTTCATTGGTATTATAATTAATTCTCTCTCCCCAAATAGACTGTGAACCCCTCTAGTGGCTGCTACCCAATGTGTGGCCCATGGACCACCAGCAGCTTGGCATCCCTGGGGGCTTACAGAAATGCAGAAACTTAGGTCCCTTCTAGAGTTAAATGCACACTGATCACTTGGGAAACTTGTTAAAAATACCTGTTTCTAAGTCTCAGATTCTGGTCATATGCCTGGTTTTAGCACGCACCTCCTGACACCATTGCAGGTGGTCCCTTTTGTCACACTTTTGAGAAACATGCTCTGGAGCCCCTATCAGGGACAGTGCCTTGTTTGTCCTTGGTGAGCTAACGATCTTCTGTCACAGAATACTCAATCAATAAACGTGAACTTAAATTCTGTAAAAGGGGGCGGGGCACTCAAGGGAGCACAAGGACTCAAACGGGAAACCACGGGCTCAAAACGCACATGACACCTTGACCTCTGATCCAAACCAAAAAAGGCTGCAATTGAGTAAAGAGCTTCAAACTCGGGAAGAGTGTAGACACCTGACCAGCTGCTTAGTGGAAAAGGCAAACGTAGAGTCAAGAATCTGCTTTGCATCCCGTTTCCCTGGGCCCTGCCCTTACCGTGCAGCAAGTGCTCGGTCTCCTGCAGCTCCTGCTCCTTGTCGCTTAGCAGCTTGGCTACCGCCACCAGCTCAGACCCCCTGACCTGCAAATGGGATTCAGACCCTGCCTGGCGCTCCAGGTAGGTCCGCAAGGGCCCGCCGCGGGCGAACAGCTCCTCCAGCGGCGGGCTACCGCAGCTTATGTGTCGGCGGGCCGGGCCACTAGCCCGGCGGGTCCAAAGACACCGAGCAACACTCAACAAGAGGCGGGACCGCATCACTAAGCTGAGACGGCGGAGGCTGACTAAAGCCGGAAGTTTGGGACGGAGCGAGTCTCGCGATACTGAGCGAGTCTCGCGATACTGAGCGGAATTTGTCGAGTTCGGCGAGAGCGGGTCGAGCCCCGCCCAGTGCGCACGCCAGTTTTAAAGGGCCTCCCGGAAGCCTGGGGGGGGCAACTTCCGGCCAAGCATTTAAACGCCGCCGTAGTCCCAGATGCCGGAAGTTGAGCGAGCGGATAGGACAGCGGTAGGGGCGGGTCCGGAGACGCTGGGCACCGCCTCTAAACGCTGGGTCAGGACGTCTCCTCGAACGTGCCGGCTCGGTGTGTTAGCCCGGAAGCGGAAGGCTGCAGGTTGCCGCTCTGTGTTCTGAGGTCGAGGATGTGTTTCCCAAGCACTGAATGAGGCTTTCAAGTACCACGGTGGAGGGCCGTGTATTAGCCGCTACACAAGCCGAGGTCACAGCCGGGGAAGTGCCAGTGCCAGCCTGGCCTTTCGTCCCCAAGAGCTAACTGTAGGATAGGCATCACTGTGTGTGTTTACTCTTCGTTTTCCGTGCTCACGTTTCTTTTTTCGACGGTGGGCTATGCTTCTGTTAATTAGGACAAGTGTACTCGAAGGCAACCACGGAGTGATTTCGCTGTATCCGCTCTCCTGCCCTTTATCTGCCATGTAACTTACTTGCTCTCAAACAACTTCCTTGCGGAGTCTCCTGCCAGACCATTGTCATTTAATTCCAAATTACCGTTAGCTGTTTTTTAAAGAGGCTGTGGGATTCCATGTTGTAGGAAACCACCGCGGAGCAAAGCCTTCAGAGCTCCGTTCCCCATAGTCCAACCCCCATCCTTCCCCCAAGAACTCTAGATAGTGGATTGGTGCCAGGAGTACTCAAGTTGATTGCTATAATGTTTTGCATTATTCAAAAGGCCCTTTCACAGCCCACCAGAGGANTTCATTCTCTGCAAGTTTCCTTAAGTCTTCATTTTCATCTAAGAAACAAAGGCAGTAGGTTAAGTTTGTCTTAATTAGTGTTAAATTGCCAACAGAATTCAAAGTAATAGTTTTATTGTTATTGCACCTAAAAGGAAAAATAAAATGTCTTTCTTGTCCTTTTAATAATTGCCATTAATTCAAAGTAGCATTTGACACATTAGTTTTCCTAAGCATGTAGCTTTAAAAAAAAATTTCTCTGATGACAAAAGCATAAATAAAATAAAAAATAAAAAAGAATCTCTAAACAAAAATAAGCTATTAAATTTTTTCTATAATTCTACCTCCATGAAATATTCATATTAATAAATATGCTTTTGGTTTTCCAACTTAGACTGTACAACAAATGAATGCATTGAGGAAGAGGAACAAGAAGTTCCATCAGTTCAACCAAAACTGAATTAAAAAGCAGAAAGTTACTTATTCTTAGTAAATATTTCATTAATACAAAGTATCCACCCAAACATTTAGACCCTACCTAATATTTACAGAATGTTTACATGAAGTACTCCTCTCACTTGGGCTTTACCTTAATTCTTATTTCATCTCTGAGGTTTCATTTTTACCTTACAAATATACTTCCTCATTCCTCTATCCTATGGACCACATGCAACCTATAGAAAGGAGAGAAGGGGACATTTTTTAAGCTATTCTAAATTGTGCTCTCTGTTGAAAGATCAGACTCTTAAAAAGTATCAGTTATTATTAAGAACCGACTATGCTGGGAACTGGGGAGAATATGTAAAGCAAGATTTTAAATAATTTTAGTTTCTGTTAGGTAGAAGTTAGAAAATGTAGGAGGAGGGANCCTAAGGGAAGAGAAATTTGAGGAGCACAGACAAGAGCTGCTCTTTGGCAACGGCAATTCTTAGCCTTCACAGACTCACATCTTGGCCGGGGAAGAAAGGAGTGCAGTGCAGCACTAACAGAGTTTAAAGCAAAGGGTTACCGTGGGACAGGGCACAAGACAGCACGGATAGATTCGGCTGCATCTAACTGGCAGTTTTAGCTGGGCTTGAAATGTTGGCAGTGTAGAGAGCTGGCAACTATAGCTTTAAAAAGGCATAAGTGACTTTGGAAGCTTTCATTCCCATGGGGAGTAGGAGACAGGGAAGAAGAAAAGCAAGTGGCTTGTAAACTCCACAGACTCACTGAGAGGAAAATGTGCTGAGAGCTAAAGGTTCAACCAGAGTGTGGAGGGAAAGTGGGGAGAATGAAGACACATCTTGCTAGTGTGGCTTGGGAGAAGTGGGTCGCACTGAGTTGTATACCATTCCTAACCTACCAGGGTTCCTACCCAGTGGAGGAGAACATTATTTCTGAAATATTATTTCTGGAAGACAACACACCAAGTTTTGACCCTGCCTTTCTGTTCTAGCCATCAAGATGCAATGGAAACTTTGTGGACATTTTTGGCAGAATTACACTGAACATGATGAATTTTCACTGAAAGACTTTCTTTTCCCCCCTCCACATAGAGGCCCTTCTTTAAGTCAGTTAGTTCCTTGACCGATTTTTTACATATCATTATTAAGTTTTTCTCCCATTTTTTCCATTTTATTTTTAGTTTTACTGAAGTTGCTTAATTTAAGATTCTTATTTAAGTAAAACTCTGATGAATATTTTTTCTTTTTCCTTTCTAAGTCTATATTGAATTTTAGCAATTACAGCTTCTTCTGTGTTTTTAATTTTAGCTAAATTTAGTTTTTCTCGTGTTGAATTTTATAAAGAATATCTGATTCTATCAGTTTTAATATTTTTACCATGCATACTTTTAGTCGTATTATTTTGCGATTATTTCTACTGAAAATAATTATAAATTGCAAATAAGACTGATGGATGGAATTTATTTCTTGAAGCAAAGATCTTTGGTAGGATAAAGTATAGTAACCGTATTCTTGGTAGGGTCCAAATGATGGGAAATTTTAATGTGCTTGTCTGAGGGAGAATTCAGTCATGCAACTAAGGTTGCTATTTCTTATATTGCTTCAGGTTCAAAGGTGGGCCTCACAGAAACCTATAGCGATGTCATGAAGGAAATACTAGACAATGGAATAACTAGTGAGCATGTTGCAGTTGGAAGAGCATTGCATTTAGAATCAGACCTTGTTGGGCTTCTGTTCTTTCTCCACCAGATATAATTCTAACGTCCTCTTTGAAAATAAGTCTCCTTGGCTATAAAATGGTGCCATCTGTCTTAGTGGCTAAAGGATTATTGTGAGACTCATAATAATATATGNTAATGTTTTTATTTGACAGAAATTGCTGTACCAGAAGCGAGGTGTGACACAGCATTGTCATGATGGAGGATGAAGTAGACACTCACAGTGAGGGGTTAAGTGTGTTCGAAACAAGGGGGAATGTTCTGGGGGGGATTAATGGCAATGTGTCTTTTACTGTAATAAATTTTTTTAAATTTATAAACATTCACCATATTTTCTGATCACACCTCATATAGTTCCGCTGTCTAATTATCTAGAATCAGACCCCTGGAGGTCTGTGGGTTAGTTTAATGGGAAGAAGCTCCTGAAATTATATGCAAAACTGAGTATAAGCATGTTTTTGGGTAGCAGGTGCAAGCTTTCATTTTCTCAAAGGAGTCCATGTTCTTCTCCCTTCAAATAAAGGATAAGATCTAACGATTTAGAGCATTTGCTGATAAAGAACCCATGATAATAACTTAACTGTTAAGATTTTTTTTTTTATATAGTGATGTCTACTAAGTATAAACTTCAGAAAGCCACCTGCAAGGACAATCCACACCTCTTCAGTCACTAATATGGAAATTCCCTGGGTTTAGATCCCTCCATCTTCCTGGCTTTACAATTATCCTGCAGCGTTTCAGCTAAGGATTTTAAGTAAATCAACCATCTAATAATAGTCCGCAGTAGTATATATTCCTTTTGGTAACTGAGGAGCTATTTCAGTGGAAAATTAGTCAAGTCATTCAGAATTTGATTTCTTTCTTCAACGTGTTGAGTAAATAAGCACATACCTGTTGGAAGGTGAACGATCCGGACAGCGCTGTCCGTGGTATTGACGTGCTGGCCCCCAGCTCCACTGGCTCGCTTAGTGTCAATTCGCAAATCTTTAGGATTAATCACCAGATTAATCTACACATAAGAGGGGAAACTGGGATTTAAAACGATTGCATGTATGAACTATTCAAAGGCAAGAACTACCCTTTTATAACTACAAAAACATGTTATGTATAGAATTCATGTAAGATACAGGTTTAATGTTAAAAATCGAAAGTGGTTAGGATACCATTTTTTAAACTTTTCTGTTTGGAAGAGTAGATTAAAATACAACAGAACAAAAACAAACCCTAACCCTCAAAAACTGGACTTCTCTGTATATTATCCTCTTCTTACCATGTAGAAAACTTAGTTATTATTAGAAATGTAAATATACAAAATTAAAATGAGGTTTGTGGAATATTTCTGAGGTCAAAAAAAAACCTTAGCAGAGGAAAAAAACAATGCTAGCTTAGGAACTACGGGAAAGGCTTCTTTTGTTTAATTTTATTTAAAGAAGGACTTAAGCATATTTGGAGGCAGAGGAGAGACAAATGGAAATGGCAAAGCCAGGACGGCAAAGGTAAGGCTCAATCCATAAACACGCTGGGATCTGATGTTAGGATAATGCTGTCCTGGAAGTCACCATGGGAAGCACTAGATTGAAAAAGCTTTATTTCGTGAACAACTATGGACCGCTCTGTGACATGTCCACAACCCTGTCAGTAGGAATCCTACCATTCATAGGCCCTCCATGTCTCCCTATGTGGCTGGAAGAATTAAATGAGATGATATGTGGACCTCAGTCTCCATCTTTTCCTGAAAACTCCCTTCTTCCATCTCCAGGATGCTTAATCCAAAGTGACTAGTATCTAGGTGTGGCTCCTGCTAGAGTCAAATAGCACATTTCCCCACAATTAATAAAGACCAGCCCTCAGTTTAACTTCTTTCTCCTCAAATCATTCATACTTTATCCTGAAAGACCTGTCATATTTTCTATGACNTTCTTGAAGCAAAGATCTTTGGTAGGATAAAGTATAGTAACCGTATTCTTGGTAGGGTCCAAATGATGGGAAATTTTAATGTGCTTGTCTGAGGGAGAATTCAGTCATGCAACTAAGGTTGCTATTTCTTATATTGCTTCAGGTTCAAAGGTGGGCCTCACAGAAACCTATAGCGATGTCATGAAGGAAATACTAGACAATGGAATAACTAGTGAGCATGTTGCAGTTGGAAGAGCATTGCATTTAGAATCAGACCTTGTTGGGCTTGTGTTCTTTCTCCACCAGATATAATTCTAACGTCCTCTTTGAAAATAAGTCTCCTTGGCTATAAAATGGTGCCATCTGTCTTAGTGGCTAAAGGATTATTGTGAGACTCATAATAATATATGTAAGACCATTTTGTCAACAACGAAGTTTAAGTCCAATGTAAAGTATTAATAATAGTAAGAATAATTTATCATAAGTATGATGACACCTTGTTGATCAAGCCCAATGTCTTTAGATTTTGTATCAACTTGAATTTTACCTTTTCAGAGTGACCTTAACCTGGCTGCTCCTATTCTAAACTACATCATCTGAACTCCACCTCCATCATAATATGTTATCACAGTTTTTATTCACTTATTTTTGACATGATTTGTCTGACTTCCTAAAATGTAAGCTCCATAAGGTATAGGCCAGTGATTTTTGTTTTGTTTTGTTTTTTTGTTCACCATCATGTCCCCAACATCTAGCTCAGTACCTGACTCATAGGAAATACTCAATAAGTATTTTTGGAATGATAATATTGCATGCACAAAGAAATGAACCTAAGAAAATATAGTCAGATGAGTCCTATCTAGAAAAACTTAAATTTAAATCATTCAAAGTGCCAAATTCACAGTTTTTCTTGAAAAGGCATATACATGCACACACAGAATCCACATGCCTATCACATATGCATTATTTTTAGATAATTCTGGTGTTCGAATAGGTTTATTCTTTTTTTCTCCCAGCAATTGGAAATTTAGGGTAAAATCAGAAAAGCAAACAGTTTCTACTACTGTGAGAAACACAGCAGCCTAAAAGTCATAGATTTAGAAGGTTTTAGAGCTTTTTCCCTGCCATTATCCTACGAAACAAGGAAGCTGGGGCTGCAGAGCACTGAAGCGACTTGCTTTAGTGTCACAGGGATCGTGAGTGGTAGGGCTACAGCCCTGGCTAAGGATGATGTCAGTACAAGGGCATTTGTAGGTTACTTAACACACACAGTTTCCGTGAATTNAGTTAAGGTTTGAAGTGGAGAAGTATGTTCTTCGTAACCGTTATCAAACTTTTCTTGGTTAACAACTTAGCTTTTCATTGGCTTTCACTTTTAAGGAAAATATGCCACAGGACAGATGCTTTTCATCAAAATGTTTTATGATGCTACATGTAGGCATTCCTTTATTAAATCCTTTCTTTATATTTGAAAACTAAGTTATCAAGCCTATTACTATTTTTTTCTCGCTAAAGTACATACTTTACACAACTGTTTTAAAACTGGAGAACCAGTCTTTTAATAAATTAATTACAGTTTGGACATGTGATATATACATAAATTCATTTTCTTCTATTACAATTATAAACAATATCACTTTTTGATTTGTCATTGAGATAGAATATCTTCAAATTATTTTGTGCTTATTTTTTTTTGTCTTTTCAGTTCATCTTACTATTTTTTACACAACAAACTTCTGTAATGAAAATGCCACAGTTTTGGCAGTGAACAACCAGAGGAATCCCCCATTAGGATTTTTCCAACCAACAGAGATAAATAGCTCTTTTTTTTTTTCATGTACAGAAATATTGGCTTCAAAATTAGAATACTAAACACAGTATATAGCATGTGAATACCATTGTTACAATTTAAAAATTGGCTTTTTTTGTCTTAGGTTATAATTAAAAATGCAAACCACAGTCAACTTTTTGGCAATTATTTCTATAAGACCATATTGCACAAGAGTCCTTAAATACAGATATAAGTTATGCCATTGGATTAAATAGTACAACAGCTACGTGGCAAATAAAGCAGTTTTACTTTGCACATGCAGTCTCTGGAGATACCGTAGGAGACTGTTCAGAGGACTACAAATACAGTTTGCTTGCAAATAGGATGAGTGGTGCGTAAAACAAACTTAATTTGGCAATCCAATGCTTTATGCGGTATTTTCTCCAGACTTAATCACGGCTAACCTTGATAAAAATGGAGACAGAGCCCATATGGTTGTATTTTCACAGTAGCCTGAGGAATGCTAACCTGAAGTTCTCCAGGAACTCGGTTTCTGGTGTTATTTCTCTTCTTTCCCATCCCAGCCCTCCAAAATGATTTTTTTTAATGAAAATTAAGATTCAGAAGTAGAGCTGGCAGTACTTTCAACAAATGACTTATAAATTTGAGAGTTCAAAAACCTTGGAAAAGAATCTCTGTGCATTAAGGTATAAATCTGCAGTTGGGCATCTTCATACATGTGTGGATTAGGATCCAACAGATTTCTATTGATCACCTCTCTAACTCGAGAATCGAGACTGACCTAAAAAGAAATAAGAGCAGATACATTAGATACTATTTTTTCAAAAGATCTCTATTAAGTAACTGTAGGTTCATGACATTTCTGAGAAATCCCGAAGAGTCAATCCAAACACCTAAAATCTTGGGGTTATCTTTTCAAAGGCTACATAGCCTTGCATACTTTTCTCCTTCAAAAGTTGAATTTAAAAAGCAAACAGAAAACAACTAGTCTTTTAAACCAGAATTTTAGTTCACGGGTATTTTGGCTTACTTGGATTTATCTTTTTTTATGCATTCACTCGGGAGTTTTCGACAATTTGTATTCATTGTCGAGGTACCAGAGAATTCCCTGGCCAGATGATGAATTTACCTCCTACCATTATGTGACTGCTGGGGTGCCCTTCTTGCTGAAGCAAGGTAAAAACCTGGCAGAAAGTAGTCCTCTAGCAAAAATTAGCATGTTTATCAAACGCTGATTCCTGATAGGTTCCTATCCCAGCAAGTCCTACTGTGTCAGAAGTAGGAAATCAGGAATGTGGAAGGGCCTAATAGAACCACACCACAGCATGCATTCTTCATGTCTTAGGGCTACCTGGCAAAGCCTAGGAAACTATTGTACATTGTCCTTCTCTAGGAATACATCCAAAGATCTCCGTACTAAAGATTTCGCAGAACAGTTCCTTGAAGTGGAATCTTTGAAAGGAGAAATGTAAGTAGGATTTCGGAATACCCCTTCATCAATACAATGCAGTTTGAAAAGTATACAGAAATCAAATTCTGCAACTGATTCAGTTATTATTTTTTTCCTTGCTAAATGCCAGTCCTCCTGGAACTGGTAGGGCATGTTGGTAAGGGAAGTGGAGAAAAATAAATAGCAGTAAGGACACGCTTGGGGAGCTGAACTAAGGTCTGCCCTGAAATGACAGGTCAACGACACCCTCCAAGAAACAAGCCATCACGGAGCCCTGACTGGTTTTCTCAGTCCTCACCACTGAACAAGGACCGGGGCATCCTGAGCCATGGTTATCCGTCTCATGATGTACTCAGGGCCATACAAACCTTTCATATATATCAGATTTCCTCATAAGCATTTTGCAAAAGCCTTTTGGGTTCTGGCTTCTTTTTCCACTCATGTTTAAATTAAGCCTGGGGTCTGAAACAGTCCCAATGATGGAAGCCACTCGTATTCCATCTGGTGTCCCCCAGATTCCTGAGCTCTGTGGCCCACGTGGAAGTGGGTTGATTGATGCACCCCGGGAATGGCTGCTACAGGAGCATGTGTCAGGGAACAGTGATCCAGACTACATTTCTGTGGTTTAGTTAGACGAATTTATATGTAGAAAAAAATTGAATAGCTCCCGGCTGAACGATTTATTCTTTGTCAGGAATTAAAAAAAAAGAGAGATGTTCTGGAATTAGATCATTTAGGTTTTGTTTTCTGTAGTATTGCCATATAAGATCATCATCAAGTACAAAATAATAAAAAGTACAGAATTTTTTCTAAGCTTTTTATTTAAAAATATAATTTGTGGTTCTACCCANATAAATTATTTGCCCCAAGTCACATTAAGACAGAAATGTAACTTAATATCAAATTTACCCTTAAAACCTCATATTCGAAAATAAAACTTAACAATCTGTGCATTGTTGTGTGTTGCAAGGATACTATTAAGAGTGTTCCAGGGAAGATTGGAAGCAAGTTTTTGGTGTGTTTTATTGATGAATATTTGCAGTTGTAGCAAGTGAGGAATAGCTAAAATTTCTACAGATTGAATACTGTTTTCTCAGGAGAACAAACATTTTATGTTGGTCAGGAATTCGTAAAGAACTGAAAGAGCGTGCAAATGTAAGCGTTTGTAAGAGTATACTTTGAAAATTAACGGTCATACCTGTCCATATAAATACATAGGCAAGAAAATTTTCTGCAGATGTCTTTACCACCTTTCAAAAAATTTGCCAGTGTATTCAGCACAAAGTTTTCAAAATTCGTTTGTTTAATAAGATTCTATTTCTAGGTGTTTTAGATCTAAGAAACTTTAGGTGGCTTTCAAAAGAGTACTTATTTTCTGATTGTATTTAAAATTTTTTCCTTGACTATTTATTCCTCAGTGCATCTGATATATTGTATTTTTGCAAGTATACTTTGTCTAAGTTACAATGTGACTTATTTTTTCAATATAGAAAAGACAGATAAATTCAACATTAGGAATCAGATATTATTTTAAATCATCTTAATGGGGTGGAAATGTACTTTTGCCCCTAGTAAACATTATTTACCTATTTCTATAGTCTTTTTGCAAAACTGAACTATCAGGTAAAAATATCATTGATACACATTTCATTTTGTAAATTAGAACATAGGCAGCATTAAAAGGATACTAATAAACACTCCATGCACCATGACCAAATATCAGAACTGGTCATCCTATGTACAGATTTTAAGATTAAAAAAAAAGACCACATTATGGTCTTGATTTTTGCATTTCATAACATTAATATCAAAATTGTGTTTTGCTATTGTTGTTCATATGCCAGTGCACCTACTGTGCTTAGAGCTGCCCTGTAACACTGGGCACATCTGTGTTACCTTGGGTAACATAATAACAATTATCCAGAGTAAAAGAAGTGTCATCCATCCATTATTATTGTGATCTATGTACAAGATCCATCTGTGAAGAAATCTGGCTCTCTAATTTATTTCTGTATGTTTATATATAGTCTATATCCTCTACTTTTCTTTCCATTATAGACACATCTGAGGTTAGGCACTATAGAAAGAGCTTCAACCTCTTTCTGTGCGCATTAACAGATTCTAACAGTATACAAAGATATCTTGGCAATCTGAAACACAGAGTGTACCTTCTAAAGTGCTAATTTTTCCTCAAGGAGGAATTTACTCACTAGGAAAAATCTTAATTCTACCTAAACAAATATTGTGCTCTTGGAATGGTAGCATAGACGAGTCATTTGAACTCAACATGATAAATCTCTCAGCTGAATTCTCAAAACAAAGTCATTTGAAGAATATACTTTATTATTTCTAAAAGGTGCAAAATGTAATAAGCCATAACCTTATAGAACAATGTAAAGAATCCAGTCACGAATTATTTTTCCTCAGATGCATAAGCAATTTCAGTAATATAAATAAGTGAACCTTTTATTCCTATAGTGTTACACCAATGAGGAAACAGTAACTTGTCTGAGGATATATTGGTGGATTCTTTATTAATTCAAAACATTTTTAAAAGTATAATGCATGTGCATTTTACAATAATATCCATAGTTTTACACAATATAGTCAAATGAAAACAGCTGTAATTTGATTACTTTGAAAACTCAAAGAAATATACATAGTTTGAGACTTCTGAGTTTTCTTACATTATTGTCATGCTCAAATTCTGTTACATGTTGAAAATTCTAGCATTTTCAGGAAGTCTATTGTACATAGGTAAAATGATAAAAATAGACTCAAGGATGGGGGAATAAAACCCAAACAACTTAAATTCAAGGAAAAATAATTTGGATTGTCTATTCAATTTATAAGTACCTACAGTTATTCTGGAATTGCAAAATAACCAAGCATGGTACCTCTTAAGTTGTGTTCATGCATTCAAAATTTCATTATGGTCCACTAATAAATATTTGTGAAGTCCAAAATAAGGATATAAATTATTAAGCACAATGAACATGGTAGTAAAAAATTACACATGTTCAATATGATAAATTTTACAGACCCAAACACATTGAAATTATTTTAAATATTTAGCAAACATCCAAAAATCATATACGAGCAACACTGTATTTATGACAAGTTAGAGCAAGGGGGAAAAGTCAAGTCTTTTACATTATTTCAATATTCAGTGTCCATTTTTCAGTGGAAGGCAACATAGAAAATGATAATCAATTTAAATGACCAATTATGACAATTAGTGATACTAAAATCTTTACTACCAAAGAGATGTAGAGGATTAAGGTAATTATACAAGTAGTTCAAAGGTAAAAAAAATTCACTTTCACCTCCATTAAGTGAATATTCAAGCCAACACTGTTTTGGAGTTTTATTTTCCAATTTCACTTTCCAGTTCATTGTATTTTCCTCATAGTATTTGTTAGCAGTCATTTAGTGGAACCTTATAGTACTGCTGATGAATCTGCTCATAATTTTTTTAGTTCAGTATAAATGTGTAGTAAATTTACCTCTAATATGACCTCTTAAAAAATCTATTATTTTACAAAGGAGAAACCTAACAAACACTACCTCAGCCAGGTGATCAAGGTCAACATCAACAGTGATAAGTCGTGATGATAGCATGTACCTTTGCTATCATGTGATATAAGTGGCACTTTACCTTTGTGGTCTTGCTTCCAAATACCAATAACACCTGTCTAATCATGGAAAAAGACAGAAGAAAAATTCCAGTTGAAAGACATTTTACAAAATAACTGGACAAGCACTCCTCAAATCTGTCATGGTCATCAAAAACAAGAAAGGTTTGAGAAACTGTCACAGCTAAAAGGAGCCTAAGGAGATATGATGACGAAATATAATGTAATAACTTGAATGGGATCCTGGAACAGGAAATGCATATTAGGTAAAAGCTAAGGGAATCTGAATGAAGTATAATCTTAATCATGCATCAATATTGGTTAATTGTGACAAATATCTCATGATTGTGCTATACATGGGACCTCTTTGCACTACCTTTGCAATTATTGTGTAAATCTAAAGCTATTCAAACATAAAAAGTTTAATGAAAAATTTTATGAACACACAAATACCTTTTACTCTTTTATTTTCATACTTTCTCAGTAAAATTATTTTAAAAAGCATACTACCCTAATATTAAAAAGAGTATTCTGTTCCATGTCAATATCAATGTTTTCTAATGGCCAGTCTCTTATAACTTAATTTTAGTTCTACCCCCACATATTTATTTAGCAAATTACTTGATATTTATATTCTTCCTATTCTTAAGAATTTTGTTTTATTTCCCTTGGAAATAAAATTTCCAAATGATTTATTTTAATTTATACCTACAGTTTTATATACACAAACACATACACACACACACACACACACACACACATACAGACATCTATCTATAGCTCTGTGATTATTTCTTGATTGTAGATTCAGGGTGATGTTGGTGAACTGAAAACAGTGATTTTGAACCATATTATTGAATGAAGCAATAATATTCATATAGTCCTGAATCTTAAAATAAGCTTGGTTATATGTTTTTGGTTGAATAACTAAATTATATATTTTAAAGTATGGTTTGAAAAAATATGGGAAAAGTGCATTAAA
>NW_017732929.1:0-1702 GCF_001890085.2 Hipposideros armiger | reverse complement strand
TACTTTCAGACTTGAGAACTTTTTGCTTCCATGGAGAAACATTAGATTAGTGATCAAGAAAGGAGGTGATTTATTCCTTAAATGATAACATCATTAAATATAGTATAGCAGTTTATCATTAGCTGGAATCATACTAGTTATTTAAGACAGAAATAAAATAACTTGAATTGTTAAACATCTTGAACTGTTAAGTATCTTGAGTCCTTGTAAAATTCTTGTGTGTTTTCCGCCAAAAAATCCAGTAGTGAAATATCATAGAAAATGTAGTACCCTTCAACACTTAGTAATCTGTAATAAAAAGGCACGTGCTACTTCCATTTGAAAAATAAAATATTTACCTTCACATCTGGTTGTTTGTTTGAAAAGGCTGTCGATCAGTCAAAAGAAGTGTAGAGAGGTCAAATAACAAGGATAAACCCCATGGGTCTAACAATCTATAGTTTCATCTTGTGGCATCTTTGGGCTTCAGATTGTGGAACATCTATAATACAGGTTAGTGTATTATATGGACCCCAGCACGGGCCTGAGCCATAGTCACCCTAGGATTCAGGCACGACTAGATAGATAGATGGCTTACAAAGCCATCTTATCTGGGGTCGAGTGCAGGAGGGATTGAGTTTGCTGTAAAGAGCTCACCCTAAGGGAAGAGAAATTTGAGGAGCACAGACAAGAGCTGCTCTTTGGCAACGGCAATTCTTAGCCTTCACAGACTCACATCTTGGCCGGGGAAGANTCTTTCAATGACTGTACAAGTTCATCCAGTAGATACTCTCCTTGCATAAAAGTTTCAAGATCATAAAGCGACTTGTTTATTCTGTGATCTGTGACCCGGTTCTGTGGAAAATTATATGTTCTAATTTTCTCTGACCTTCCTTTAGTTCCAATCTATAGATATAAAAAAGATATGAAATACAGTTAGATTCAGGGCAACTAAACCTATACATTTAACTTACCCGGAGATCAAGCTCTTGCTTTATAATTTGAAACACAATTTAAGAACCAAGTTTTAAACACAGTGAATCCTCAACATGGGAACATGACAGGCAAAAAGGAATATGGGCTTTAAAGTCAGATTAGTATCTGAATCCTCTGCCATTTCAGTGCTCTATGACTTCAGGCCATTTATCTCAGCTCTAAACTTCAGCTTCCCATCTGTAAAATACGGACAAATAATACCGACTCCACAGTAATGGTGTATACATACAGCCTGGCACAGAGCTGATATTCAAAGGAAATCTAAATGTATAAAATCTGCATTAATTCAGTCATCTTCAGTGATGACAAAGTGATGAATCTGCCATAACATGAAGTTAATAAAAGGGCTCTTCAGTTACAAAATTAAATATCAAACAAGAAGAAAGTTCAGTTTGCTTTCCATCTTCCTTCTATAATTTTCAGAACGGAGACTCCATATACCGCTTTTTAGTAACTGATTAAAAGTCTGAGAAAAATGCCCTTGGATATAGAAAACAGAGCAGAGGTGTAAGATTTCTATAAAACAAGTATAGCTCTTGGTTGAGCTACCTGAATTGTTTTCTTATTTTGACTAATACATTGGAGCAATTTTAACACATATAAAAACTTGAGTTATTTGAAAAGATTTATCCTTTAGAAGCATTTTTTCAATTCAGTTTTACCTGAATCTTTCTAGCACTGTATCTTTTACTTGTTTCTTCTTCTAGATGCATGCTGTATAGTTTTG
>NW_017732928.1:192204-194682 GCF_001890085.2 Hipposideros armiger | reverse complement strand
TTTGCTCAGGACCTCCTGCCTGGAACGCCCCCCTGCCTGGAACGCTGGCCTCCACCTGGTCCCGGATGGCTCCTCTTGGTCTCAGCTGACACAGCCTCTGGGGAGCTGTCGCCGAAAGCATGAGATGAGGTTGGAGCCCCTTTCCTCCACACGTGCTCATGTGGGTCTCATTCTCCTGTTGGCACCTGTCGCGGCCATTTAGAGTCGTTAGCTGGCGACTTGTGAGTTTGCTCCCATCTGCTGAGGTGGGGCCAAGCCCAGGGTCGCGTTGCATCCCGTGTCCAGAAAAATCCCCATCGACTGGGTGTTCAGTAAATACTTAAATGAGTGGATGAATGAAGCCATGTATCAGATGGCTTTTGAATTCAAAGTCACTGAAAGTCAGTATTTTTCCCAGTCCTTTGACATGTTTCTTTATTCTCACCCAAGACGGGCCTCTTAGACGCGTTAAAGAGAAAGTACTAGCTTGGGGGTCAGAGCCCCTTGTTGCTGCCGGCCATCTTTTTGGGGTCCAGCTGTCTCCCAGTTACACCCTGAATGGCCAATAAGTGCAGGACAGCAGGAGCCTCACCGATAGGACGCCCCACGCGGCAGCCGATGGGTGAGGCAGGACATGGAGGCAGAAGGACACGTCTCAGTGCTGACTTGCGGCCAGACAAGTGGCTTCTTACCTCTTGAACCCTTGGTCCCTCCCTGTAAACGGGGATGCTCACAGNCAGACAAGTGGCTTCTTACCTCTTGAACCCTTGGTCCCTCCCTGTAAACGGGGATGCTCACAGGGCCGGTGTGAAGATTAAGGCTCTCTATTTGAGTGAAGCGTAAAGACAACAGACAGAGGTGACTGTAAAACGATCCTTAGCGCTGGCCTTTCTCAGCACCGTGTGTGTGCAGTGCCACACAGCTGTGACACAGGGCCAGGCGCTGGGCCAGTGCTCTGTACAGAGCAGCCGCCCTGTTTATTCACGTCAGTGATAATGTGCCCATGTGTGCCCCAGCCTGAGGCACCAGGACGCGAAAGCGTGTTCTAGACTTCTGGGAACGATGGTGAACGAGTCAGCGCAGCCCTCACCCCCCCGCCCCCAGAAGCCCTCGTCCCAGGTGGTGTCCGGCTCCTGTCAGACCAACCTCCTCATCCCCATGGGCCCCTCTGCTCTCCCTCAGGCAGCGCCAGTGACTCAGTGACCAGGTACAAAGGAGGACATGACAGGTGGAAAATGACTGTGAAGAAAAACTCCTGGCTAGGGGTTGGAGATTAACATGTGCTTACAAATTCCCTAGAGGCGCCCGTCAGACAGTTGCAGCCAAACGACATGGTTCAGGTCGGCCTGAAATATTGGTCCTGAAGCCACTCTAAGCTTTGAAGTTAATATGAGCTTTCTATTATCTTCTGGATTGAAGATACTGGACCACGTTGGGGACGCTGTTGAACCATGGGGCTAAACTCCTCCATCCCCTAAGCAGTAGCCACAGCCACTACGATTGTTCTTGATAACTAAGTACTGTGGATATCTTTTTGGAAATCACCTTCAGACTAATAGTATAGCTTTATGCTTAGTGTTCATGGAACTGGGCTCACGTTAGCATTTGATTCTTCTGCCCCATATGCTCGTCTGCCTGGAAGTAGAACACAGTCGACCTGCAATGACTTCCCTGTCTCTGTAGATGAGAGGGCTCCTGGAAATTCTGGGATTTGACCAGAACTGGATTAACAGTAAACCTGGAGTTTATGCAGCTTAATTATAAGAATTACAGTGAAGCGTGTGAAAGGGAGGAGTATGCTGTCTGTGTTGTGTCTGCACATGAACATGAACATATATTGAGATAGAAATACATGTGATGTGCCCGTACGTAGGCAGAGTTGCAATTCAGTCCTTTGAAACAGTTGTCACTTGCCAAGATATATAAATGACATAGAATAACCCTTTCAACTTGTAAATTATGTGTGGGACTGACAGTGATGTGAATATGATCGGCCATTTTCTCTGTCCCATTCTGCCACAATTGATGGGTCAGTGTCTCAGACATCACCAAGGAGACATTCATAGCCTGGCAAATTATTCTGTCACGATGCCCATGTTATTTACAGCAGCATGATTTTAAAGTTGAATTATTGGCAGGACTTCCCGGTACAGCTGAGGATGGAAGTCAGCAAATCCTTCCCCCCAAAAGCGTCTACAAGCTGGACAACGCCGACAAAAGCAACCATTTCAGCATTCTTGAAATTGACCAACGGCAAACAACAATGAGTAAAGTATTTATGTTTCAAAATCTACCAGATCGGGTGGGAGTCTGTGGGGCTCTGGTCCCCACTCAGTCGGGCAGACTGTGAGGAAGGGGCCGTGGGGTTTGGAGCAACGGGTGGCACAGCGGTTTCTGGTGAACACCAGCGAGTGGACAGGGCCAGTGGCTGTGCCAGCCTGAGTGTTCGGTCACATTTGGGGCAAGCGTGTTCCCCGCTGAGGCTGGGCACATGTACGG
>NW_017732928.1:179890-185303 GCF_001890085.2 Hipposideros armiger | reverse complement strand
GGAAAGCAGCTGCAAAGTGGACGGGGCTCGGGGCCGCGCAGGTTCTGTGGCTGAGGCCCGCTGTGCAGATGGGCTGGGGATGACCTGGGCGCCGGTTCCCAGCGTGGAACCTCCACCCACACCCTCCCACGGCCGTTGTCCACGGCGCTGCCTGGCGTTAGAGCTGGGACCCGCTTTGGGGAGGCCTGGGCGGTGCTTTCAGACCACTGATGTGACGGCCCAGAGAGGGACTGAGAGCCCCGGGGTGGGCGGCTGTGGGTCTGGTCGGCACGGGAGGCAGAGCTTGCTCACCAGGCCCTCCATCCCCCCCTGAGCATTAAACAGCAGGTTTGGGAAGAAGGGCCCCCGGGGAAACTGCGCAGTGATGGGGGCTCAGAGCCCAGGGCCACACGCTGGCTGCAGGCCATCAGGCCTCGGGTCACTGCGTTGTCGTTCACGTGTCCTGTCCGCCTGGGAAGGGGTGTGGCCGCACGCGGTGTCACCCCCTCCATGGTGCTGACTCTGTGGGGGTGCCCACACTCCCATTTTTATCTAGAATTTTGAGTCTAGTGTGAAGGGCATTAGTTAAGTGACAGCTAGCCTGAGAGCCCATTGTGTGTGCACATCACTTGGGGTGTCGGGGATAGAGGACTGTGGGAATTCACCAAAGGGACGGTGAGAGTGACATGGTGCCGTCAGCAAACCTGTCAGTGTCTGAGGGGGGCAGCTGTTTCCCCCACTCGCTGGCGTCTGTAAACACCCTGTCGTGTCTGTCCACACCGTGCTGGCCAGTTAATTTATTCTCACAACAGCCTCACAGGCTGTGGACTCTACTCTACCTCCAGTTTGCAGGTGAGCCAACGGGGCTCATGGGGTTTAGGGAGGCTGACCAAGGTCACGTAAAGGACAGTGGAGCTGAGATGGGTCGCAGGTTCTCGGTCCCCAGAGCCCAGGTTTTTGGCTGCAGGTTATATTCCCTCCCTGCCAGCTGAAGGTTTGTCCTGGGAGGTGGCAAGCGTCGTTGCTTAGAATTCCCAACTGGCCGATGACATAGTTACCGCGTTTAGAATGAACTGTGAATGGGGCGGCACCACAGTCCGTGGGCTATGCTGGGAGAGTCGTGGGCCACTCAGGGTGCCTCAGATTCATGGCCGCAGTAAAGGACCAGGTTCTCCAGAGCCCCCACCTCAGAGGCCGCTGTGCATGGACGGCGCTGCAGCTTGGGCCCCGTCCAGTCCCTGGGGAGCTGTCCTGGAGATTTTCCAGACCACGGGCCTGCACGTACGTGTCCCAATACCGAACTGCCACCAAGGTGTCTGCTCCGTCCTTACCTCGCTGTGGATGGGAAACAGCTCACAGACCAGGGCCAGCTGTGGGACACACTTTGAGAATCAAAACCAAAGATGAGCCCTCAGGAGACCTTGCAGCGCCCGCCTCTCGCTGGCTGTGTGCCCCTGGGCAAGTCACTAAACTGCCCTGAACTTAGCTTCCGCATCCACCCCTGAGCAGGTCTGGATCACACACACAGGACCCCGCCAGAGGCAGGCGTGTGGCCCGCGTTGATTCTGTGGGTCTTTCACAGTAGAGGCCAGAGGCGTCGGGACAACGTACGTTTGGGAGAGACCACGGATGGTCTGCTTCTTGGCAGAGCCTGGCCCAGGTGACTCAGGACCTGCCTGGTCAGGGCTCTGTGAGCGATGGCCTGTGACACTGCTTTTTGGCAAGCGGCTTTCCAGGGCACTGGAGGGGCTCGGGCGTGCCCAACGCCTGAGCACGCCTGTCGTGCCAAAGCGGGCTGTGTGGGCCGACTTAGGGTTCAATTTCGGCGATAGTTCTGAGAGCGGGAAACACGAGGAGGTTTGCAGAGTGGGGTTTCCACATCATGGGAAGTGTGATCTCTTCCCACTGCGTCAGGAGGCCGCGCCCCTTGTCTGTAGCAGTGGTTCCCACAGGGTGCATTTCAGCTCAGCGTCACCTGTCACCCGACCCACGGAGTCAGACACTGTGCGGTGACCCCAGTGATGTGTGTGTAACAAGCGCTCAGGTGGAGCTGAGACTCGCTGCCTCAGAGGCGGCTCCTCCCGCGTTGGGAGCTCCCCACAGCCCCGTCCTGTCCTCCCCCGGGAGGCCCCTGCACGCCTGGCTGCTTCTGTCCTTCAGCCTCTAGCTCAGGTGACCCCAGGCCACCCCAGCGCCTTGTCTGCCTCTCGTGGCACGCACCCACTTTCTCCCACTTCCTACCCCCACCCTCCACTGTTTTTTAGCTGTCTGTAGAGTCATTCTCTTTACTTCAGGTTTCTCATCTGTGAAATGGGTGATACTAGTGCCAGGCAGTCGGGTTTCTGTGGGGAGCAGCCTCCGAGCGGCCCCAGGCTCTGGAAGCTNGAGAAGCGGTCCATCCCTATAAGGGAATGCCGCGGGCTCCGACTCACCCAGGAGCCTGTCCCTGCCGCGACGTGGGTGGTCCTCAGAACATCGCACCGTGAGCGAAGGAAGCCGGGCGCAGAAGACCACCTGTTGTATGACCCCATTTATGTCAAGTGCCAGGAGGGGCCGTGCAGACGGAGGGCAGAGAGGCGGCTGCCTGGGGCCGGGAGGCAAGGGGTTAAGTGAGGCTGGACCTGAGGGAACTCTGGGGGGTAATGGCCAAGTTTAATGGAATGTAAATTATACCTCTATAAAGCTGTTTTTAAAAAACACTAAATCATAAACTACTGAATTATCATTGGAAAGTTTTATTAAACATTTAGATAAATTCTTCCAATGTTTGGATTTCTGAACAAATGATCTGCTCTGTCGTCAGATACGAGGAAAATGTCTGACGCGAATGCTTGTCACTCACCGCTGAGTGTGACTTTGCACCTGTGGCTTCCCCAGAAGTATCCCGGAAGCCACGGCTTCCCAGCCACTCACCTTTGCGGGGCGTCGTGGGTCCCAAACCTCAGTGAATAAGGACCTTCCTGTACAGTTTGCTGTGTTAAATGCCAACCAGCTCGGGTTTTCACGACGCTATTTCTGGGACACATTTGCAAACTATGTTCACATGTAGCTTTTCTTCGCAGCTCATTCTAAGTACACACACGCCCGTTCCTCCACCTGTGTGCTGTGTGCGTGTGACGTCACGGGCCCCCACGCAGCAGCGTGTGCAGGCAGCCACATGTCGCCTTTGCTGCTGTTACCGTGTGCACCCACAGCAGAGCTCCCGGACGGGAACTGTGCCTGTGGAACTCGGAGCTGAGTGTGTCCTGCAGCTCGTGGCATGGACTCGCCTGCAGCGTTGCGTGTGATTGACGAGAGTCAGGACTCACAAGGGTACCAAAGGTGCAAGGTGAACGCACAGGGTGCACCCCAATGGTTCTCTGGGTGGGGGGGGGCCTCCAGTTAGACGCGAGCCTGTGTGCCGTGAGTGTGGCTGGGGCACCCCAGGCCGTGCTGGAGAAAGAGCATCGGTCCCGCTTGGGGCCCGGGCGTCTGCAGCTGGCAGTGGGACGAGGCCGGGACGCGCCGTTTGAAACGCGGCGACCCCACTGAGGACGGAAAGCGAGGTGCGCGATCCCACACGGCCAGCCCACTCACAAAGGCGAGTGGAATCGCGGCTCTGAAGTTCTAATGCAGCCACAATTGGATGAAAAGTAAAAACAGGGACTCTCATAAGCAGGTTACTTAAAAAGGGCCTCAGGTGGATACAGACCAGCAGGAAAATTTAAATTGTGAAAAAGACAGAAGAGGGATGTAAGCGCGACTGAGCCGCATTTAATGGTTGATGTTCTCACTTACTTGATCACATAATGACACTACTCAGGACTCTATTACTGAAGCAAATCATTTGTTGCACCCAAAGGGAGTCATAATAATGCAAAATGCGCCGTGAAATACCCAATAAAATTATTTTACCGTGTGGGAGGGTGTGGGCTGCTGCACGTGGCCTGGTCTTTTCTCTGCCTGACAGTCGGGAGGGCATGGCCTGTATTTACACCTGGTTTTATGTCTCCACTCCGGCGTGTGTGCATCTGCACGTGTGTGCACATGTGTGTAAGTGTGTGTGCATGTGCGCACATGTGCACATGTGTAAGTGCATGTGCATGTGCACATGTGTGTGCGTGCACATGTGTTTGAACATGCATGTGCGCGTGTGTGCATGCGTGTGAGTGTGTGTGCATGTGCATGTGTGTGAGTGCACGTGAGTGCGTGTGAGTGTGTGAGTGTGTGTGTGTCTACGCACACTCTGCTGTAGCCATGGAAACATTTGAGAATGGCACAGCCAGGAACATAAGGAAAAAAAATAATCAGTAAATAAGACACTCGGCTCCTGGGGCGCTCTGAGGGGGGATGGGACAGGCAGGCCACGAGCGTGGAGATGAGGGTTCCTGAGCCTTGTGCCTGACAGAGCTTGTGTGGGTGTCCAGGACGCCGCCTCGCTGACAGGGAAATGGAATGTCTGCCACAAACAAGTGATTCACTCGCATCAGGTTTGGGGAGGTGGGAAGAGAATTGCAAACTTCTACTTTTCACCTGAAAAGGGTTTTTATAACTGTGACTTTATCATCCCAGTTATTCTAGACCAGGGGTCTGCAAACTGTGGCTTGTGAGCCACATGTGGCTCTTTGGGTACGTACACGTGAGCAATTTTTTGTGTGATTTTTTTCTTATTTTCATAGATATAATTAATACTATTACTTGTTATAACATTACTTAAATTTTCCTTATTTGTAGAAATATATTTATGGCTCTACAATAATTTTTAAATTGTGAGGGACAGGATTGGCTCTTCCATCTCAAAAGTTTGCCGACCCCTGTCCTAGACTATAACTAAGGATGTAGATTAACCATATATAGTTTAAATGTGTATTTTCTGAGTGTAAAAGTTGCATGTGTTAATTATAGAAAAATATAAAAATGAAATGAGAATTTCCCATAATATCACCACCAAACGACAACTAGTCAGCATATTTCCTTCTCATGGGTGCCAAAATCTAAACTGCTTTTCTCTTAAGAAGAAATAAATAATCTCATTAACACAGAAAGCTTTGAAAACAAGCTGCCGTGCTTGGGCCCAGAGGTGGCAAGTGTTCATGTTTGTATGTAAATGTCCCAGGTCCCCAAAGACTCCTACTCCGGAGATGGGAGGTGGCCCACGGCACTCTGTCTTGCTACCCTTCCAGGCCAGTCGTCAGATCTATGTCACATGGGACATTCTCGCAGAGTCTGGGGACAGTGCTGTGCGGCGAACACTTGCAGAAACTTGGGTCCAAATCAGACTATTTGCAGAGGGTCATCCCATCCTGGCAGACTCGGTGTGTGTGGGAGCAACCAGCAGTTAGAAAGCCTTTTTGATTTTCCTACCTGTGGCCACTTGTTGGAATGCTTGCGCCCCCTGGGACAGTCCTCTTGTCACCTGCCCACTGAGGCCGACTGGCTGTGCCACACAAGATGT
>NW_017732928.1:175958-177190 GCF_001890085.2 Hipposideros armiger | reverse complement strand
TCTGTAGAGTCATTCTCTTTACTTCAGGTTTCTCATCTGTGAAATGGGTGATACTAGTGCCAGGCAGTCGGGTTTCTGTGGGGAGCAGCCTCCGAGCGGCCCCAGGCTCTGGAAGCTCCTGGGCAGGACCCACCGGCCGGGTGGAGTGGACGGGCCCTAGTGTGGACCCCACTGCCCTGGACGCCAGGTTCAGGCTATTTCACTGGGCTCCTCGGCTCTCGGCGGTGAGCGGACATGCGGACGCTGGCGCGGACGGGGCCTGAGCGTGTGTGGTCCGACCTGCTCAGGAGGCGGGCGGGTGGCCGGATGGCAGCGCCTGCCTGCTCTGCTGCTGTGAGGGGGGTTGCCAGAATCCCGCCTCGGCCGTGCCTTGCCTTTCTGCTTGAAGATGAAACTGTCCTGGACGGGGGGTGATTTTAGCAAAGAAACCAGTTTTACTCCCTAAGGTAAATAAGTAAATGAGTTTGTGAGAGCCTTTCCCAAAACCTCCACGAGGGGGCCCTGGGCCTCAGGCAGCGAGAGTGCTCCTTGGGGAGGGGGCGACACGGCACGTGTGGGGGGGGCTGAGACTCGCTGGAGCACAGTCTTCACTGGATGAAAGATGGGGAGCTCCTGCCCCTGGGGGATTTGGGGCCACATGTGCCGAGACCTGTAAGTCCAGAGCACCCCCACGTCCCCCCCCACCCCAGTCTGCCTGCATCCTTCTGCTTCTGACCCCATCTGTACAGGCGGCTTCCACTCCACATTCATTAATATCTGAACAAAGGCCCTTCCTGGGTTTCCATGAAACACCTCACAACCAGTAAGCATAAGTTTCACTGAAAACTTCGGGAGTTATCGAAAAGGAATGAGGTCGGGTCCATGTGAGTCTTTCTACCACCTCCTGGTGTCAACGTGGCTTTTTCTTTATGGCCGCCAGCCTTTCTTTCTGAGATAGGAAGGGCTCTCCTCTCACAGCACAGCTCTGGATGAGGCCCCACAGTTCTCACCGTATAACACAAGCACACCCCAAACGTCCGAGCCATGTACGTGTTGAAACCAAGACAGCTGGGTTCAGATTCTTGCCCTTTGGTTACTGACGGTGCCGAGTGGGGCCGGTTAGGAAACCTGCAGACTCAGTTTCCCCAGCTGTCAGATGGCAGTAATCACGCCCCCTCCAAGTGTTGCCGAGCGTGGAATAGAGCCCCCCATCCAGAGCACATGCCTGGAGACTGTGTGGCTGGAGGCTGGGG
>NW_017732928.1:172892-174343 GCF_001890085.2 Hipposideros armiger | reverse complement strand
GTGCCCCCCACGTCCTGGAGGACCATGCTAGCGCTTATTCCCCGGCTCGGTCTTATTTCCGGGGAAACGCGGCCAATCACGCCCAGGTCTGCCTACGGGCTTGAGTGTGAGCGAGGGAGGACACACAGGGGACGTGTGCTCATGGCACAGAGCGGCCCAGCTGGAGTTCGCGCCACAGGGTGAAGTACGTCGGGTGGAAAACGAAATGGGCGTCTTTGCTGGGTTCTATTTCACGTTTTGCCCAACGAAGCCAGAAGTTTCGGTTGCCCTTTGCTAAGTAATATGCAAGTTACCCCCCGTTATCCTTGTCTATACTTTGCAGCTCTTGGAAAACCAAACAGCCTTTAATTTTGACTGTTTTTCATCAAATACAAATGCTCACAAGCCCGCCGAGCGTTAGGACAGAGAGCAGCCCCATCTCCCTGAGGTTACTGCCTGCAGGGGGCGGCTGCTCCAGGCCCAGCTCAGTGTCGCGTGTGTGTCTCTCCCAGATCACTGGTTTCCTTCCTAACATCTGGAACACACTGCGGGGAATTTTCTCTTGTTTTCTTTGAAAGCAAAGAATTCGAAAGTGCTTGATGACGGAGGCTAGGTGGCCTGGGACCAGAGGTGAGCGGGCTGCGTCCTGACCGTGCCCAGGCCGCCCTGTTGGCACCGACAGGCGGAGACCCTGGGTGCCACCCAGTCCCCGGTCAGGTCCCTCGAGCAGCCGAGGCCTGTGTCTTGTCACGAGGGGTGGGGTCCTGACCCCAAATGACATCAGAACGGTGCACTGGCGGTGTCATTTCTTTTCAAATAGGTACATTTTTCTTCTCACGAGTAAACAAAACCATCTGTCATAAATTTTCTTTTGTCCCATCGATGGCTGTGTCTCTACCTACTGCAAGCTGTGTTGAAAGTGATTTGATCCTAATTGAAACATCAAAACCATCCAGTTATAAGTTAGTTTTAAATGGAAATTAATGATTTCAAGGTCACCTCTGTGGTAGCATCCATCTCTCCTGCATCCTGAGGCTGGTCTTGTCGGGCAGGAAGGAGCAGAGCTTCATTCATTGAAGCTTAACGTACCCCTCCGTCGTTCCGTCCGTCCATCCATCCGTCCGTCCATCCGTCTGTCCGTCCGTCCAGGGCTTTCGCAGAACTGCCCTGCGGGAGGCACGGGGAGGAGCTGGGACAAGCGGTGACAAGGCAGACAGTCTATCGGGAGCAGCAGACACCAAAAAGGTGAGGAAAACATTAAAAACAATTAATAGTTAACAACACTGAAACACCGTTTTGGAGGCCGGTCATGGCCGTGAGAGGAGCGGGTCGGGCGGGCTGGCAGGCGCAGGGGCCGAGCCAGCTCTGGGCGTCAGGCGGCCAGGAGCCCTTCCAGGGGCCAGCGTTTGAGCTGGGACCTGGTCCACTCGGAAGATGGGGCCGTGCAGAGGCCTGGGGACGGGCAAAGGGGG
>NW_017732928.1:171016-172259 GCF_001890085.2 Hipposideros armiger | reverse complement strand
GAAGAAAAAGGATCTCCCTCCCAGACAAGACGGAGTCTCCGGTCACAAGCATTGTCCAGGGCGTGTGGCCTGAGGGGACACGGATGCTGCAAGGGCAGGCTGCCCCGGTGCTCAGCCCCCGCGTTGGCGATGGCACCTTAGTTAGGGTTCGCTGACGCCTCCTGTGTGGCGGGCGGCGGAGGGAAGACGTGCGGCTGTTGGCAGGAAAGGAGTGCGGGTCATGCCGGGCGAAACTGCCGGGAATGAGACTTCCCAGCTCGGGCAAAGGCACAAGGGCGTCCGGATATTCCCGAGTCTCAGGCGTGAAGCCCACAGTCACTTCTAGGCTGTTTCGTGTAAATTGGGTGACTGGCACTTCCACCAGAAACCCACGTCTCGTGGGCTTGGCACCAGAGCGGCTGGGCCGTCCCAGGTCAGACAGTTGTCACACAGTCGGGGCAGGGACTCGGCTGGTCCCTCGGCCCAGCAGTGTCACCGCCTTCTCCCATCTCGTCCCCTCAGGCGTTTGTTTTTGGTGAGGCAGGTGGAGCCGAAATCCCCAACTTCTGTTTACATCTGACAAGCCCTGTTTATCAGGCTCATCGCTGCGTAATTACGGGCGCTGAGGGAGACCTTTGAAATGGAAGCCAGCTCCCGTGAAAGACTTAATCACAGGCCCTCAAGCCGCACAAGTCGCCTGTGATCTCTCGGCCCCTGTTACACTGTGAGTTAGGGTCACAGCCAGGAAGAGGCTGGACGCCGTGTTTCTCCAAAGTGGCCGTGAACGTGTGCGTGTCCACATCCGTGTGTGTGTGTGTGTGTGTGTGTGCGGATTCTTGTCACGCGTGCGGTGTGTCCCCTGCCTCTTTTACACACGTGTCCCATCAGCATGTGTAAAGCTTGCACCTCCCTGGTCGAGCCCGGAACACTGGGGCTGCAGGCCAGACGTGCTGTGCGGGCGTCAGCGACCTGGGAGCCGGGGTTCCTCCCTCCAGGACCCGGGAGCCGTCGGAGCTCACGCCCAGAGGCCCGTGGGAGAGGGGCCCTTCTCTCCATGAAATCAGGAGATTTTCCTGTGTTACTGTTTTCCCCAAAATAAGACCCAGCCGGAAAATAAACTGCAGCATGATTTTAGGCGCCAAAATGTGGCACCTGGGCATACTGAATATTTTAAGCTGAAGGAGTTTGTGGAAAAGGCACCCTTCTCCCTGAAACAGGTCATAAAGCTCATGGGAGGGGTGCGTGCCCCCCACGTCCTGGAGGA
>NW_017732928.1:151127-169502 GCF_001890085.2 Hipposideros armiger | reverse complement strand
GCTGGCAGGCGCAGGGGCCCGGCCGTGGAAGCGAGCGTGGAGCTCTGAGGAGCAGAAAGGAGGCCAGCGCGTGGCAGACGGACAGGCGGACAGACTCAGGAGACGCCTGGACCGCAGCCCCGCGGGGTGGCCTTGGGAAGCTTCTTACCTCTCTGCGCTTCACTGTCCCCGTCTGTGACGTGAGGAGCGATGACAGGTGACCTCACTATGTGTGCTGATGATGCTAAAACTCAGACTTTCAGCGCGTGAACCGGCCGCCCAGCAGCACCCCGGGGTCCCTGTTTCCTCGCACGTCCTGCCCTCCCGCCAGCACAGAGACCAGCAGGCCGGATGTCTGGCCTCCGGCCCCTGACATCCTCCCGCGCCCCCCGTGGCCTCCTGCGCTCTGGCCACCCCACGACGGAGGCTGCCGCGCGCCCCCGGGAGGACAAGCGGGTCCTTTGCTGTCTGGAGAAAAGTTCGAGGCGACAGACAGGCAGGGCAAGGGCGGGATCAGCCTGCCTGGAGCGGGGCCCCGGCCGCACGGAGCCTGAGCGCGCACGCTGTGCCCGGGCAGCGGGGGTGTCGGCTGCCCAGTGACCATGCATCTCAGGCCCGTCGCAGCCGCGTCCACTCTCCGTCGCGCCGCTCTGCAGCCCCGCGACAGTGCCCTGGTTCTGGTTGTTGGGGGGCAAGCGACCTTACAGAGGAGTATGCTTCTTATCCTTTAATGAATTGAATATCCTGACTTCTTGTTGCATTCTGAAGGCAGCAAATTCGTTTTCAGGATGGAGACACAGCGATGGCCTTGTTGCGGAGCCCGCTGTCAGTTTCAGAGGAAAAGCAATCCAAGTTGAATTTGGAATGAATTACCTTCAAATGGCCACGCTTTGCAATGTCCTACTGTAATCTGGGATATTGCAAAGCCGCTTAATGTGCTGGGTGATGACACGTGTGGCCGTTATGTGGCACTCCCTCATTGAATGCGTTGGGTGAAACCCAAATCATAAATCTGCCAGCAGACAAAACATAAAATTTACATGCAAGATCAAATCCCCCCTGTCCTGGGTTTTACACAAGGGTCACCAGTGGGTAGTAAATTAAGATGCAGAATAAGTTCCCTGCAGGCGCTAAATCAAGCGACCATGTCAGGACCGGAGGATGTGGCTTTGTCGACAGTGTCCGTTTGTTACCAGAGCCCGTGCTTACATAAACCCCAGGTCCCTGTTTGAACAAGGAAAGGTGCCCTTTGTCCCTCAGAGATTTGGGATTTCTTTTGTCAAATGGAGTCACATTGTTTTCCCCAAAAGCGGGATACCTGGTACCAAGACCTGGTTTGAAGGCTAAACACTGGAGAGCAGACACGCTTGGACGGCCTCTGTACCAATAAATCACTGGCTGTCAAGAAATTACACGTTCATTTTAATTCCATTAGCTTTCAAGAAATATTTATTGAATGGCTGCTGCCTGATAGCGTGATAGGCACTGCGTGTGCAGATGTGAGTAAGACGACTCCACCGAGACACCGTTCGTCAGGGGTCAGTGCACAAAACAGGCACCGCCCAGGCCTTGAAGCAGGAGGGCATTTAAATATGGGACCCGGTGCCCAGAAAAGCCCGGAAGCGTCGCAGGAAGGGCTGCGCCCAGGCCTCGGGAGTGGCTCTCTGAGCACCTGCGATCACACACCCGTCCACAGGAAGGAGGTGCCAAGCCCATGGTCCCCAGTGCTTCCACCTCCACTGCCCTTGACACACATGAATCTCAGAGGACGCACGGCAGATGCTGTGCTCTGAGCCCTTGATAACAGGAGCGGCCTCCGAAGGCAGCGACGTGGTGCAGGGGGTGCCTGCCTCCGTCTGCCCCCAGAGCAGTTAACTCCCAGGGCCTAATTTACATGCAGCTGCAAAGGAGTCTGGGAAAACTCATTCCAAACTCTCCCAGTGAGAACAGGACGGCGTGGACATCAGGAGGGTCTGTCTGTCCTGTTCCCTGCTGGGAGTGTAGCAGGGGGTCGGTACAAAAAGGCGTAATTTCAAAACGACTTGTTAAGTAGAGTTAGTGTCCTCTGTATGGACCAACGTGTCCTAGCCTGAGGGGTCTCCACAGAGGCTCCTCGGAGGCCTGCATCTGCGGGAACCTGAAAAGGTGTGTGGGAGCGACCCCGAGGAGGTGATAGGTGAGCCACGGCCCAGCCTGAGCGAGGGTAGCGGCGTGTGCGTGAGCGTGAGCATGTGTGTGTGCGTGTGCACGAGCGTGTGCGTGTGCATACACATGCCTACACCCACATAAACCACAGACAATTCAGTTCATCAGTGCAAGCTGTGCCGTGGGTATTTCCAGGAGACGGGGCTGCAGGAAAGCCACAGGACAGCCGGGCTACGGAGGGCCTTGTTTCCAGGCCGCGGAGCGTGGCTGCTCCGTAAAGCGATGGGGCATTTTATGCGCAGCTTCTGGAAAGCGTCCGTTGGATCTGGTAACAAACGGGTTGCGGGCCTTGACCAGGGCGATCTGAGGGGCAAGGCGGGGCCGCAGCCAGCTGGCAGTGGTTTCAGACTGAGAAGCAAGGTAGGGAGGCAACGTGCAGACAAGTCCTTCAAGAACCTGGCTGCAGAGGCAAAGCAAGGGATCAGGTGTCAGCCAGGGTAGGTTTGGGTGACAAAGCCCCAGGGGTTGCATTTCACTGTCTTGTGCTTGTCAGCACCCCTCCACTGGCCATTCACAGCTGGAAGGCTCCTTCAGGTGCAAGGGAGCGTCACGAGGTGTCTTCCTTGGGTGACGTTAGGGTGGAGAGGCGGGCAGGGGGCAGTTGGGGGCAAGTCGGTGTAAGGACAGTGTGAGGGGCCTGGGGCCGCGCAGCCAGGCCCCGTGATACAGCGGAGTGCTCGCGGGTAAGGGCTCCCAGGACGGTAATGATAGAAATCAGAACGAAAGGTGCGACGTCTCTGAGCCGCGTGCGTTCCAGGCGCTGAGCTGAGAGCTGTACATCCATCACCTCTTTCAGCTTTGCTTCTTTTTTAAATGTCATTTTTGAACAGATGAGTCACAGTTCAGAAAAACGTAAATGCGCACGCCCGTTCCCCGGGCAGCAGCGCTGGCAGAGGCGCTCACACATCCTTGCAGAGGACTTTATGCGTACATAAGCAGGTGCCTGTACGCAGTCTTTTATCTGGTTTTATTTTTAAACACAAATAAAACCATCCTGTACCCTTGTTCCATACTCAGTGTTTTCACTTCACAGCACACTGTGACCCGCGCTTCTCTCCAGGTCAGAACATAAAGGGACCCATTTACCTTTGTTTACTTTCGGGAAGGCGGCATTACTTCTCATGCCCAGTTTGGAATAACATAACTTGTTTAGTCTTCTATTAAAAGTCCTTGAAATCTGCTTCCAATTGTTTGCAAACACGAAAAACTTGCCTGTGAGTCATTTCCGTTGCAAACATGCCTGCAGAGTGCTGTCCTCGAGGCGTCACTGCAGCCAGGGCTGTGGCCCTGTGGCTTCGGTGCCCAAGCGCCTGCCGATGGTCTCACTGCTGCCACGTCTCTGCTCCCACAGGGTGGGTTGTATGGCTTCTGCCCGTACGCGAGGGACAGGCTGGCGTCTCAGCTTAGTTACAATGGACACTTTTCTGATGGTGAATGAGTGTTTTCTGTGTGTTTGGCCATTTGCACTTTTCATTTCTATTTTCTTCTGTTTTGGGTTGTCTCTGATGTCACTTTCTGGAAGTTCTTATTTACGAGTGAGGCTGCCTTTTTGTCTGTGACGTAAGTAACTGATACTCCCTGTCTGTCAGTCAGTCTTTCCACTTTCCGAAACTGGCATATTATGCTGATTTAAAGAGTTTACATACAGTAAGTCCCCGACTTACAAACGAGTTCCATTCCGGGAGAATGTTTGTAAGTCGGATTCGTTCTTAAGTCCGACAAAGTGAGTCTTATACACCTTTGACACAAATATACACTGTAAAGCATAAAAAACTAACACACCCAAAAATACTATAAATAAACTATTTTTACTTTTACAGTTACCTTAAAATGGTGTTCAGTAGACAGTGTAACAGCTGGCATCCAGGGGCTTGCACGCAGAGGACCGACAAGGAGACAAGGGGAGAGTTACTACCTGGAGGAGGAGGGCGGGTGGGAGACGTGGAGCTGAAGGACCAGCAGACACAGGAGACGGACGGCAAGACGGGACCCTGAGCTCTGATGTGCGCTGCTTGCCATCGCACCGCCGCACTGTCACACCGTCACACTGTCACACTGCTCACCGTCGCACCGTCGCACTGCACACTGTCGCACCGTCGCACTGCACGCTGTACGGTGAGCACACAGCAGCACAGCTGGGACAGCGTCCGGCAGACAGTGAGCTACTTCCGCGATTTGTTCGCATCTACGAGTGTTTGTAAGTCGGGGACTCACTGTGATTGAACTTGTCACTCTGTCGTGTTGTGTGCTACGTTAGAAGGGGTCTTCCGTTGTGAGTTATAAAACACATGCCTGTGTTTTTCTTCAGCATCCTGTGGCTTTCTTCATGTTTCCATTTTTGATCGGTCGCAGCTCCTTCTCGCACGAGGCCCAAGCGTGTGTCCTTTGTGTGTTTCTGACGGCTTCCCTGTCACCTGAACACCATTCGTTGGAGACACACACTTCCCACCGACTGGAGCTGCTTCTTTATCGCAAACCATTATTTCACCTGAGTCTCACGACAGCCCTTTGAAGTCCGTTGGTCTCGCACCACACAGGTGAGGACACCAAGGCTCTGAGTGACACAACGCGTCACACAGCTGGAAGTGGGGCTGCCCAGGTCTGAGCCCAAGCGCTTCGATGGCCGCTGTCCTGTCCGGTGGCCGCTGTCCTGTCCGGTGGCCGCCGTCCTGTCTGGTGGCCGCTGTCCTGTCTGGTGGCCGCTGTCCTGTCCGGTGGCCGCTGTCCTGTCTGGTGGCCGCTGTCCTGTCCGGTGGCCACCGTCCTGTCTGGGCTCCTTTCCTGAACACAGACACTTGGAGAAAACCGTTTGCGGAGCACTGAGCTGACCCGATGCCCACGGAGCCCGAGCCGGGTGCCGCTGGGGTGTTGACTGGAGTGGTCACGGGTGAACCAAGGAAACAGCAAGTGGCCCATCAAGTGGCCCTCGGCTCCCCGGGAAACTTTTGGCGTCCCCGATTTGAAAGGTCCTGCACCAAACAGAGGGCTTGTGACGGCCTGTCACTGAGGCTGGCTTTGCTCATTGTCAGCAGCCTGCACACGACAGGGACGGGTCAGGCAGCGTGAGGTGCGGGTGGGAGGGCCGTCCCAGGTGCCTGGAGCCCTCAGGCTGGGCTTGTTTGGGTCTAGTTTTTCGGAGCCTGTGGAGGAGTCTGCAGAGAGGGGCTCAGGGTTGGAAAGCAAGTGCATGTTTCACTCAAAATAGCTGCAAAATAGCTGCTCAGCATTTTCTCAGGTCCAGTCAGTTAATTGTTTTCCTCCCTTCCTCTCCTTCCTGGGTAAGCAATGAGGTTTTGATGATCTTGCGAGTCATTTAAAGATAAAGGCACAGATCTAGCCCTTCCTCAGGGGCTAAACTGATGCTGTGTGTGTGTGTGTGTGTGTGTGTGTGTGTGTGCGTGCGTTTTCCCAAAAATGAGAATTTTGTTTCATTTTACGTTCAATGAAAATTCTCACCATAAGAGCACACACATGTTTCTAACACTTATGGGAGCCTTTTGATAAATGGCGCCATAAACACAGACAATTTTCTACATCTTGTTCACGGGCTTTGGAGCCTCACAGGGTTTCTCTCTAATGCGTTGTCTTTGCCAGCTAACAGGCCGTTTCACAGTCTACCCGTATTTATCATTTGGATAAAAAAACACTCTCACCTTAGAGTCCTTATTTGCACAGGAACATAAATAATTCCAAATAACCAGCAATATCTTGGCCACAATTTGATTTGGTAGCTCTGGGAAAAATAGGTCCTATTCTGATAACCGCTCAGCCCGTTTCTACCACATACATTTGAGTTTTGAAAGCCTGGGCGAATTCTCAAATGTGTGCTATGAATCTGATTGATGATGTGCACAAAATGTTCACACGCAGCTGTGCGGTCTGTAATGGTGACACATTGATCCCTTTCACACCTTTTTCTCAGGCCCCCGTGGGGGAGGGGCGGAGGGATGTGTTCAGGGGGGCCAGAGTTTTCGGGTTCCATTGGAGACTGTCACACATCACAAATTTATAGGCTTGTTGAAAGTTGGGTTACTCTTTTCTATTACATTGGTACAATCAGTCAAACTATTTCTTATTCTATTAAGCAATAAGATCAAATCAGTTTTCTTCCAAATGCCTAAATTAACCTGTTTTTACAGTTTTTCATAGTAATGTTTAAATAGATTTCAGCCCCTACTCTATGTGCATCTAAGTTACTGTTACCAACATGTTACAAAATATAACAGGATAAATACATGCGTATCAGGAGATTTATCTCAGGTACGGAAACATTATCTCTTTGCCATTATTGACTGCATGTCACTCACAAGCCACTTACTTGTCAGGACTGTTGGCGCAGTATGTTACCGCAACAGGTGAACAGGAAATGCAGAACAAACAGGACTGAGTTAACTTTCCTTTTGTGTAAAAGCTGCCTAGAGGTGGGCGGTTCAGGGCTGACACAGTGGCACCTGACTGCCTCCAGCTACTGTCCTCCCTCGGGATGTGGCCACTGGCTCATGGCCCAGAAGGGCTGCTGGAGCACCAGCCATCACAGCCAGGCCCCAGGCAGCCAGACACAGGAAGCAGCGAGGTCTCTGTCCACACTCTCTTTTTTAAAGTTAAAGTACAGTTGACGTACAACGTTATATCAGCTTCAGGCATCCAACACAGTGGTTTGACGTTTATGTACCTCTGTTCACTCTCCTTTAAGGACATTTGGTGGGGGTCTCACACGACATTTCTTACCAGCCAACACTTAATCGTAGGGTCACATCTACCCACAGGGGGTGGGGGATACAGTCTTTTCGTTGGTGGGCAATGTCTGCAGCTGAGAAAGGCTCTGCCCCTGAGGAAGGTGGACCTGCCACACCCTCATTTGCTGGGCAAGAGAAACAGGCCTGCCAGGTCACATCTACCCACAGGGGGTGGGGGATACAGTCTTTTCGTTGGTGGGCAATGTCTGCAGCTGAGAAAGGCTCTGCCCCTGAGGAAGGTGGACCTGCCACACCCCCATTTGCTGGGCGAGAGAAACAGGCCTGCCAGCAAAGGAAACTCGGGCTCGTCCTGTTTAGAAGCCGCTTTCCGGTCGGCTCCATCTCCTCTGAGTCCGTTCCTTCTGTCCTCTGTCCTCCTCGGTGGCATCGAACCGCTTGTCTGTGCCGCCGCTCGGGGGCCTGGTGGCACTGCAGGCTGACGTTCCCCGGGGCGTCAGGCTGGCAAGGCGGCACCGTGCCCGGTCTGCGCCCGTCTCAGCGTTGCCCCGGCCGCGCTGCTGAGCACACACTCGCTCCTGCCGCGTGTTGGGGTCCGTCGCGGCCTCTTCCGGAGGCCACAGGGGCGTCTGAGCCCAGGCAGGTGGGCGAGACCTCGGGCCGCATCTCCGGCCTGTGCCCACCCTGTGCTGTCTGAGGTCTGAGGCCTCCTGGCTCGCAGCTCTGGGGGACGCAGCAGCCGGCCCGGAGGTTTCTGCCGCCTTCTTCTCTCGGGGTCCAGCCATGTGGTGGAGGAAGGAGAAAACAGGGGCCCAGGTCTGAGGTCTTTGGCCTGCTTTTCTCCCTCCTGATGTTACTGCTCTGGGGTAAACTGCCTCCTCCTCTCCTGACGGCTTCAGGGCTGGAGCTAAGGAACAAAATAACTGCAGGGCAAATAGAAAGAAGGAAAATTATCTAAGAAAAATACGTGGTAAAGAGTCCTTTTGACACATGCGAAAGCTGCTTATG
This sequence comes from Hipposideros armiger, assembly GCF_001890085.2. Taxonomy (NCBI): domain Eukaryota; kingdom Metazoa; phylum Chordata; class Mammalia; order Chiroptera; family Hipposideridae; genus Hipposideros; species Hipposideros armiger. The sequence goes on along the minus strand of NW_017732928.1, from coordinate 161,616 downwards.
TTCTAAGTAAGTCAGAAACACCAGTGTCCTGTGTCTCGTGTGTTTGATTGTAGATGCCGTAAAAACCAGCTGTACTCCTGCCCAGGTGCAGCTACCAAGACCATCAAATTAGCAAGAATCCTACTTACAAGGTGTTTGTCATGTTGTTAATAAGCAGTAAGATTGGCATGTGCGCCATTTTAATGAATATTGAGTTGTTGGATTCAAAACGGGTGTTTTCTATTAACATTAGTGTCTCCTCTTCCTCGCATGCAGATTGTGGAATGAATGAATGAATGAATGAATGAATGAACTACAGCTATATCTGAAATCAAGAATGCGTAAGGGAAAAAAAAAAGAATTCACAGCTCTCACGGTCAGTCTTTCATCTTAACTTTAGAAATTCTCTCATTTAGGTTGTCTTAATTCCACCTCAGATGCCCTGGGCACATTTTCGTCCTGCTCAGAGGCCGTGTGACATCCGCTGTCTGTCCTTGGTGGGCACTGCTGGAGGAGTGCCCTCAGCACCCCAGCCCTGCCCGGGCTGTGCCCCCCCAGGTCCCACGCTCAGCACGTCTGCCTCCCTCGCTCAGCGACACTGAGAGATGGACCGTCAGCGAGGGCAGGGGATCCGCTGTTGCCACAGCTGTGGCCACTTTCCCTCCCTGTTTCTTCCCTGTGTGGGTGGCTATTAACCGTAAGCTGCCGTGATGTCGAGAGCAGTAAAAAGGGCAGTGAAATGGTTGCTTTGAAGTGTGGGGCTTTGGGTGGGTGATATTTATTTGTATCGATATTTGTTCTCTATTTAAGGTATTTTTTTCTTTAAAGATCTAATAAGTCTGCTGGAGAGACCCAGGGTAGCTACTTTTTTTATAAGGTGACCAATATTAATCTAAAGATTAATAAAGTGCTGCAGGTTTCCTGGGGCTGTACCGGGCTCTGTGACTTTCGGCTGCGATTCTGTTTTTTTTTTTTTTTCCCCAGAGGAAAACGGCTGATGATTTCAGGAGGCCTTTATTGAACTGTGGCTAGACATTCAGGGCTCCGTAATTTATCTACGAGAAGCAGCCGTCTCTGTACCAGTGGGGTAGTGTCTGCTGGGCGCTGCGTTTGTGGCAAACCTTTGCTTTGGAGGCAGAAGGAAGGGTGTCCACCCCCCGCCCCCCACCTGTGACTATTGGAGTGATTCCTCTGGGTCAGTGTGGGCCCTTTGGGGATTTAAACCTGTCTGTCCCCTAAGTCCTAAACCACACGCTAAAGCAAAACCTAAAGTGATGTGAGCGTGGCACCGCACAGCGAGGGAACGCTGCCCTGTCCCCGGGGCCCTGGCAGCTAAGCTAAGTATTGGAGTCTGCTCGTTTTTTTCTCATGGCCAAAGTGGTACAGACAGGAATCTATACAAAGTCAACCAAAACAGAAATATAAAAAGCGTAGACAGTGCAAGTCTTTGGGTAAAACCGCCTTTAGAAGCGACTATGACTTGATGTGATCAAATGGCAAGGCCTGAGACAGGCGTGGGGACCGTGGGGACTGGCACAGAGCGGGGACATGCGGCTGTTACAGCCGTCGGTGGTCCCCAGCCGCACCCACTGCCCAGCGAGGGGGAGATGTCACCGGTTTCCGGTGAGACGAGACAGTAGGAAGACTGTAGGTCTGTCCTTCCTACCCCTGTGGTGTTAGACGTCCCTGCAGCAATGGTAATGCATGTTCGTTAATGTTGTTTTCTCGAGTCCTTTCTTGGGGTTGCAGATTGGGCCGTTCTGCGGCCCCTCCACAGGGGAGAACTATAACCCTCCCACTCGGGCCCCCAGGACGTCAGGCGTGGCCATGTGAGCTGCTTCATCTATTTCACTGGCCACGTACGTGTATCATCTCCTGCCAGGACCTTTGAGAGACAGTGTATGTGTCGCCATTATTTCTTTCCTTCGTCCCTAATGTCTGACCTGTCCTACCTGCCTGGTGGGGCACATGGAGTAGAGCCGCAGACGATCCACGTTGCCTGGGGGGCAAATGACACGTGGTTGCTGCGAGCTGGGGGACCTGCTGCTTGTCACTGTAGGGTGACCTTGCCTAAGCAAACCCAAACTCCGGCACCGTGACACACGGCCAACCCTCCAGGGCCTCGTCCGGTTTCTAAGACTTTCTGAGTTGGTGGCATGCGAGCCTCTGGGACTCAGGCTGTGTATAAAAATAGTGCAGTAGGTGGCAATTTGGGCTGTTATTCTGGGTCCACGTGGCCCAGCACAGCAGCCACTGGACACGTGACTGCTGAGCATTGAAGTGTGGCCATCAGAACTGAGCTGTGGCCCAGAGTGACAGACACACCAGACTCCAAACACATACTACGAAGAATGTGAACTGTCTTAATGATTTTTCATACTGATTACGTGTTGAAATGATACCTTTTATCGGGTTATGATCAGATAACAGTAACATTAATTTTGCCTGTTTCTCTTTACTTTTTGAATGTGCTACTAAATTTTTCAAAGTTACGTGTGTGGGTGAGATTCGACTCTCATTGGACAGCCTTGCCCCACACTCTGGTGTCTAACAGGCCGTGGTTTCCGTCAGCTCCGCCAGGTTCCCGGTGAGGCCTGGTCCAAGCTGCTGGAGGCTGACTTATTCCTCGTGTGTCAGGCAGGGGACCGTCCCTGCCCCCCAGGATGTTAGGGGCTGAGTGAGACAACAGACGTGGACGGTGCAGCCGCGGCAAGCGCCCTTCCCGCCTGTGCCCTTCCCAGGGATGCCGTGTTTAGACGCTTCCTTCTCCACGCTTCGCTCACACTCTCTGCTGGAGCGCGGGGGGGCAGTCAGTTCCCTAACTTTCAAATGTCCCTGGAATTTGGAACTTGGAGTCATGAGTGTGAGCACTGGTTGGGCCCAAGTTTTGCTCTGAAAGCACAAGCGAGGCCTTCTCTGACGTACGCCGGCCTTTCTGGGGTACAGAATGGTCTTGCGTTACTGTCACCCTAATTTCGTTACTCGCCTCTTTAGAAAATGCGAAAGGCCCCCGCACTCTAATACGTTAGGTTGGGATGTTCACCTTGAAATTGTTCATCTTCGTTGATTCTCCTGACATACACGCCCGGTGCGTGAACAGCAAACTCCCCGAGATGCCAGGGTGGTGTCTTTCCTGGTGGTTGAGCCACGAGACAAATCGAGTCATTGGAGAAATGTCTGTCTGACCAGCTTAAAACATTTTTATATAAAAATTTCCCTCTATTTTAGTTAGGTGCTCAAATTATTCACATATACGCATATATATATTTCATTGACCAATTTTGTGTTCCTTTTGAGAGTTCTTTGCGCGTGTGCACAGCGTCCTGCAAAGATCAGAAGCGTCATCACTGCCGTGCCCCTATCGATCGGTCCGAGAGCCTGTGGCGGGCAGCTTTGTGCTCTGCGACCCGAGTGCCAATCACCACCCTTCCCTATGGCCCGCGTGCCGCCCCCCAAAAGGGCTCCTTCTCCTTCTGTCCGCAGGGCCAACGTGACAGAGGAGACAGGTCCAGCCCCCATGGGAAGCGTGTGGGAGATCGCGCGACCGCGGGGAATGGCTCCCAGCACTGCCGCCTCCCCGCAGCCTGCGTTGCCGGGTCTGGGGTGTACGGGACCCCCCCATCAGTACTTCCCCAAGCCGCTGACCTCCCTAGGCCCGGTCAGCCTGACCCTTCCCTTGGGACGCCCTTTTCTCCGCAATGCCCCCTAGGATTCTGGGTCTCCGTAATCACCTTTATTACCTGAGTCCAGGTTCAGCTACAAATGAGGGATGGAAACGAAGACCTGAGGTCGGCACCAGGGCTGTGGCTGTGGCCCCTGGGTCCTAGGGACTCGGCCTTCTTTCGTCCTGCTGCTCTGCCAGTCTGCACCTCATGGGCCAAAACGGCTGCTTGAGCTCCTGCCATCACGTCCACATGCCAGGCAGCAGGAAAGGCGGTGAGGAGGGGTCGGCCGACAGACCTGCAAGACGGCTTCCTGGAAGTTACTCAGAGCCCTCTGCCTGCGTGGCACTGCCCGGCGCTCGGCCACTCGGTTGTATCGAGCTGCCAGGGAGAGTGGGGGACGCTGTCCTGAGTCTGAGCAGCTGTGCTTTTACCCAAAATCAGAGTTTATATTAATTAGGAGGATGGGGGGTGGGGGGGAAGATGCTGAGGCAAATATGTTGCAGTTTCTTCTGTATCATCTTTCCTTAAACGATCCTTAGCGGGTCTCGTGGACCTTATTTCAAGGACTTGATCAGTCCTTGTTCCCAGACAAATGAGGGGAATGGAACCGTCTCCATTTTTCAGTGATGAACTGAAGTTTGGAAAGCTGCCTTCCTCCTAAATCAGGGCCACGATGATAATAACAATTGTTCTGACTGTGAGCATCTATGTGCGCCACCCACGTTAATTCCGGTCCCTCCAACACCCGGCGAGCTGGCGCCTGTTCCCCCGTCTTACACGTGACGGAGGTGCAGCAGGTTGTCCACAGTCACAGGCAACTGAGCAAACAGGGAGGAGCTGGGAGCAGAACACAGCTCTCTGCTTCAAACTGCTGGGACCTTTGTGCAGTTTTCTATTGCAGCCATAACAGCAACCACAGATTTGGGGCTAAAACTACACCCACGTGGGACCCCGCCGTTCTGGAGTCAGGAGCCTCGTGGGCCTGGCTGGGTTCCCGGCTCCAGGTCCCACAGTCTGAAGTCCTGGGGCCCCACAGTCTGGGACATCCCCCCATTTTAGAATTAGCTGATTAATACCTTTAATTCCATCTGCAAATCCCTCTGCCAACTAGTGTAACATTCTCAGGAATTCAGGGCCTTGGGGCAGGGAATTCTGGGGGCCGTTCACCAGCTGACCACAGGCTGTGACCCAGAGCAAGACACGCCTTTTACACGGAAACCCCACACATGTGTAATGCAGAGTAAAGAAGGCCTTTCAAGTCTCTTTCTCTTCTAACAACACTACTCAGCTCTATAACTTTTTGCTTAATTATTCACATCTGTCGTCACCCATTTAGCATAAAATCTTGGTCCGAGAAGGACCTGGCACTTTGTCCACAGCTGTCCGTGCTGTGCCTGGAACTCTCTGCAGCTCACAGCTGGTCCTCAGCAACCCTCACTGACTGAATGGCTACTAGAGTCACTCAGCGGATTTTAACGGAGGACCTACTGTGTGCCCACACTGCGTCAGGCCCTGGTATATACAAATTGCACAAGCGTGGATGTGGTCCCTGCCATCTTGGGTTTTGTGTTGATTAAGAGCGACACACAAACAAGCACATAATCCTCCCTGTGTGACAAGCATTAAGATAAAGGGACTAGAGGGGGCTCTGGGGAGACACGCAGAGGGTCCTGTCCGATGGAGGGCCGTCCCGGGAGGGGGACCGAGCCACACGTAGAAGGACCATGATGCGGGGTGTCTTGAGGGGTGGGGGAGAGTGTTTCAGGCTGAACTGGAAACTTAACCAACCGCTGGAGACGCCTGATGAGCTGGGTTTCGATGCCCCCGGACGCCTGTGACAAGTGGTGCACACACTGGGGCCCCAGCCTCTCTACATAGAAAGGATACGGGGACAACGATTTGGTTAAAAGAGGGGTTCCTTTGAAGCAGAAAGTTGTACTTAGATCTTATTTTCTGAGGGGTCTGAGTGGGGTTACAGGGAAAATCACTCTTGACCCCTGTTAGTGCCACAACCAGACACTCAGAGAAGCTGCCTGGCAGACGTGGCGGCATGTGGCTTCCCACTTGTCCCCGTTCTTGGCTCACTTTCTGTGACAGAAGCCAGCACCACATCATGATGACACTCAAGCAGCCCGTGGAGAGGCCCACCGGGGACACGCTGAGGACCCTGCTGGCACTGACTGCAGAGGAGAGACATCCCGGAGGGACCCGCTTGGCCCAGTGCAGCCTGCAGGGAGCCCCCCTGAGGGCCCCGACCCAGAACCACCCAGCTGGACGGTCTCGGACCCCTGACCGGCACGAACTGCTGGCCGTAGGTGCTCCTTTGAAGCCACTGCGTTTGGGTGACCGGTGCACAGGCAGAGGGGCTCGTCTAGCTTTGTCCTCCGACTATGATTTCTCTCCTTTGGTGACAGACACTTTCCTCTGCTCCTGCCCAGCTCCCAGACGGCCCTTCTTCTGTCTCCTCCGTCTACGTCACGGTCATCACTGGGCCCTCTGAATACTTAAAGAAGCTGAAAAACGTCTCCTTAACAGCTTTGTAAACATTCCACAGGGAAACCGATGTCGGCCTTGTCAGGGCCTTTCTGTCGCCCAGATCCTTACCGCCGACCGAGCGCCCCACAAGGCTCCTCACGCTGAGGTCTTAGGACACCTGACCTTGTTTAATCCTTTTATTGTCCCCCTGGAATTGGCACTGTCACTCCCCTTACTTTGAAATGATAAAAGAGGCTCAGCGAGGTGAGTGAGCCCTAAGAGGGCACAGCCCTCTGGGTGCCCTTTGCCTGCTCCCTGGGGAGCCAGCTGGAGTGTGGCGGTGTCACTCGGCGTTTTAATGTGTGTGCGAGTAACCCGAGCGCTTTGGGAAAATGTCTCTGCTGACCCGGTGAGTCCAGGCTGGAGCCAGGAAGCTGCATCCCTCGCAAGCACCCAGGCCCGGGCCCTGCCGGTCAGCGCAGAGAGGACCTGGAACGTGGACAGCACCACCCAGGCCCTGGGCCCACCCACACTCCTGAACAAAGCTGAAGCCACCAGTTTCCTGGAGCAGGAAGTGCTGATGCAGCCGTGGAAGGACTGGCCCTCAGAGGTCCCCCTCCTTCTGGAAGCAGCCAGCCAGCAGCGTGGTTTCATCGTCCCAGGAAACGGCCACAGAGAGAAGGGCGTCCTCTCAGGCCCCTGCTCCACGGCTTCTGCGGGCATCACACCAAGGACTTGGATGTGGAAGAAACACCCTTAAATCTTTATAAGGTGCCTGAAATATTTATGATCGTGTTAGCTTGGTCTGCATGCTGTGCTGTGTTCTCACATTAAGCAGCTTTCGCACCATCAGGCTCCCCCATTCATCATCCCGCCTGCGACCAGCACCGTAACCGGGGAGCCGTCACCAGCGACCACGCCACACGGCCGCGCTCTCCTCCGGCTGTTCCACCGAGCGCTTCGAAAACCTACGGCGGCTACTGTATTAGGAAGACACATTGAGGTCCTCACTGTCATCTGGGCACGTTTACGCTTCTTTTTCTTAAGAGAAATCGTGATTAAAACGGCACATTCTTTCTCAGGAGAACATTTTATAACAATTCCGGCCTGATTAAATTAAAAAGAGGGACGTCCAGTTGCCAACAAATGCTGGGTCGGTTGAGTCACCACCGCTGAGCGATGGAAACAGCCTCGCCTGTGTCTTCTCTGCCCGTGGAGCCGAGGGGCAGACACTTGTGGAGTGACAGCGATGGTCCCAGGAAGACAAGACGTGGCGTGTTTCTCAGGGGCAGACGGGCTGGAATGGGAGCCTCGGTGGCATGACGCCTTCTCTGCCCACTGAGTGCGCGTTCCTGAAAAATAGGTTTCTAGGTGCCTCAAGGTCCATTTTGATTCTTGTGAAATTGATCTCATGACACGAGACCTTAAGATGACAGCTACTGTTTTGAATTAATGTTAAAGAATACAAAGCAAATTTACCTGAGGTGAATTTGGTTTCTGTTTCTTTCTGTGCATGTGTGTGTGTCCTGTGTGAGTGTGAGTGTGTGTAAGTGAGTGTGAGTGTGCACGCACGCACGTCTGCTTCCTTTCTGACTGGAGGAAATGTACAGAATCACCTTTAACCTTGGCCACGTTCAGACCTCCCCATAACACAGAGTAATGTGAACAACCACCACCACAAAACAAGCCCTCAGCCTAACCCCTTTCATCGTGGCTGGTTTAGCTGCTAGGAGGAGGCAAAGCCTGTGATCCGCACTATAAACTGACTTGCCTTCAGCTGACCTCTCATCACGTGCACGCGCAAAGCTGTGGTGCTCTGCAGGGGAACCGGCATTCTTCGCTTCACTAGTAGGAGAGCTCGCAGGTAAACCTAAGGAAGCTCAGAGCCGTTTGGTAACCGGTTGTTTTCACCCACTAAGTCATTCCTAGCAGAGTGCATCCTGTGCACACATGCTGTACTCCTTCAAAAGTCACACGTCCTGTCAGTGGTTGTCACAAGGACCCCGCTGCATTGCTGTCATCTTGCATTGCTATAGACAGTTATTACATGAGGCACCACGTCACTACCTGCCGTGTGAACCCGATGGCTTTGCCATGGTGTCCAAAGCCACACAGCGGCAACTGGGGAGGGGAATGCACATGTGATCAGAACCAGCCCAGCCAAGCCAACGGGCTGAGCCACGGGCCCTGGAGACACTCCCACATCCGTCTGTTGTCATGGCTGCGTTTGCGAATGCGAGATGTAAGATTTAACGTTTTATTTGTGTTGCTTAAAACTACAATGCTTCACATAATTCTTCCTGGAGTAGGAAGCTGGTGAGGAGAACTGACAAAGGGCTGGAATTTGACATTGTGACCAGGATTCAAAACCTACCCTCAGTTTTGTTTGCAGGTTGACAGCCCAACAGGGTCCATTAAAAATACATGAACGCAGATGGCTGTGTAAGGAAGTCACAGCTGCTCCGCCAGGAGGATTCACACACTCATGTTCTCAGCTGTAAGCAGAGACACACCTGGGGTGTCCTTGGTCTGTTGTCACCACCACTTACCTCCGCCTGCCGCGGCCCCGGCCCCACCCCACCCGGCATGTCCTGCGGCCACGGTTACTTCACAATGGCAGTGCTGCCTGGAGCGGCCTGGCCGGTATCGTAAGAAGCGTTTATTGTGCAGAAGGCTGTGTTTTCGTGCTGCTGGTGAAGGCCATCGGAGGCCAGCACAGCTGTGGTTATGACGTGAACTGATTAATCTGATGCTTTAGACATCTCATTAGCCACCAAAGTCACCCTAAAACGAGGAGGAAACGTGTGCAGAGCAGCCGAACACATGGACACCAGCCAGAAACCAATCCCTCAAACCCTCCCCTCGCACAGGCGGGTCTCGGTGGCCCTCGGGATGTTCTGAGCCCGGAGCTGCGGGCCGTTTTTTTCCTCTGAAACAAGGTTAGGAGCTAAACCCTGGAGGCAGCCAGGAACCGAGTAAAGAACACCATAAGCCCGGGGATATTTGCAACATGGCAGTGGGGGTGGGGCAGTGGCCATCCCCAGGCTTTCTGGAGGGACCTGAACGTGTCACACTCGTCCTGGCAGCACCCCAGCACCACACCTGGGTGAGTCCTTGGAGTGGGTTGTGGGAAGGAGTCCCACGGCACACCCCCACGCAGACATCCACCTGGGTCTTGCTGTTGGAAGGGGGCAGCTGGTGGCAGACATGCAGTCACAGCAGGCAGGGTGCGGTCACAGCTCAGCCAGGACGGCCCAGTGGGGCTTGTGGGGCTGAGAGGTGGCCAAGTGACTGGCTCACTTCCACACACACAGCCCAGGAACCCCGTTAGGCCCACCTGTCTGCAATGCAGCCTCTCCCTTGTCGCCGTGGCAGACATGTCCCTGTGTGCCCTTAGTGGGGGGACAATGACAGGTCCACAGGCCACTTACTGAGCATCTATTAGGTGCATTAGCCGGGTGCACGGGGCGGGGGGCAGGGGCGGCTCGAAAGTGAATGAGGTCTGGACTTTGCACGCGAGTCACAAAGCTCGCAGTCTGGGCCACTGAGGGCCGGTTGTTGCCCTACTGGACACTAGCAGGCCCCTTCTGCCCTCTGGTGGCACTTGGGGCACCTTCTCAGACACTGTTCTAACTTTCAATAAGTGAGCAAAATACAAGGGCTGACAATTAAGTTCGGAACTTGCCACCATGCGCTTACATTGGCCACACTGTACAAACAGCTTGGGAAGGTTTCATAACCTTGGTGTATCTGTGTCTCACAGCTGTGTTCATGTTGATGTGTAGCGATGTCTTGCTGAGTGGCGTTCATTGTTGTCGCGTGTTTTTGTGCCGCTGTGAGAATGTCTGAGCTTGAATTAGAGTGACGAACAAACATTAAATTTCTTGTTAAACTTGGCAAGAGTGGAAGTGAAATCAGGGACGTGTTAGCCCAGCCCAAGTTTATGGGGATAATGCCATGAAGAAAACGGCAGTGTACAAATGGATTAAAGGTTTTTCTGATAGGAGAGAACGCGTCATTGATGAAGAGAGGTCAGGTCGGCCACATACGATCAGAGCCGACAAAAACATTGCAAAATTCATTGAATTGTGCGTCAGAATTACTGACTGACTGTGAGAAGCATAGCAGACCAAGTAAACATCAACAGAGAAGCAGTTGGGAAAATCTTAACTGAAAATCTTGGCCTGAGAAAAGTGTGTACAGAAATGGTCCCGAAGGGACTCTTGCATCACAACAATGCAGCAGCTCACACGGTGCTGCCTGTGAGGGAGTTTTTAGCCAGTAAATAAATAACTGTATTGGAACACCCTCCCTACTCACCTGATCTGGCCCCCAGTGACTTCTTTCTTTACCCGAAGATCAAGGAAATA
>NW_017732928.1:144701-146486 GCF_001890085.2 Hipposideros armiger | reverse complement strand
CAAGATGCCAGTAACACCCATCTTGTGTGACACCAAAAATGTCTCTAGATATCGTTAAATGTCCCCAGGGGACAAAATGCACCCACCCTCCCCTGTTGCGAATCACTAGCCTAATGGCATGACATTTCTTGGTACAATTTGGGAATGACACAGAACCAAGGGCTCAGCACCTCCTTGTCCCCCCTGCCTCTGACTCGAGATGGTACCGATGGGCATTGCTGGTGAGTGGGTAATGGCTGGTGAGGTGACAGGGTGTTGTCTTTTTAACCCCTGAAAATTCAGTGCCAGCCCACAAGGCAGCCCCCGGCTGATATTAGCACTTCCTTGTGGGTGAAGGGGTCTGACAAGTCGCAGGAGCCACTGTCGGTACTTAGCTCACAAGTAGTGTTTAAAGATCCGACGTCATGCTGCCTACAGGAGACACATTTTAGCTTAGGAGCACACACAGGCTTAGAGCAAAGGGACAGAAAAAGTTATTCCAGGCAAATGGTGACCGAAGAAGGCAGTGGTAACTATACTTACTTCGGAGTGGACTTATATCGTAGATGTTCAGCTACACATGGCCACAAGTACAAAAGTCATTATGTGATGATAAAGGGGTCCATTCATCAAGAGGATATAACAGTTGTAAATATTTAGGCACCCAACATCAGAGCACCTAAATATATAAAGCAAACACTAACAGAACGAAAAGGAGAAATAAATAGCAACACAATAGTTGGGGACTTTCATACCCACCTTCAATGCAAAGAAGGTCATCCGGACAGAGACTCANAGGAGAAATAAATAGCAACACAATAGTTGGGGACTTTCATACCCACCTTCAATGCAAAGAAGGTCATCCGGACAGAGACTCAGTCAGGAAACAACCAAGTTGACGAACACTATAGACCAAATACCTACTCGGCACTCCACCCAAAGGCAGCAAAATACACCTTTTTCTCCTGTGAGCATGGGACATTTTCTAGGATAAACCACACACTAGGCACAAACTAGATCCCATACCCGTCTCACCAAATTTCAAAAGAGAGAAATTATCAAGTATCATCTCTGGGCAGCAAAAGCAGTTCTCAGAGGGACGTTTATACCTATAAAAAGCATACATCAAGAAAAAAGAAAGATTTCAAATGAACAACCTGACTTTAACTTCAAGGAACTAGCCAAAGAAGAACAAACTAATCCCAAAGTTAGCAGAGAAAGGAAATAATACACATTAGAGCAGAAATGAATGAAATAGAGAATAGGAAAACAATAGAAAAGGTTAACAAAAGTAAGAGTTGTTTCTTTGGAAAGATGAACAAAATTGACAAACCTTTAGTTAGACTAACCAAGAAAAAGAGAGGACTCAAATAAATAACATTATAAAAGAGGAAACATTACAACAGATAACACAGAAATACGAAGGACCACAAGAGACAACTATAAATAATTATAAGCCAATAAATTGGACAATTTAGAAGAAATGGATGAATTCTTAGAAACCTGCAACCTACTAAGACTGAATCATGAAGAAATAAAAAAATGTGAACAGACCAAAATGAGTGAGGAGTTTGAAGCAGTAATCTCCCAAAAACCTCCCAACAAAGGGAAGCCCAGAACCAGGTGGTTTCAATGGTGAATTCTACCAAACATTTCAAGAAGAATTAATGCCAATTCTTCTCAAACCTGCCCCAAAAATTGAAAAAGAGAGAATACACCCACACTGATTTTACAAGGCCAGCAGTACCCTAATATCAAAGAAAAGAAACTATAGGCCAATCTCCCTGATGAATATAAATACAAAAA
>NW_017732928.1:142789-143696 GCF_001890085.2 Hipposideros armiger | reverse complement strand
AGACACAAGCAAATGGGATAGCATAGCTACCAAAAGGCACCCACAGATCCAGTGCGATCCCTGTCAAGGTTCCAGTGGCATTTTTTTGTGGAAATAGAAAAAAACAATCTAAAAATTCATATGAAGCCACGAAACACCTTGACTAGTCAAGGCAATTCTGAGAAGGAACCGAGCAGGACACATCACACATCCTGACTTCAAACTATATGACGAAGTTACAGCGATGAAAACACGATACTGGCATAAAAACAGACGCAGACCAATGGAGCAGACTCAAGAGCCCAGAAATAAACCCGCACAAACGTGGTCAACTAATATTTGACAAGGAAGCCACGAAAACTCAATGGTAAAAAGAGAACATCTTCCATAAATGATGTTGAGAAAACTGGATATCCATATGCAAAAGAATGAAACTGCCCTGTTTTACACCACTCACAAAAATTAACTCAGAATGGATTAAAAACGTAAATATAAGACTTGAAACCATGAAACTCCTGGAAGAAAACACGGGAGAAAAGCTCCTTGACATTGGTCTTGTCAGTGAGTTTTTGGATATGACAACAAAGCACAAGCAACAAAAAGAAACAAGTGGGACTATTTCAAATTAAAAATCTCTGTACAATAAAAGAAATAATCAACGAAACGAAAAGGGAACCTATGGGATGGGAGAAAATATTTGCAAATTATATATCTGATAAGGGGCTAATATCCAAAACATATAAGGAACTCATACAAGTCAACAGCAAAATAACAAATAATATGATTAAAAGATGGGCCAACGATCTTAATAGATATTCTTCTAAAGCGGACACGCAGGTGACCAACAGGTACGTGGAAAGGTGTCAGCACCGCTGGGCATCAGGGACATGCACGTCAAAGCCACAGGGAGACGCTACTGCAGTCCTGT
>NW_017732928.1:131827-134809 GCF_001890085.2 Hipposideros armiger | reverse complement strand
CCCCTTCCCCAGGGACAGCAGGGATTGCGAGAGGTGACCACTGCAGGAGAGAGCGGGCGCCTGGGGACCTGGGCAGCCAGTTCCCAGCTTTGGCACCTGCGCGACAACATGAGACGATCGGCTCACACAGGCAAGGAAGCCCCTGCCACATGCCCTCGGTCCCGAGCGTCCAGGGAGGGGTGCTGTGTCCCCCTCCGCAGCCCACACGGCGCTGTGACAGCCCCACATGCTGCCCTCTCAGCACAATGCTTATCTCACCGTGAACCAATCTCACCAGGTAGGAAAACGCGTTTGGCTGCATTCTTGGGCAGCGCGCTTGGCTGGCGGGCCTCCTGGAATGCCATCTGTGGCTGACGCTGGAAACAACGTAGGAGCGTCCAGGCTGGGCAAGCCGCGTTAAGACGCCGCACAGAATGCATCGAGGAGTGGGTAGGAAGGGACGGGAACGCCTGGGAGGAGGACGGAGCAGCGGCCAGGCCCAGACGCAGAGCCGGCCGCCTGCTCCCAAGCCCAGCTCCCCTGTGCTGCTCGCTGTGTGTGGGGGCCGGCTACTTGCCTTCTCTGGGTCAGTTTACACACAGAGCAGGAAATCAACGAGTGAATACCTGTATTGACAGAGTCCTTAGTGAGTGCCTGTGAACAGCAAGAACTCAGAAATAGGAAGATACAATCTGAGGGAACTGCAGAGAGGTGGCGAGGTGGGCCCCACAGGCCAGGACTCCGGTGGGGGGTGAGGCACTCATTTAGGGCACAGAATTAAGGGATTCTGTGCAATCAAGATAAATATTGCTTTAATGTAATATTTTTTAAACATCAAAATCCATGATGAGGAAAATGTCACACATTTAAATAAAGACAGGATGCCGCCTGTGTCTTCACCGCCCTGCGTCACCTGCGTCACCCTGTCCTGGCCCCAGCTGCCAGGACAACTTTACTTACAAAAACGGGTGTCCAACACAGGGTCACAGTTTGATGCTTTGATTTGCAAAAACGGTTGCATTAAAATATTATTTATTCTTACTACTGGCTGTATTGGCACCCTCTTAAATTTTGTGCCAGGTACGTACCTCACCTGACTCTTCCTAGCCCTGCCTGTTTTCTCCCGCTGAGAACCTCAGAGGAACTCTACACCTTCCACTGGCCTCAGAGCTCGCGGGGCAAGCGAGGGTCTCCCCACGAGCTGGAGGACGCGGTGCTGGTCGACTCCACGTGTGCGGCTTTGGGGTAGCACGAGGCTGCAGGAACGGCTCCAAGGTCACCCCCAGGTGAACTTCCCAGTCCGGAAAGAAAGACAAACCTGCTTTGATAGATGCTCCTTCCACCCAGAAAGTGTATTTTTGAAATGAAAGGAAGTACAGGGCGAAGGCAGGGAGAGGCTGGATGAAGGATTCCGGAGCCGGAGCCTCTGCCTTCTCTGTTGCTTTAACCTTCTCGGCGTCTTCAGAGGAAGCATTTGTCAGAGCCGCTATCAGCGTCAGCGCCCTGCATTTATGGCTTTGGATTTAATGGGAAGGACATAAACATATACTTTTCATCCATTTCCACTGCCGCTCAGCTCAGAAAACATGAGGATTATAACCCTGCGCATGGAGCAGCGCTGGGCAGTCTCTGCGCCCGGGGGCCATGGGGACAGAGCCTGGGTGAGGCGCCCCATGAGCGCGGGTCGCCATCAGAGCCCTGCCCACCCGGTTGGTGCAGAATGATTCCCCCTTTCCAGGGCTTATAGTCAAGCAGCCCTTCCCTCGCCCCCGACAGCTGCTCAGATGTTGGGTGTGTTTAAAACACAGGCTGAGCCGCCCTTCTCCAGGGCAGACGGAAGGCTCAGCGCCCAGAGGCGGCACTTGGGTCCCCTGGAGCCCCGGCGGCTGCCAGCAGCGCTCACTCCGGGGAGCCGGGANACGGCATGAGAAGTGAGGACACTTCGAGCTGTATGCTCTTGGACCCGTTCAATCTGCTCCCAGCTGGCTCTGCCCGCGAGGCTGGTCTACGGGGTCCAGCCCCCACCTCTGCAATGGCGTACCCTCACTTAAGGACCCTCTATGCCTCGTTTTGTTCTCTTTTTAACTTAATACTTCGGTCTCGCTGAGCAATTGATCCCCGAGAATCACTTCTGTACTCCCAGCCCCTTCAGGCCTTTTAGCTGTTTCTTATGATGCTTTCCTCTAGGTTTTTAAGAAATAGACGTACGTTGCCGTTTCTCACCTTGTATGCTTTAGGCCACAGGATCCCAAGACGGAAGATGACAGAGCCGGTTCCATGTACTCCCCACACAGACCCCCACGCAAAGTTCACGAGCCACATTCTTCCGTCAGCGTTATGCCCCGTTAGGGGTTGTCTGTCCCCAAGTCCCCGTGCCGCACTCCTGTGTGTGATGCACGGGTTGCTGGCCACTCACACAGCTAACGTCTCCTTCCCTATGCAGTTTTCCCGGAATTCATAATCGCTTTATTTTAGTTTGCTTAATTGTCTATGTGCTTGTCACGTTTCAAGCGCTCTGACGACGCCACAAGACTCTTCTCAGTACAATCGCCCCCGAGAGGCCTTCCTTCCGCCCCTGAGCTGGGCACCTCGCAGGCTGCTCCGCTCACAGGTGGCGCTCAACTCCTGGAAATCATTCTTGGTTTGCTCGCCCCCACTCGGCACGGCCGCCCAGTGACATGTTGAGGAAGGGCCTGCACCACGGAACGGTGTGAAGGCCTGACAATAGGGTCCGTATTGTCACGTTTGAGTCACAGGTGACGTGGGGTGGACCCTCAGCATAGCCAAGGCCCTGCCTGCTTGCCGTCTGGTTTCCAGGTTTGCTGCTGAGTCTCGTGCCAGCTCCCGACCTTTCGTGGGTGACGCTTGCCTCTCTGAGGCCCAGTTCTGTCCGCCATGTCCTGAAACGTCCGGGAGTTCAGGTGGGCTGAGTCGGGCCCCCACTGCCCCAGCCGGCTCCTGTCTGGCGTCCTGGCTGCGCCATCTCTTTCCCGTCCCACCTTC
>NW_017732928.1:127358-128836 GCF_001890085.2 Hipposideros armiger | reverse complement strand
TGTGCGGCTTTGGGGTAGCACGAGGCTGCAGGAACGGCTCCAAGGTCACCCCCAGGTGAACTTCCCAGTCCGGAAAGAAAGACAAACCTGCTTTGATAGATGCTCCTTCCACCCAGAAAGTGTATTTTTGAAATGAAAGGAAGTACAGGGCGAAGGCAGGGAGAGGCTGGATGAAGGATTCCGGAGCCGGAGCCTCTGCCTTCTCTGTTGCTTTAACCTTCTCGGCGTCTTCAGAGGAAGCATTTGTCAGAGCCGCTATCAGCGTCAGCGCCCTGCATTTATGGCTTTGGATTTAATGGGAAGGACATAAACATATACTTTTCATCCATTTCCACTGCCGCTCAGCTCAGAAAACATGAGGATTATAACCCTGCGCATGGAGCAGCGCTGGGCAGTCTCTGCGCCCGGGAGCCATGGGGACAGAGCCTGGGTGAGGCGCCCCATGAGCACGGGTCACCATCAGAGCCCTGCCCACCCGGTTGGTGCGGAACGATTCCCCCTTTCCAGGGCTTACAGTCAAGCAGCCCTTCCCTCGCCCCCGACAGCTGCTCAGATGTTGGGTGTGTTTAAAACACAGGCTGAGCCACCCTTCTCCAGGGCAGACGGAAGGCTCAGCGCCCAGAGGCGGCACTTGGGTCCCCTGGAGCCCCGGCGGCTGCCAGCAGCGCTCACTCCGGGGAGCCGGGAGCCAGGGGCTTTCTGGCTGGTTTTCCAGCAGCAGCAGCTGCACGACCTGAGGACCTAGGGTGGGGATAAGGGGCGCAGGGTCCAGGGTCCCCAGCCTGCAAGGGGCAGTGTGGGGGTGAGGCCGTGCTGACCAGGCTGTGGAGTCACTGCCACGTCCCAAACCAGTAGCTGTGGGGCTGCGATCTCAGATTGTGCAGCTGTGTGTGACTAGCAACACGGAGGCCCCAAGCCCTCACACCGAGGTGAAGGAGCGTGCGGAAGAAGAGGCTCATCAGAAAAAGGCGACACCACACGGATCACATGCACATGAACACGCGTGCACACACGCACACACACACGCACTCGCACACCCCGAGCTACCATCCTGTCGCGATGAGGAAACTGGCCCAGCACAGCCGGTCTCCCTGGCCACCTTTGGTTTGGGGGTTTGTTTCTGGGTGGTAATGTGAGCTGGTATAAAAACGGTTCAGTCGTTTTCTGAAAAATATTCCATTTGTTAAAAGTTACACTCTAGTTTTTCCTCAAACTTGAAATTTCAGTTTCTAAATCTCATTATCTAATTTATAAATCGCACATTTAGGCAGTCTCATTAAAGGAGGTGCTGTTTACTATTTGAGCTCATTTGTTCAACTTAGTTAATTAGGCCATTTTAAACACATTAAACTTAATTTATTAGCTGACTTAGTCAATTTCCTTTTTAAGAACTTCAGTTGACTTCAATTGTATGAGTTTTCAAAACTTTCCAAATAGCCAAGTAATTCTTATAATGTGAAAAATTAAACTTACGTAAA
>NW_017732928.1:121511-125473 GCF_001890085.2 Hipposideros armiger | reverse complement strand
GCCTGGCCTTTCAGGTGGTTGCACCTGGGAGAACTCTGCTCTTTGAATGATGTTCTGTTTTGTGGAGTCAAGTTCTTACTGCTGTTAGAGTTGTATCTGGCTGGCTTCTGTACATCACAAGGCTCAGTATTTGACTCACGAATATTGTGACAGGTTGAATTGTGTCCCCCAAAGCTACGTTGCAGCCTGACCCCCAGGCCCTCAGTGTGTGGCCTTATTTAGAGAGAGGGTCTCCACAGAGGTGACGGAGTGAAAACGAGACCATTAGGGTGGCCCTGAGCTTATACAACTGGTGTCTTTGCAAACGGGGAAATTGGGGCACAGAGGCAGACGTGCACAGAGGGATGATGGCGTGACGTTGGGGTCACGATTGGGGTGATGTGTGTACCAGCCAGGGACCACTGAGGCCACCAGAGGCAAGGAGAAGTGGGAAGCGTCCCCTGGTGCCCGCAAAGGGAGCACGGCCCCGCCAGCACCTTGATTTCTAACGTTTGGCTTCTCAAACTGTAAGCCAACAAATGACTGTTTGTTTGTTAGGCCCTGGGTTTGTGGTATGTGGTTGTGACAGCTGAGGGACACGAATCCACGTGCTGAGGCCGCACTCCTGCGATGGCTGGTTTCTGCCAAAGGGAAGAATTTGGCTGAGCCTGTGTCGTATTTAAGAATCACCCCAGCTCTCCCCGCCCTCACGTCTTGTGCCGTCCCCTCAGATATCACCTCCCAGAGTGGCCTTCCCGGCCACCACATGGAGGCGGCGGTGCCCGTCCTGGTTCGTGAGTGCCAGGCACGCACCTCTGTGCTCCTTCACCGGCGGCCGTCCTGTCTCTGCTCCTGTCCCACGCGGACAGGCGTCCAGAAGGCTAGGGACCGTGCTGCAGTGTCGGTGGCCGGGACAGTGCGGGTGCAGGACAGACGCCTGGAGACTGCTTGTCCAGTGGCCAAAGCATGTCGGAGGCCCTGAGCTGTTCCCACCAACAAGCCTTCACTCGGCACCCTCAGGGGGAGGGTCTCAGTGGGAAGTCCGACCCCATCTTCCCCTCGGGACAGCCTGTCAAGCACCTGCCATGTCACATGCCCCGTTTCACGTATCAGCAGGTTCTCATGGGGCTTAGAGGCCACCAGGGTGACAGGCTCGG
This sequence comes from Hipposideros armiger, assembly GCF_001890085.2. Lineage (NCBI taxonomy): Eukaryota > Metazoa > Chordata > Mammalia > Chiroptera > Hipposideridae > Hipposideros > Hipposideros armiger. Next base: position 124,337 of record NW_017732928.1, on the reverse strand, counting down.
AAGGGCATTCCAAGGGGCTCCACATGTTTGTGGCGGGTCCACCTTAGTCTGGAGGGNTCAGTCGCTTCCGCTTTCAGCCAAAGCCGCAGGGCTGTTCCCGCAAGTTCAAAGCCTTGAACCACCTGTGTGCTACCTCGAGGCGCCATCTCTGCATCGGCCCCGCCCGAGAGCTGCTGCAGCTGCAGAGCGCCCGCCCTGTGGTTAGGGAGGTGGGGGGAGAGGATGTGTGTGCACGTGTGTGCTCATGTGTGTACATGTGTGTGCACACTTATGTGTGTGTGTGTGTGTGTGCGATTGCCCCTGCAGTCAACCTTCAACCACGAGGGTGTTGACAGCTGTGGTGTCCCCACCCTTCCACCTTCCCAAACACCCCTGGGAGGCATTCCATCTGCTTAGAGGTCTCAGGGGACCAGAGTCCCCCGTGCTCACAGCTGTGCCGGGGCAGGCGACAGTGCCCCTTACACCAGCTTTCTCTTTCCTCCGCCTCGCTCTCTGCCCTCTCTCTCTCTCTCTCTCTCTCTCTCTGTCTTTCGCTCTCTCGCTCGCTCTCTCGTCTCCTTGGACTCTGCCAGAATCCGCTCCTGCCCCAAGTCCAGGGAACTAAGCAGCCACAGAGGGGGCAGCGATTCGCTTAACTGGCTCCCGCAAACTGAAAACGTTTCTAGATGGGGAGCTGAGTTCCCCGAGGAGCAGACTGAGCAGGAATACAGATGCCGAACACTGTGTAGCACAGTATTAACCTGAGCTCTGGGGTCAGACCGGCCGACCTGGCGTCCAGGACCTGCCCCATCTAGACGTGACGTTAGACAGGCGCCTGACCTTTCTGGGCCTCCCGTTCCCCACCTGGGACGTGGACGTCATGAGGAAGGCTCCCAGTGGGGACGGACACAGAGCTGCGTGCGTGTTACAGGCACAGGTCCGGGCTGCCTGCTCGGGGTGGCCAGGCTGGCCACCTCCGTCGCATCAGCAGAGGGTCCCCTGTGGGCCGTCTCGCTGCTGCACTCTGCATCCCGCTGTCCTGGGAGCTTATTAGATGGCATCACGTGTGGGGGGGCACTTTGCCACCATGGGGCCCCAGTAAGTGCTGCTGGTGATGACGATGGTGGCCTATCGCCCCCAGGTGCCACTTGCGGGGACTGTGCTGAGCCTGAGGCAGGCNGCTGCAGTGTCGGTGGCCGGGACAGTGCGGGTGCAGGACAGACGCCTGGAGACTGCTTGTCCAGTGGCCAAAGCATGTCGGAGGCCCTGAGCTGTTCCCACCAACAAGCCTTCACTCGGCACCCTCAGGGGGAGGGTCTCAGTGGGAAGTCCGACCCCATCTTCCCCTCGGGACAGCCTGTCAAGCACCTGCCATGTCACATGCCCCGTTTCACGTATCAGCAGGTTCTCATGGGGCTTAGAGGCCACCAGGGTGACAGGCTCGGAAGGGCATTCCAAGGGGCTCCACATGTTTGTGGCGGGTCCACCTTAGTCTGGAGGGCGGAGCTTCTCGGAGGACATGACCCCTGACCTGGAGCCTCAAAGTGCAGGAGGAGGTTGAGGGAGGGTGAGGAAAGGGGCTCCCAAAAATGAAACAGCAGATGCAAAAGTCCTGAGAGGGAAAGAAATGACTGAAATGAGAGAAAGCGAGGGCCGCCGACAGCTGTGGGGCTGGGCAGGCGGAGGGCCATCAGCTACAGACCTGGGCTTGGTTTCTGCAGCGGCAGCCGGGCTGAGGGGCTCAGGGTCACACGTGTGCTTAAGGGGACCCTTCTCATGGCCCGAGGGGGGCGCACACGGTGGGCACGGTGGGGCTGAAGGTACCAGCGAGAGGAGACTCGTGGTCCTGGTGAGGGACGCTGGTGGCTTGGGGACGGGAGTCCTGGGCGCACTGGGCAGTGCATGGCCCCCACGTGGCACGCAGAAATGGTCCGTGCTGTAACATTTCCAGAGCTGTGATGTGAAGGGACCTCCCAGCAGCCTACACAGCACAGAAGGCGGCATCTCTCAGAGTGAAGACGGGGGCTGCGAGCCACTGGTGGGCTTGTTAGCTAACGAGACACACAGAAGCTCGGGCGGCTCAGCTGGGCGGGTTCCTGCTGGCTGGTGACGACAGTCAGACGCTGGCGACAGTGAGCACGGCCCTTCTCACAGCACGGCTGGGGGCGTGTGCCTGTGCGATGGTTCCCGTGACCTGTGACAACCGATGACGTGGATATGTCCTCACTGACATGGGAAGATGTCCACAGTGTCCTTCTTAGGGGAAGAAGGAAGGTTGCGGACATTGTGCTCCTGTTTTTGTGAACAGACAGACAGGGCACTCCAGCTTCTGGCAAATACAGAAACGCTTCTTCGACTATTTTCTGTGTGAGAAACTATGGGGTTGTTCTCACTCGGCATGTGAACAGGGAGGGCTTACATGGCCACTTGCTGAGACAAGGGCTGCGGCAAGGTCACTCGTGCGGTCACTCACTCATGCCGTGGGTTTTAGGACTGTCCATTAACCCTGAGGGAAACCCTAAAAGCCTGCACTTGTTCGTTTAAATGCATGCCGTGGATTTCCTGAATGGTCAGCAGCCGTGAGATAGCCGGTAAGCGTGCTGGCCTTGGAGCGCCCCAAGGATACATTCTGTGCGTGCGTGCGTGTGTGCGTGCGTGTGTGTGTGTGTGTGTGTGTGTGTGACTTGGGACCGGTCACTGAGCCTCGCAGAAGCGTGGTATCCTGGCCCCCCACAGGCACATGCTCAGGGCTTTCTGAGACCAGCTGGGATTCGGTACATGTCAGGAGCTCTGACGTGGGGGCTACGGCTGCTGCCCCCCCAGCTCCTGGCAGCTCCTGACTTTGAT
>NW_017732928.1:109917-120609 GCF_001890085.2 Hipposideros armiger | reverse complement strand
TTCACTTAGTTTAATCCAATTTTGTGAATAACACTTTTGAGTTATAACACTTCTTTATCGCATCTTGGTGAACCAACATTTTGAAAACATTCTAGATGTGCCGTTGACCCTTTGACAGGGTTCAACTCCAGCTGTGGCTTCTATTTATAAGAGCCCTTGAAAGGCTTGCAGAGCTGACCGCCGGCTACCTGGGGAGGAGCTGTCCGAGCCCCTTGCCCGAGGCTCCATGCTGCCCCAGCTCGCGCGCGCCCTTCAGGCTCCGTGAGGCGTCTTCTCCTCCCGCGTCGTGCAGCTGAGCTGGGCTCCCCGGGTCTCAGGCGAGGCAGCGTGACCCCGCTCGCTCAGCCCCCTTCCCGTCCAGCAGCTCTGAGGCCACGCAGCTGTTCTGGCCCCTGAAATCCTAGGCAGAGACCCCGATCCTAACAGGGGACATCGGGGACACCTGCCTCCTGCCTGGAGACTGCACATCCCGGCTCCCCGCTCGTCTCCCCCACAGGCTGACCCGGGGGGTGGCATCTGTACCTGCCGTTTTGGAGACTGGCTCTATGTTTATCTTAGTTGTTAAGCAGGCAATGACCGTGTGGAGAAGGCACGGCTGTCGTCCTGCTCTGGGCTTCACTGAGCGAGTCGGCTGGGCTGACGGAACCCAGCACGCCCAGTGGGGCTGCAGCGCGGAGTCTGTCCTCGTGCAGACGGGGTTCCTTTCCGGGACTGTGAGAGACGGACTCCATCCTGTCTCCTGGCTTCTGGGGCTTTGCTGCCGTCCTTGGCGCTCCCTGGCTGTGGAAGCAGCGCCCTGGTCTCTGCCTTCATCTTCACGTGGCGTCTCCGTGTGTGTGCGCGACTCCGGGCTCCCCAAGGACGCCAGTCATGTAGGGTCAGGGCCCGTTCTGACGGCCGCGGTTTACCTGGGTCACCTCTGTAAAGATCCTGTTTCCAGTGAGGTCACATCCTGGTGTCCAGGGAGTGAAGACGTCAGCCTATGAATTCGGGGGCGGAGGGCACAGCTCAGCCCATAACATCAAATGTTGGGGAGCGCCAGAAAGGTGACGGCTGTGACAGACCCCACCCTGCTGGAGAGCTGGGGGAGGGGCTGTTGACATTTCCTCGCCATGACCGTGGGATTCGGTGGTTTGTCTACACAGCGCCAGAAGCATCAACTCATTTGGCCCGGTCACTCATTTAATGCTTATACGGCGTCTGGAAAGTTGGCGTGAATTATAATATCTCATTAAATTCTCATGAAAACACCCCACTTGCACTCACCTGTGAACGCCCGCCGAGCTCCCCAGGTGCCTACCGTCAGCTCTGTGACTGCGGCCCCTCGTTTACCCGCTTCTTGCTCCAGCCCTGCAGGCTCTTGTGTGACAGACCCCGTGTCTCCCCCGCGGGGTCCTTCGCAGGCGCTGCCTCCTCAGCCTGGAACGTCCTTCCCACGCACCCACGGCCTCCCCAGTCTCACCTCAGTGCGGCCTTCCCTGGCCATCCTAGTTAAGAATCCCCCCGTCCCCCAGAACGCGTTCCCGTCCTGGCTTATTTCTCTCTAAAGCACTTATCATCAAATGCACCGTGTGATTTTGTTTTGTTCTTTTTCTCACTGTCAACCTCGCTCCCTCGGAATGTGAGCCGCACGAGGACCCGGCCTTTCCGTGTTCCCGTGGCAGCCCAGCCCACCCGGCAGTCCTCAGCACACAATGCGTGCTCCGCAGCTGTGCCTCTAACGCCTGGGTACAGGATCGGGGTAAGTGTTAGGGCCCTGACTGCACATGGGGGCACGGGGGCGGGGGGGGGAAAGGGAGGGCTTCGGGGCACCAAACACCAAGGACACACGCTGCGCGGTGGGGCCCCCGATGAAACCCGTCCTGTAGAGACAGACATGCCAGCCCAGCCACGTGAGCCCCACCTCACACCCACGAGGACGGCCAAAGCGGGTAAACAGAACAGAGCAAGTGTGGGCGCGACGCGGAGCGATCGGGGCCCTGGGCACCGTCAGTGGGTCACAGCTGTGCAGCCGCCGTGGGAACCGGTGTGGAGGGCCCTCAGGCAATGAAAACAAGAGCCTCCCAGGACCCAGCGAACCCAAGTCTGGGTGTCTGTCCACGAAGATTGAAAGCGGGCCTGAGAGACATCTGCACACGCACGTCCACAGCAGCGTCAGTCATGAGAGCCAGGAGGTGGGCAGCGCCTGACAGGTGCCCGGGCTGTTTCGCCTTGGGGCTGCTGTGAACATTAGTTTACAAATATCTTTTTTGGTCCCTGCTTTCAATTCTTTGGGGTTTAGACCCAGAAGTGAAATTGCTGGGTCACATGGCAACTCTGCCTAAGTTCTGGAGGAACCCCCGAGCGTCCCCACAGCGGCTGCACCGTTGTTTCCTGGCTCTGGTGGTGGTTTGCTTGTAGCCAGCGGGTGTGAGGCGACACCTCGCTGTGGTTTTGGTGGCACCCCTGAGGACGAGGGATGTGCAGCAGCTTTTCAGGGGTTTATTGGTGTCTTTATGCTTCTTGGAGACGTGTGTGTAGGTGCCCATTTTAATTGCGTCATCGTTTGTGTTGTTGAGTTGGATCAAGACGGCCCCCAGTCCAGTGGGTTGCAGCCCTTCGCACGCTCTAGGTGTGAAACCCTTATCAGGTACGTGACATGCAAATATGTTCCCCATTCCGTAGGCTGTCTTTCACTGTCCTGTGACGCACAAAGTTTTTAATCTTGAAAAATTGGGGTGGAATAGTGTACTTTAAGATATACTATCAGAGAAGACCTTTCCCAATATGTAAGCTGAGACCTCGCATTTCAGAAAGAGCCGCTGTGCAGGCTGCGGGCACAAGCGTCCTGAGCTGACTACACAGCAGGTCAGAAGCTCGGGGCAGGAAAAGGCGTCCGAGAGCCCCCCTGTGACTCCGGCCCCAGTCCCACCTCCCCTGCAACACAGGGAGGCCTCTCAGCCCCGGCAGCCAGAACCTGCCACCTGCACACGGCTGCCTTTCCCGTCTTGACAAAGTCCAATCTATCTGTTTTTCCTTTCGCTGCTCGTGCTTTTGATATCGTACCTGAAAACCCATTGCCACATCAAAGGCGTAAAGACGACATGAGGTTTCCTTGAACTAGCAGGTCAAGTCTACGCTCATCACGTCTTTGCAAAGACAGCTCATTGGTTCTGTGAACCCCGCGTTAGCTGCAAAAGTCTGTGCATTCTTTGTAGCTTCCTCAGGAGTTTTAAGACTCAACAAGAGAGCATTTGGTATAATAAGAGTTAGGGGCTGGTTGCTGTGGAGCTCTGACTGCTGACGTCCCCCAGAGGGTCACTTTGGGAGGCAGGGGTCCTGATCGATTGCGTGGCGAGACCGTGAATGTGCTGCGTTTGGTCGTGGGTCTGTCATCCTTGCAGCCTTTTGTGAGTATTCACTGAGCTCCTGTGGGTTTTAAGAAACACACTCAATATTTTGCCTTGTTTCTAAATGCAAAACTACATTAATGTTAGTACTCCTTTTGGAATTATGCTTGATGCTGTGAAGGACTGAATTCCAAGCCTGGTTATAAATTGTCCTTGTTCATTAGAGAAATGAGATTGTGACACCTTCAGCAGGTGTTAAGAAGTGACCTGCAAGCAGGGGGTTAATGGAGTAGAAAACAAAAACAGGTCACATCCTGAGCTGGCCAGGTCAAGGACAGCCACAAGATTGAAAACTCAATTTAAACATTGGTGACCTATAAGCCTCCTCAAAGTACCTCTTAAAACACTGCTGGCTTGGGATCCATGTCCTTAAGGTGACAGAGGCCATCTGTGCTGGCAACAAGGCCGGCTCACACTGCGGTGCTTCTGAGAGACTGACTTTCCCATCAGAGCCCAAGTCCCTCTGTCCCTAGGACTCTGCTCTGAGGCCTGCCCACCAGGTCTGCTGTTCCTTCTGGGTAACTGTCAGGCATGTGCAAAGCCCTTAATCCATGTGTTGAATGCCCTGTGTCTCAAAGAACGGAAAACTTACGTTAAGACTGATAAGGGTTTATTTAGCCCTTGTGCTCCCAGCTCATCGTGGCTGCGAAAGTTCTCCATGGAAGTTTGTTGCCTCGGGACGCCTGGGGCCACCCGTGGGGGGGTTGATGGGGTGGCGTGGGGCTGTGAACCCCCCTCTTCCCTATGGAGTCACCGCAGGGCGCAGTCAGGACAGGTGTCCCACGGGGCTGGCTATCCCCAGGGGCCCTGCATCCCCCAACCCACTGGAATCGCCTGCCTCACTGCACCGTTGAAGGGACTGTCCCATCAGATCGGGTGCTCCTGCGTGAGGTGGCGAGATCAGGCAGAGGGGCTTCCGCTGGTCAGGGAGGCACAGGGAGGCCCGCGCTCTGAGCTCCTGAGCTGTGTGTTCCCGAAGGGTGACGGACTGGAAGCTCTCTCCCTGCAGTCAGCCTGGTCGGCCCGGCAGGAGCGAGTTACAGGTACGTCTGCAGTGGCTGCAGACAGACGGGTCACCGAGCTGGAAAAGGGCAGAGCACGAAATGACCTTGCAGACTAGGTATCTGCGTCCCCCACATTCCTATAGGGAAACCCAGACCCCCAGTGCGATGCTGTGTGGAGGTGGGGCCTTAGGGTGATACGGGCGCGTGAAGGCGGGACCTATGATGGGATCAGTGTCCTTAGAAGAAGAGGCGGCGAATAGAGCCTGCCCAGCCGTTTGGGGACACAGCACGTCCCCCGGCCCCAGTGTCTGACCTCAGGCCTCTGCTCTCTGGAGGGAAGTCACTGCCTGCTGTTCAGGCCACCTGCCCTGTGGAACAGCCTGAGCTACTGCCGCACAGCACAGGCCTTGGGCACTTGCTGAAACGTGCGCCCCCCCACCCCCCACCCCAGGGAGAAGACCAGGGCTCGTCACAGAGGCCACCGCCTGGCACGGTGAGGGCGTGGGTCCGAAGGACGGGCTTCACGTTTTCCCGGAGCCTTGCCCCGCGCTTTCCCTTTGAGCATGTTGCTTCTCTAATTATTTGTTTTCTTATCTGCAAAATAGGGGCAACGATGCATCTCATAGGCTATTGTGGCTACACGAGTCAGCACACGTGAAACACGTGGTGTCGTTTCTAGCACACGCCAGGTGCTCGGGAAATGCCAGGTGCTTTCGGCTAAGGACACGCAGTTCCCTGCCATACCACCGGCTGGCCCTCACACACCACCCTTCCTGCACTGCTGTCTCACCTCCAGCCACACCAGCTGCCTTCTGGGGGCTGTTTCGAATAAGCCACGTGTGTCCCACCCCAGGGACTTTGCATCTCCCTGGAACACAGCCTCTGCCTCTGCCCCGTAACTCACACGCCTCCGTTCGCTGTCAGCACGACCACGGCACGTCCTGGGAGACCGTCCCTGAAATCTCTGGCGCTGGCCATCTCCCCAACCACACTCTAACCTTCCTTACATTTTTCTATTTGTGTGATAATTGGATTATTATTTTCTTTCCCACTGGGCTGTGAGCAACCCGAGAACTCACTGTGGCCCTGAACCGGGTGGTCACACACGACTGTGGTGGAACCGAGCTGTGCTGGCTGACGTGGCTCCTGGAGCACGGATGTGGTTGTCAGTCCTCACCCTGTGAATCACACCGCGATGTCTGGGGTGGCAGGTAAGGAGGACGAAGCACACTACTCACCTTAACACTAGGGTCGTTTTGAGAGGCTCTGATGGTGTCTGAGGAGTTCAGTTGGGTTTTGAGGACATTGGCAAGACTCACTAAATTGGTAAGTTTGACGTTGTAACAATAGCCCCATTGAAGTTAGGGTCACTCATTTCCAGTTTTCATTTCAAAAGATGCTGAGCGACCCGAGGTCAGCGAGCTGCCACCGAAAGGCAAAACCACATTCCGGCAGATCACCACCTTCCAGGGTCAGCTGAGCTGGACGCGGAAGGCAAGGGATCCTCCACTGGAAAAGCCCCTGAATGAACCCTGAAGAGCCACACACTGTTCTGTGACTGTTCAGGGGGCTCACACTCGAGCAAAACAGGCTGCGGCATCGGCCAGGACGTCTGTGGCACCTCATCTCTGCTTTAGTGGTTTTGTTTTAATTAGTTGATGCTCTGCAGAAATCCAATGTGCTTAAAACAATTGGGAAAGAGAACTAAGAGTGCGGGTTGCAGCTGCTGATGGCAGAATTGTTGGCTTCCTTGGTTTGGGCAATTTTGCTAATTTGTTCCCTGCTTCTAAGGCTTCAAGGAGATAATTACTTGGTTAATTTTCATACTAGTTTATAAGCCTAATTAGTTCTCCAACTAGTATTCCCTAGGCAGTCATCATCGCTTTGGGAGTCTTTCTGGTTGGGATCTCCTGTTTTCATCTAAAAGATGAAAAGCTTGGTGTGTGCCCCAAATGCCTGCATTTTTATGCCTTTTCATACGTTCCAGGGACATCAGACTGGTCGGTAACGAAGACCCCAACGGGAACTGAGTGACATGCCCGTCACGGCAGCAGTTTCTCATTGTAACAGGAACGTACCCTGAGCAGAGGCCACAGGACCTCAGCGTAGGCGGGGGCCCGTGGGGAGGACGGATTTTGCATCAGGATGCAAATTCAAATCTCACATCTACACTCAGCGGGTCTGGGTTCTTGATCTATGTCAGAACCGCCGACAAGGCCGCCTACCTGGTGCAATTGCCCCTGATCTGGCGAGACTGTGCCTGAGAATTTCTGCTCCAGTAGGAATATGAGAAACACGCATGCAGTCAGAAATTTCTAGTAGTCACAGTAGAAAGTAAGAAGAAATGGTGAAATTACAATTATGTACTTTTTTAACCTATCATATGCAAACTATAATTTCAACATGCATGAAATTATTGAAATACATTACGTGTTTCTTTTAATACTCTTTAAAATCCATTTTCTTAGAACATTGCAATTTAGACCTTGAATATTTTAAGTGCTTAATGGCCCGATGTGGCTAGCGGCTACTGAAGTGGCCAGCGTAGCACCAGACGATCAATAAACTTTAATTTCTTTCCCTTTGTACTTCAGAAATAGTTTAAACTGGAGTCGCCCAGCTTGGAGTGGCTGCTATGGACAATCTTCACAGTTCCAGAATTTTTTTAGCTGTGAGAAAAACAACCATTAGCACAGTGACTGAAGTGTGGGTGTTAGCAGTTTGTTGGATTTTAATTGCCTTAAGCAATACGGTTCTAATAGGAAAACTATATCTCTTCATACTAAAAATGGTGTTCAAATAAAACAGTGTTATAAGATGCAATTACGTGTTTGAAAAATAAACCCACAGAGTGGTCAGGTTCAGTTGGTCTATACTTGGGGTTTTTGCACCTTTGGAGGAGGTCATTTGGGGGCATAGAAACCATGTAAAATTACATATAATTTATGTGTGTTATTTATTACACATATATGTTTCTGTGGAGAATCCACAGCTTCCATCAGACTCTTAAAGAAGCCCAAGAAGCATAAGCGTAAGTAGCTGGGGTGCTAGAACGGCCCAGTGTTGACCGTGGACAGTTTACATGGGAGCACGGGTTTCACATCAGCGAGAACAGAAGCCGTAAATGGTCTCCTGTCACCATGTCACCATGACCCAGGAGTGTCCCTCACCTCACCCCCCCAGCTTGGAAACACCTGAATGGGGGCCACTTGGGAGCTCAGGCGCATTGGAGAGGTGGCAGATCCGTGTCACCTGGCGTACGCTCACTGTGGGGCACCCATGGTCTGTCTGTCTCTTGGTTGGGGGCACGTGCAGGCGTGGTGACGAGAGCTGTGGAAACAGGTGCTGGGTTCTGAACGCAAAGCCTGGTGTGCTCACTCGTGAGCCACACGTCCTTGTCTCCTGAGTCTCCTGCTCATGGATAAATCGGTGATTTCTAAGGTCTTGTCTAATTTCTTTGAGGAGTTAGTTGATTTGTCAAATTTAGGAAACCTCGTATGACACTGCAAATTATGACCAAGTGCATCTACACGATAAAGTGACTTAAAAGTAAGTTGGAATGGAAAGATCTGGAATTGGACTTACATGTTGTTTTTTTAATCTCCTTCCACTTTTTCTTAAGTGGCACAGGCTGGCCCCCAAATCCAGAGGCACCCGGGATCCCTGAGACCCCCCCTGCTTGACTCGGGCACTGCGTCATCGCTCAGGTGGGAGCTCTGTCCTTGATGCCACGGATCCCCTGCCCGCCTTCCACGAGAACACAGGCGGAGAACAAAGCTATTTCCCCGAAGAAACCCTGCGCTTAGCTATGCCTTGCAGCAGTCTGTCTCATCTGACTGGTGTCTGTCCTGTGAAACAGCAACCAGAAAGGTAGGGTCCGGGGAAGAGTGCTGGGGAGGGGACGCCTCTGGGAGCCCAGGGCCCATGGCTGCTGGACGCTGGCCTTGGAGAGTGCTGGACAGTCAGGGCCGTCATGTCCGCCCTGGGCAGAATTTCTCCTCTGAGTCTTGATTAGACTCATGCAGCAGATGTCATTATCTGGGCAGGACTGGTTCCGAAAGAGGAAATGGACAGACAGCGTGATCATGAGGACTATTTCAGTATCTTATTTTCTTTAAGTTGTTCCATTATTACAAGTGTGCCTACTAATGAGTCTCAAGATTTTGGCCCCAAAGGAGGAATTTTGGTGGGAAAAGAGCCTGTGGGAAGTGTACATGAGGTGCCTGACGTCACGGTAAACGACACCCGTCCTAATCCAATTTTATTTTTGTTTTTTCAGCAGGTATCACAGCTGAAATTGTTATAAGCACTATAACCAGGAAACAAATTCATTATTTAGGATCCTGCACTTGGAGTCTGAAAGATACCAGTTTTGAAGCCCACCCACTTGGGTGACCCTTGCTATTTTATGGAAATATTTTGTGACTTTCAGACGCATCTTATAAATGGGAAGATGGGCCTCGTCACCAGGGATGTTTTCATCACTGACAGGCAGGAATGGCTGCAACAGACCAAAGAGATTTCATTGTGGACGTGACCCTGATTGATCAAATGACCCTGACTGATCCGTTATTCTTGTTTGTAGGCCACTGGACGGGGTGTGGCTTTCCGCAACATGGACTGTCAGAATGCAGAATTAGATGGTGAGTTTGATTCCTTGTTTTTTCGCTGACAATCCTTGGTTTTACGTGTCTTTGGGCTCCACGCAGAAAGAAGGGTCGATGATCTGAAAGTCTCACATTCTTCCAATGCAGCAGGTAATGCAAGGAAGGAAAAGAACACACATTGCAGAAGGCTTTGCTTTTAGAGACACCACTGCAAAATGAGGAATCACGTCAAAATGTATCAAATAGAAAATAATTTATTTTAACTTCATTTTACTTAATGTTTGTAGCTACTCATGATTTCGTGAGCTTGCTTGTACAAAGTCTGCCCCTTCAAATCGCCACAGCAAAGGTTTACCACAATGACACCTGGAACTCCACAGCCATCTCCAGCCACAACGCTCCTGTACATGCACGTTCTTCCGACGGGCTGCACTATTTGCAAACATGCTTTCAACTCCCATAAAGCTACATACAGGACGCCCGGCTTTCTGCTTAAACCTTTACCCTCGCTCGGGAACTTGAATCAGAAAAACGTTTCACATTGGATCACACACCGAAACGCTGCTGGTTTGGTTACGTGTATCAAATCATTACCAGTTTGGTTTTGTGCTGAAGCCCTGACCCAGGTAATATATTAATGGTCACTCATACGACACACATTCAGCAAAGTAACATCATAAAATAGGGTTCTGTTAAAAATACATACCGGCAGTTGTATCTGTGTTTTCCGCAGGAAAAAAAGCGTGTTTAACTTTTTTATAGGAATACAGTTTAAACAAATTAGTCTGTGAAAGTATGCTTCATAAAAAGATCCTATGGACATTGAAACGCTCTGTGTGAAAGGCCAACAGGTAAAAAGTACCAGCGCTGTTCGGAAAACGCCCCGTTTGCTCACAGCGCCTCCCGAGACGCTGCGGGCGGGTTTCCCCCTCGAGCTGGCACCGCGGCCCCGGGGCGTCTGACCGCACGCGCGCGTCACACGGTGGTCGCCGACTGTCACACGGTGGTCAGCGACTGTCACACGGTGGTCGCCGGCAGTCACACGGCGGTCAGCGACTATCACGCGGCGGTCAGCGACTGTCACACGGTCGTCACCGACAGGAAGTGGTGCGCCGCGCGCGCGCCGTCCGGGGACCGCGCGCCGTGCGCCAGCAGCTCCTGCACGGTCATCCAGTTGTCCAGGATGCGCCGGTTGCGCCGCCGCAGCATCTTCTTGTGGCTCAGCTCCAGGATGCTCGGCTCCCGGCGCTCGTCGGCGGCCGGCGGCTCGGGCGGGCGGTCGGGCCGGCCGTGCAGCAGCAGCGCGCGCCGGCGCCGCTGCTCCTTGGCGCGCACCACGTGCTGCTTGCGCTCCTCGCGGCTCCAGTAGCGGCCGAGCTTGAGCTCGCTGGCCGCGTCGTCGTCCGTGGTGGCGCCGCTGCGCTCCTCGCGGATGCGCAGCGCGCGCTCCCGCAGCAGCCGGTCGCGCACCGGCCGCTTGGTGATGTAGCGCGAGCCGTCGCTGCGCACCTTCACCTTCCACTCGAGCCGCGGCTCGGGCCCGGCCAGGCTGGTCTGGCTGTGCGCGAACTCCACGGCCGAGCGCTGCTGCACCAGCTGCATGTAGCTGCGGTAGTGCTGCGCATGCGCGGGGATGAGCGCGTGCCGGTAGGGCACGTGCGCCTGCGCGGGGATCTGCGCCTGCGCGTGCGC
>NW_017732928.1:75113-109262 GCF_001890085.2 Hipposideros armiger | reverse complement strand
CCAGGGCCCCGACCTCGGGCCCCCGACCCCCCCACTCCAGGCCCAGGGCTCCGACCTCGGCCCGCCGCCCCCCTCCCGGCCCAGGGCGGCCTCACCTGCGGCGGCGAGCCGGCCGTGAACCGCATGGCGCGGTGGTGCTGCTCCTCCAGCATGTCCAGCTGCAGCTCGTCCAGCAGGTCGTTCCGGTCGTCGTCTAGCCGGTCGTCGTCCAGCCAGCCCTCGTCCAGCTGCGGAGAAGCGGCGGCCACATGCCTCAGGCAGGCCTGTGCTGGCGCTCATTTGTGTTTCAGAAAAGACGTTTCCTCGGGGAAATCACTCCTGGGGCGGTCGGACCGGCTCGCGGATTCCAGAGGCGCAGCCCGCCCCACGCCGGGCTCTGCCCGCTGCTTTCCCGCGGGAGGCGCTCTGCCTGCGTCGGGGCGGGCACGGGGCTGAGCGGGCCCCCCCTACACCAGAGCGCCGTTCGGGGCTCCCTGAGCTACACGCACCAGAGGTGCCACCAGATGTGGCACACGACGCCTTCACGGTCAGACGACACCGGGCAGTGTCCCATGGGAGCTCGGGGTTTGGTCCAGAAATGCAGCCTCAGCCTCACGGGCAAGAAGCTGACTCACCTGGAGTTCCGGCCGCGCAATCAGCAGGGACACGTTCTTGTGCTCGTCACTGGTCAGGAGAGCCACGGCCTCTTCTCGGTCCTGGACCTCCAGCCCGTTAATCTGCAAGACAGGAGGGGGTGGAGGGGCCGAGTGCGGCGTCAGCTCAGGCAGGACAGGTCTGTCCTGCTGCAGGCCTGCAGCCGCCACCCACTCGCGGCCAGAACACAGCTCCCACGTCCACGCAGTGTGGAAAGGATGATGTAGAGAAGGAAAGGCCTGCTCCGACTGCTGCAGTGTCTCTCGCCTGGGAGGGGGCCTCATGGGTGTCCATGGCGAGTGTCAAGTACAAGCCATGACAACAGGAGTGGCTGGGACTCCAGGAGGCAGCACTGGGCAAAATCAGTGTCGGAAGACGGGACCTCTACGCGATTTCATCAGGCAGGAGTACAAACGGAGTGTACATTACAGACATTTTCAGATACGATGGGCGAAGAAGCTACAGGTCCGACGGGAACGTTGTGGAAGTTGAGGGGAGAGAAGGAAGTGGAAGAATGCAAGGTGGTTTGTGTCCCCAGTTGGGCACCGTAACTTCTTTAGGTGGGACAGAGGCCAGGGGGAGGGACCCGCCATCACACCGGATAACCCTCTCGCAGGATTTTTGCTCCCTGTCCTAGAAGCTTTGAGCTCTGCTGGTCTGGAGGTTTCAGCCCCAGGGTGGGCCATTCCTCCAGGGGCCATAGGGATGGTCCCACTGCGCTGGGAGGTGAGCCTTCCATCAACTCCTTAAGCCAGCGAACCAGCAGGCAGCAAAGTGGTGACTCTACCACTTGGGTGCTGGATCTTGGTGACCAAGGAGAAATGGGGTCACAGAGGCACAGCGGACCCAGCACCTCCCTGCCGTATAGTAAGTGTGAATGGAAAACTACTGCAAACAAAAAAGGCAGCACGGCTTCAGGTTCATAACCTTTGGGAATGAAGGTTTGGTCACTCCGCCAGGTAAGAGCCCCTGGGCAGCTGAGGAAATTAGAATAAGCAGTGGAAAAAGAAAATCAAAACACTCACGGTGAGGACTGGAATGATAGCTATAAATGAAGCGTGTTGAAAAGGAGAAGCAGCAGAGCTAAGCTGTGGGGCACAAGCTTACAGAAACCTCGATTTCTGTGAGTTGAAAAAGACAAGCCGAGAGAGAAACGGTCTCACTTTGATGCGAAACAGCAAGAGGGCTGGAGGGAAAGCGAGTACCCTGAGAAGCCATTCCATATGATGCTTAAATGCCGAGTCACAGAGTCTGAAAGACTTCTCATCGGTTTTGCTAAATTTGCCAAAGATGTTCCCATTTTAAAGACAAGATGAAACTTGAAACACTTCATCCAAAATTAATCCTTCAGAGCACTCTAAATGAGTTTGGCCCACAAATTACACCATTGGCAGGCTTAGACCCACGCGTGTGTTGTCTTTGGCCCAAAGAGAACTGAAGAAAACAAGGTGAGCTGGCTCATACTGCGGGGTGCCGGGCAGCGGATCTCTCGAGGGCTGCCTCCCCACTTTGCCTCAGTCCCCACCACACCCTGTTGTGCGTCACTCGTTAATTTAACTTGTCGGGCCTCACCACACATATGACTTTGTGGTCCCTGCTCTTCATCCAAAGAGCTGTTATTGGAACCAGAGTGTTTAGTGATGGGCAGGGGACGAGGCCGCCGGTCAGATGCCAACCCACCTGGATAATGCGATCTCCTTCTCGGATCCGTCCATCCTTGGCCGCGATGCTGTTAGGATCAATCTGAAATACACAGTGAGCATGTCAGCACCAGGTGGGTAACTCAACACGCACGGCAGTAACAGCGCTCTCTGAGGCACACCTCACACCGTCACACTTGTCCCTGTGGTTTTGTTCCGCACAGACAAACGAGACTTGGTGCCATGCGTGGAGACACAGACAGGGATGGACTGGCTGCTCCCGTGCTCTCGGACCACAGCCCTGGCAGGCAGCGGACCTCGGGCTCGGAGGGGCAGCGACGAGCTTCCATGTGCGACGAGGAAACATGGTACAGGGCAGTCTTTATTACGCTGGCAGCCATGCCGCAGTCATTTTACCAAATGCTATTAAACGTTGGAAAACAACTTAGAAAATGGAATGCAACTGAGACAACTGGGCTGGAGTACGGGAAAGACGACCCCAAATGCAACGACGACGGGCCAGCTGAAGCTTGGTGGGCCAAGTCTGTCCAGAGGGTAATTACTAAGCCCAGGAGACACAGCCCTTGCCTCATCCCACAGAGACAGTTTACTTCCTGACAAACTTGGGGTTCTGTGCTTGTGAACATGGGGTCTTTGGCAGTGTCCACACTGAAGTCAGCAGGAAGATCAAAACAGCTTCCAGCTGTGTACTTTGAAGCTGCATTTCACATATATGGATTCAACTGTATACACTCCACCAAGAAGAAGAGGGAGAGAGAAATACTACGAAAAGAGTACGATTCCATTCACCACCCGTCAATGGACCTGAATGGGAAATTGTGTACTGTTCCCTCGGGTTGGAACACACAAATCATGCAAACGGCTCCATTTTCTGGCCGATTTCTTGGCCTCTGAAGGGCAATTTTGCTGTCTGTGCTGACATTAGAACTTACCCCCCATTAAGGATGGAACTCCATGGAGCGTGATGAAGGGGACAGAGACATTTGTCTGTGTCTTCCCAAAGAATTCTCAAAGAGCCAGGGTTAAGGTTGGTCAGCACGTAAAAGAAAACACGTCTTTCGGTCTGGATATGACAGTGACTACCAACGGGCCTTCATACCTCACTGATATAAATCCCTAAGTCGTCTTCGTCGTCCGTCCGGTAGCACACGGTGAGGCCCAGCTTGTCCTGGCTGTTTATTCGGTAGAGGTCCACCTCCTGACAAAGAAAGGGCGTCCCCAGTAAGAGTCCTGTAGCGGTGGCCGCAGGGGGCACTACAAAGGCTTTCAACATAGTTTGCTTAAATGATGAACTGAATTTCTTTACAATCAACTCGACAGTGGTTAACTTACTGAACAAAAAGTGATTATGGACATGGGATCGATGCCCAGGGTATTTCTGACCTTTCAGTCAATATAAAGTCATTTTGAAAACAGTTATTTTATTGATTTCCCCAAAAGAAAAATGACCCATATTTCACTCAGCATCAAGACTCCTGGGGTAGGGGGCTTTTAAGAAGCGTTCTTTCAATGTCGGTCACAATTGAGAATATTGCCATACACCAAACCACCCAGCCGTTTCACTACACGTTTCCAGTGTGGTGAAGATTACTTCACGCTGTGTTCCTTAATATTCACAAACAGATCACACACACAGTGACCCAAGAACGGAGGGTAACGTGACTGACTGTGCAATGAATGCTTCCCGCAATAGCTGCGATATTTACAGTGGAAAAATTAGTTTCAGCCACTATGACTGCAAATTAAATAAGATGAAAGCACAGTGAGCCCAACGTGAGAGGAGCACTGGGACGCCACTGTGCCTGCTGACTGGCCTGTGCTACAGAGTGAAGTCAGAAGCGGGGGAATTTTGGAGCCTTGGGAGGAAGTTCCAGAGCGTGTGTGTGGGGGGTGCCCCTGAAGCTGTTAACAGGACAGGTGGCCCTCTCCCCACACTGCCACGCACCCAGGCCAGATCCCGCAGAATGAGGCCCGTTCGAAGGGCCCTGACAGGGTGCGCTCCCTCTGGCTGACCCCTGGTCTGGTTTTGATAGTGTCATCTGCTCAACAACCAGGAGTGGGGAGGGCTCTGAGACGGGGTCGCCTAGCTACTGTCTTTGGGGACGAGTCCTCTCTCCAAGCTCCTCTTGGAGGGTGTGAGGATGCAGCTGTCTGGCGGACTCCATGCGGCAGTTCTCTGTGGAAGAGCCTTGCTTCAGCTCCCCGTGAGAGGCAGGTGCCCACAGCACGGACACTTTGTAGGCCGAGGAACAGCAGGGACAAAGGTCCTAGGACAGGAGGACGAGAGAGGCAGGGCAGAGTGTGGCCAGGAGACCAGGTAGGGCCCCACAGGCCAGCTGAACTCCAGTCCCCGCTGGCAGGGAGGGGCACGTTGAGGACTCGATCTTCAGAGCAGACTTATGAGCAGCAGTGCGGGCCTAGCGCAGGGCAGTCCTCTGGGAGCAGCTGTAGCTTTGAAATGGTCTGGTTTTAAAAGCGACGAGTGGTCCTGGGTGAGCAGATTCGGGCAAAGCCCATTTCGAGTCATGAGGCAAAGGATACCTAGAGTTCAGGTGCCCACGTGACATAGATGGCAGATGGGACGGTGTGGGTTCCAGTGTTTCCCTGCGTTATCTGGATCTTCTTTGGAACTCTAAACCCAAGCTGGGAAGGTCCCATTTAGAAGGCACACGGAATGACTTAGTGGTGGTCACCCAGCTTCCGAGGGGGTCAGAAAGACACAGCGGAGGCTGGCTGCGGATGGTCAAGCAAAGGGGGAGCCATCGAAGGTCTTCAGAAGCTCTTGACAACCAGCTGTACAAGCTGCTACTGTCGGGGCCTGCAGAGCTCCTGCCAAGTTCACAGGCAGCAGGTGCTGAACAGTGAAGGGTGCAGCGTCCACCTTACGCACGCGCACAGCAACCCGACCAGATGAGCCTGCGCGTCCAGGCGGAAAAGAGACCCGACTGGAAGGCGGGCTTGGCTCTGCCATGAACGAGCCAGGTGCCGCTTCTCTGAAGCTTCTCAGCTATTCTACAGTCTTACAACCAGGCACGGTACCCAGAGCTCAGTGGCAATGACAGGTCCTCAAAGTTAGTGGGTGTTTTGTGAATTCTCAACATCTCATCCTGACTCTGAGCTGGACGCAGAGCCCTACACATCACAAAGCATAGCGGTTGTCAATGCATATGTGTCTGTGATGATGGAGATAAGATTTCAAGGACCATTAATCCAACTGGCATAAATAATGCACCACCATTCTCTGGATTACGGCTCCCGCCATGGTGTCCTGTTGCTCACTGTCTAGATGGGCTGCCGGATAAAAACGAACAGCCAAGCCTGACATTTCAGATGGAACTGAAACGACAGTGCAATTAAGAGAATTAAGGGGCCATTCCACCTAGACGATTCAAGCTTTCTGTTTCACCGGCAGCCACTTTAATCAGAGGCTTCCCAAAGAGCATCCGATGGCTTATCTGCCTCTTGGAGGACTGGTCACTGGAGCATAACTCTGTACCTTACTGGTCCAGGGCTGTTGTATACATTTCTTTAAATTGTCTCAACACTTTCTGCCTCTATGCATGATGCTACGTGTGATGCAGAGATGCCTCTAAAAAGTCACCTGCTTCATGAATTAGCCCTGGCGTTGAGGAGATGGCGCATTGAAAATAAGGGGCAGAATCCTTAATTTTCTGAAAGACACAAGGCTACACTCTGGGGTGGTTGTTGGAATGCAAGTGGCTGACAGGCAGCCAGCAGCAGTCTGTACGTTAGATTAACTTGCTCCAGTTTAGACCATATGCATTAGGGAGAAATTTACATTTTCAAAAACATGTTGTCATTGGGTCAGTCATGCCTCTAGTGCCCAGCACATGGGAGGGTCGTTTGTTTTTATTGTGTCGTCTTCTGTTTTGGAACAAAAACTTGGTGGCTTTGAAGGAATGCTTGAGGAACATAGCTGTCTCATATATCCTGCTCTTTCTGTGCCTAAAAAACCTGCTGCCACTGGCGTGCTCTTCCGCCTCAGGAGTATGGCGGGGCGGCCCCGATCAGACAATGGCTGGCCATGAAATTGAATGAGACGTTACTGGATTTTGATTGTGCCAAAGCGCTTACCTGTCAGTGTCGGGTAGCTTTTTGAAAGGCACCCTATTACCCTATTCTGTAAAATCAGTTTCCAGAAAACGCGCTCATGTTTTTGAAAACACACTGAAATATGAAACAGTTTTCCCACAGTATAAATAACCTTAAAAACTTATTTCTGTTTTCTATCGCTCTTACTAAAAGGGAAATGAGGAGTAGAAGTCTGTGAACTGGTGTCCTGTAAACATTTCACATCTCAGAGGTGGGTGTGACATCACACAGCACCCGTAATCCTGAGCCACTTCCGGCCTCAAGTAACACAGAGAGTTATGATTGGCTTGATTCCTCCAAGACCAGTGTCAGGAAACCTTTACGAGGAACCAGTGGGCGAAATCTTTTGTTGTTGGGTGTGGGCAGCGTCCACTTTAACACTTTGTCATCTGTTCTTGAGCATCTGCACAAAAAGTGATGACAAGGAGAAGGGGAGGAGCTAACACCCATCACAGGAATGTGCGCATGGGGGGGGGGGCTGTGTGACTTGAGAGGCCCAACGGGACTTCCGACCCTGTCTTCTCAGAAATTTAAATAAAAAGCCCACATTTCTGCTTTCGGATCTGATCGTCAAGCTCTGTGATGGAAGGGATAAAAAGCTCAAATGCCTTTCAAACAGCCAGAAGTGGTTCTTTTGAAAGAAATTCACCAAAAGTAGTATTTCATGAGCATCCACAACTCGTTCACGTTTACTGAGCATTTACTGCGGGCCCTACAGCGAGACAAGGACGCCTCATACCTCCAGCTCCAGCTCCTCCCTGTCCAGGTCCTGGTGGGCGCCTCCGATGTAGTCACTCGGGTCATAGTACTCATGGGCACAGGGATGCCTGCGAAGAGACAAGGACGGTGAAGGGCCACCCGATTTCACCACCCTGACAGCAAGGCCCGCCGCAGCAGGTGGCGGCTTTGTCACCGCTCACGCCGTCTGGTCAGGACCTCCGCCATCACATTTCCACCACTGCTGACGTCACCTCCCAGGAAGAAGGGGTCAGATGGGACCGGCTGTGCTGTTTCCGGTCTCCAGCCCAGCCGCCTAGCTGGGGACACAGACCTTCCTGTTCCCCCAGGTCGGTGCAGCCATCGGTGGGCTCTGCTGTCCCCGCCCGCACTTGGCTTTGAAACGACAGACTGGACACGAGTGCTCACTCTCGCGGTGGGCTTTCCATGCCCCGGGCCCGGGGCAGTCCTGGCCTCAGTGCTGAGGGCACTGCTGGAAGGCCTGGCTCCAAGCACCAGCCACGCCCCCTCCAGCCCCACACATGCCGCTGCCGACCTCTGACCTGGCAGCACCGGACAGGCCTGACCTCTTGACTCTTCTGACATTTCCTAAGTGCCCCTTGGGGTAAGTCATGTCAAATGCAAGAGACTTGAGAGGAAATTAGGGGTCTGGCTTCTACAAGGCCCGTCACTGTGACAGTTCAACATCCGAGAGTCAGGAGTCTCCCGAGAGGCCTCATGACTATCAAGAGGCGGTTCGGTCTGTGATGTCAGGAACGGCCAGGATGGTCACGCTCGGCGCCTCGGCCAGTCCCCTGGAATCCTGGATGACACACAGCGTCATGGCTGTGATCTGGGTTCTGCGGTGAGACCTGCCGTCAATCTAGCCACCGATGTCCGCTGAGTGCAAGCGGCATCTGCACCGTCACTGCGCCGAGGCGTGTGATAGACCTGAGCTAACCGCCCGTGCACACGGAGGGGAGGCCTGATGGCGCCCACCTCCACTTTACATGCTGCGGCTGCAGCCACACTTACTCTGTAAAGCTGGGCATCGGCCCTGGGTTCTGATGCCAGCTAACCATGAAAACCAGGGGTGAAGGGCAAGCTTTTGTGTCATGGAGACACGGGTCCCTGCAGCTACTGAGCTGCTAACAGCTTTCAGTCAGCGTCTCCCGAGGAGGTGAAAATGCCCCTGACATAACGCGCCAAGTGAGTCACCTGGACCAGGAGCCAGCCGGGACATGAGTGACATCAGCCCGAGGCCGAGGCCGCAAGTGGACATCTTGCCCCCAGACGTGTAAAGTCCCATAAGGAAGGCTACACTGGACTGGACATCCTTCAACCCAGTGCTGACCTTAGAGAATTTCTTGCTCTTCTTTTTATCCTAAATATCTTACATCAATCACAAAACTGACGACACTGGTTCGTACCACGTGCCGTGCTGAGAGCGTCCCATGCTTTACTTCATTTGATCCAGCAATCCTATGTGGCAGGTACCACTGCTGTCCCCGTTTTAACAAAGGGAAACTGCAGCGCAGAGGAAATAAAGCACATCGCCCCAGGTGAGGCAGCACTCGAGGGCTCTGAGTGGCTCTGCGCAGGGACGCGGGGCTGTTTGACGGAAGGTGCGGCTTCCACAGGTGCGTGCGGACCCCCAGGTGGGTCCAGGTCAGACGTGAGCCCCTGAAGAGTGGGGCCACAAGCCAGGCCCCTCACCTCCTGCTTTGTTTCTAGGAAGAATCACCAGCAGTGCCTATGTTTACCGCCTCAGAGGCTCCACGTGGCCACGTGGGTGTTGAAATTTTATTCTGAAACATTTTATGACATTAGGAAGTAATTTTGTTCTTAGAATATAATTTGAATAACTGCTCCAGGGTTATCATGGACTAGTTAATGTGTTGGACTGGTTTTGAGCAGGATTCAATTTACTGCCTCTATAAATGATAAAGCTGAAAACGGGTAACCTGGAGGAACGCTATGAGGCCATGAACTCTTCTCAGCACGTGGATGGAAGCCCCGGTCCCCACACATCTCCGGCACACTCGCCACGTCACTTACCCCTCGGCCAGGAGGTAGGGCTCCAGCACAGGCGGGGCCGCGGGGGACTCCTTGGCCAGGGCCATGATGTGCTCGAAGGTGATGTCGGTCTGGGTCCCCACGTCCACCAGCTGCGCCTCGGGGACAGGTGTGCACATCCGGGCCCGCGGTGTCCTCCTGAGCACCTGCACCACGATGGGCTCCTGCGCTGTCTTGAAGGCGTCCACAGCCTGCTCGTGGGTGGCCCGGGACAGGTCCTTGCCGTTGACCTGTGGGGACACACAGGGAGGGGGGCGGTCCAGTTAAGCAGAGTCTGGCTCGGCGGTTCTCGCGTGTCAGCTGCTGAAAGAGGGACAAGTCGCGCAGGCTGGGCACGTGCTTCCCCAGCAGCGCGGCCGGGCGGGTGAGTCTGCAGCTGGCAGACTGGGCAGGAAATGGTACTCGCACGGTGGGAATGTCTGCACCACAATTCCGTCATCTTGCTGGTGAGGGTGAAGGGCAGCCCGAGGCTCTGGGCCTTGGTTGGTCCGGGCAGCTAACCAGAAATTAGCTACAGTTATGGTTAATGGGGGTGTTTTCCTAGTTGGTGTCAGGGGACGTCAGTTTTGCTTTTATGGACGCAATATCGAGTTCCCTTTTTAAATGAATTCTTTTGCTTTTCTTTAAAAAGTCAATTGGAAATATTAAGTAAATGATGATGCAGGCACAGGTGGACAGGGCTGACGTCTGGGGCACAGCGGCTGCCTTAACGGCAGTGCCGTCTCCACGTGCATGGTCCCTAGGTCCCGCGACAGCCGTGGCCTACACTGTCCACTGCTCCTCCTCACAGCTCTCAGCATCCCGGGCAGCTGGCAGCACAAAACGGTGTTCACCTCTCCTCTAACAGCTTCAACTAAAAGGCATGAGGTGCCCTTGGCAATGAGTGTGGGTGAGAACTTCGGGGGCCGTGTCCAGGAACCCCGCCGTCCGTCCTCCCCCGCCATTGGCAAAACCCACTAACTCAACACGGCCATCCTCAGAGCGACGTGCACGAGGAAACAGAAGGCAGAACGCCAATTCTAGAAAGTGGAGTCATCCCCAGCAGCCTGGAGGTCCAGCTACGGAACTCACCCCTGACCCCCACAGCAAAGGACCATGAGGTTCTGTCCCCACAGTTTGCTGATCTCTACTGACTGCACAGCACGAGCAAAACACGGTATAGGCATCACATCCGCAGAACAAGTGTCTGCAGCCCTCAGCATCTCAGGTCTTCTCTCTGGAGAGAAATGCGGACAAATTCATGTCCCTTAAAGTAACTGGGTCCTGAATGTGAGTCCCTCAGATCCACAGCCCGTGGTTCACTCGGCTTTTGGTGTTTCTCGGTGTCAAAACGAGCACTGACCCTTTTCCTGCCGCCCCCGTGTCCTCTGCTTCAGAGAGCACAGGGCAGGTGGCTTCTCCCAGTCCAAGCACGAGCACAGTCTGCAGCTGGTGTCCCATCTCCTGAGCCCTGCGCTCCGTCCCATGGGGACAAGAAGTCAGGCGGATGCCTGGCCAACAGCGGCCGGGCTCAGAAACGTCGTCGGATTCTCCCCTTGTGTTGAGGCCCATGGGGACAACTAATGACTTGCATTCAGTGCACTTAAGTAATTTACTTCCATCGCAGGGAGTTAGGACAAGGGCCCTGGGCTACAGAATGACTCAGGTGCACCAGTGAGAGTGGCTGGGCCACCAACCCTGCACCCTGCACCCTGCGGAGCTGGGACCACCAGGGCTGGGCACACGGCTGTCTCCACTCTTCCTCCTTTGAGAAAAGAATAAGAGACACACGGGCACTCTAGCTTTCCAAACCAGTCGACCATCTCAACCCCTTCCCTGCTCAGAGCCCAGAGTGCTGGGCGTGGCCGGGCGGCGATGGGACAGGGTGGCAGCTTGGAGCGCCCAGACTTCCTGCCGGGGCACAACTGCTGGAGCCAGAATCATCCATGGGCGACAGCAGGGGCCACGCGATACAGGAATTGAACATGTGATAGTAAACGTGTCCCCGGGTTAAACGGATGCCCCAGACGGCACCTTGGGAGGTGCGGGGTGGCCGCCGACCGCCGGCCAGGCTGGCCGCCGACCGCCGGCCAGGCTGGCCTTCCACGAGCCGCGGGAAGGTTCACGCGCTGGAGTCAGGCACTGGGGCTTTGGCGTGGCTCCTGCAAGACGTGCCGGCCGTGCTCTCTCTCTGTGTAAATACACCCCATCTGCAAAGGAGGTGAACGGGGCTCTCTTCCAGGAAGCCATCCTGGAAGCCTCCAGTTTGTACACACAACACACAAGGGCATCTTGAGAGCAGCACGGCGGGCACATCAGCTGCCTGGACAACAAGCGTCCTCTCGCCTCTCGCTCCCGCCTGCCCTGCGCTGGGAGAGCTCGGACTTCACCCCGGGGGCTGCGGTTTGCATCTGAGTGGCTCCAGCCGTCATGCCAGGGACTTCAGGCTGACGGGATGGAGGGCATGTGCCAGGGGTCTGAGGTCTTGTTCCTTCTGGGAATAGGGCCCCAGGCGGGGACTGTAGGTGCCTGCACGTGTGGCCTGGCACCTGGGGCACAGCAGGGCCACACTGGGTGCCACCGAGGCTCACGGAACATCCCGAGGGACGCAGAGCACAAACGTGGGAGAACTGGGGTCTCTGATGATGTCACTGAGCAAACGAACTACCTCATCTTAGGACCTCTTAACCCCAAACTTCCTGTCATACTCAGCACGACGTTCCGTGTGCTCCAGGCCATTCTGACTTAGACCTGAACTCCCCAAACATTCCCAGAGCTGTGACATCACACGGAAGTCCTGTGACCTCAGGCCGCAGAGCATTCCTACCTGTTCCTACAGATCTCCTTCCACCTGCCTGACAATGGAAGTGCTGTCCTGACTGGGAGCATCTTCACTGGCTCATGTCATAGAAAAGTGATGGTAATCACTGCTTTCCCTGAGTACATTTCGTAACCCGATGCCACAGCTGCTGAGCGGGTATTTCAACGGTGCCTAAACAAAACCGGAGGGACCCCCGGCCCAGTCAGGGTAGGAGGGTCCCTGGGCAAGCAGGTCCCGCGTCTCAGGGCTCGTGAGTGCCCCGAAGTGGGTGATTAAAAGGCGCTGACTCAGCGACCCCCAGAGCACCCACTCCCCGGAGCTGTGCAGAGAGGTGGTGAGACCATGGGGGGCCGGGGACCCTGGGGTGGCTGGGTACTGCCCTGTTGTCCCCCTTCGCTTCTCGCTGGATGCACAGAAAGGTCCTGTCACAGCTGTGCCCGACGGAGCAGTTCCAGAAGATCAAAGCCGCATCTATTTTATTCAGACACAGTTTGGGCAAGCCCTCTTTCTCACAGCTCAGGGATGGGGGTGCAGGAACCCCAACTCTGGGCTCAGGCCGTGATGGAACCCCGACGGTGGGCTTTGGACAGTGTAACTATTCTGAGTCTCAGCTTCCTGACCCGGAAAATGAAGGTGATTACAGTGTTGGGGTTTTACAAAGTTTAGTGAGATAACCTACGCCTAGCGTCTAACGTGCAAATCCTAAGCATTTCCTAAGAAACCACTGCTAATGGGGAGTCTACACCAGGATGGTCACATTTTCCCTGGAGAAAATAATCTATAAATCAAAGAAGCAAAACAGCCCAGTTAGTGGCCCCAGGGGACATCTGGCCACTGAATGGCCCCCTGCCCATATGCTCCAGGCCACCGCGTCCATGTTACTATTCTCAGCCCCAGGTTTCTATACATTATCCGGAGGCGCAACAGATAAATTGTGTCGGACTTGACCTGCCTCACAGCTCCTTGACAAGGCACTTTAGGGGTCGTTACACTCTCTTAGCAGACGGCGAGGCAGGCAGTTTACCAGCCTAGACGATCCACTGTTGCAGCCGAATGTGTTTGGAATTACCTTGTGCACATAACACTTATGACACTGTCATCTAGGAGTCACATCGCTGAGACTTGGCAGGGTGATGACTCCCGCGCGTGCTGCCAGCCACCCGAGAGTGACAACCTGTATTGTGGGATTAGCATGGCATCTACATTACACAAGATGCAGTGGTGATGGCTGCAATTACAGACTGAGTGCTCATCCGGTGACGTCTGGCCCGGTCAAATTCAATATCATTAACTCGCCCAATTGAGCAGATTGCTTTGAAAACAGTTTATGCAGCTCTAAAACCAAGTAAATGGAATGTTTTGGAAGAAGAAATGCTGATTGCAAACTTTATCTTTATTATAAATGAGATGCTTAAGTTATTCACCTAAGGCTGGCTGGTCCCCCGTGACTGAGGTGCAATTATGGTAAAAATCCAATCAGTCTGTCTCGAGGCAAACATCACAGCCACAAATACGACGTGACGCTAAGGGGCCTTGGGGGGTCCTGTGCCGTGAGGTCTCCTGAGACGAGGCAGTCACGCTGAGGGTGAGGGAGCAAGGCTCCTTCCTGGGTACCAGGGCGTGCTGCTCCTGTGTGAGGCGCCCGCGACGTCTTCCCACATCCCGAGACTAATGCGGGAGGTGGGGGGGGGGCTGTCCATTGGGGGTGACAGACACCCCACACATCCGTCTCAGTCCTCCAGCCAGGACTTCCTGTGGTTACTTAGGAGACTTGTTCCCTCCCTGGCTGATGGAATGCCACTTGGGAGAATTTCTTAAGGAAAATCAAGGCCACAGCACGTGTGGACCGCTTACAGTTTGGTCAGATAGAAGGCACTGTGGGCAGCGTTTTTTTACCAAAACCGCGAGGGAAGGACCTGAGCTGGCGGGGTGGCCAGACTGCTCCCAGGGGCTCCGCTGCAGGACTCACCGAGCCCGTCACCCAGAGAGGCCTGCTGTGCACCGTCTACCTGGAAACAGCAAGGCTGAAATGATGTACACGCTGCGTCACCTCTCAAACCAGGAGCCCAGAAACCTGCAAAGTTCTCTACAACTTAACTGCAAGCAGTTCTGGGTATGTTTTAATACAATATTTCAAAAAGACAGGCCATACACTCTCCAAATTAGAAAATAAGTGTCCTTTATGGGAAGACATTTGGTTTCTGAGGATCTGTGTCTCACGTCACCTCTATTTCTATTACACGTGCAAATGACCCAGTATAAAAAGCTAATGCAATTTAAAACTCAGCCTGCTATAAATTGTGGCCCTGGATAAAAGCCAACTTTTATAGGGTTCATTTAATTAAATTCTGTAAAATATCATACCTATGTTTTCAAACTAATTAAAATTGAGATTCCACTGGAAGCAATTGGCAATAATAAAGTATATACTGAAAAGTAAAAGGTTTTAAGCCCCGACTGAGGTTGAATAAAAAAGGAAATCTTGGTGTGACATCACCAAGATGGCGCCAGAGGTTGTTCCTGACCCCATTCTCCCACCCCTCCAAAAACAACTAACAAGCATTCAAGAACAGGACACCACTGAGCAAGTCCTGGATACGGCGTGAGGCCGAGGCAGCCCCTGCAGCACAGACCACCGCAGGCCGCCTCAGAAGGTAGGAGAAACGGCCACCATCGACCGCGTCGCCCCTGCCCCAGGCCAGCTGCACACGTGGAGAAAAAGAATTAAAACAGAAAAGAAGATTTGTTTCTATTTGCAGATGACATGAATTTACATATAGGAAATCTGAAACACTCAACAAAATACTGTAAGATCTAATAAAAAATTCAGTAACTATATAGCATACAAAATTAACATTCAAAAATCTGTAGCATTTTTATACCCCAACAATAGATTTTCTAAAAAAGAAATAAATTGATTCTATTTACAATAGCATCAAAAACAATAGAATACTTAGGAGTAAAGTTCATTAAGGAGTGAAAGTTCTCTCCTTTGAAACCTACAAGACATTGATCAACGAAACTGAAGAGGAGATAAATAAATGGAAAGGTAGCTTGTGTTCATGGATTGGAAGAATTACTATTGTTAAAATATCAATACTACCGAAGCCATCTATAGATTCAAAATACAACCCTTATCAATATTTCAATGGCTATATATATATATATATATATATATATATATATATATTTTTTTTTTTTTTTTACAGCAGTAGATAAAACACACCTAAAATTTGTACGGAGCCACAAAAGTCCCTGGGTAGCCAAAAAACCCCGAGAAAGACAAAACAGGAGGCACCACACTTCCTGATTTCGAGCTATCCTGTAAAGCTACAGCCAGTGGAACAGCATGGTCGTGGCGTAAAAACAGACACACAGACCAATGGGACGGAATTGGGAGCCCAAGAATAAGCAGAGCACGCCGTCAACTGCAGCTAAGTTGAACACAAACCTGATTAAAATCATAGATTCCAAACAAGACTGAAATGTTATACTTCACATATTTTTACATACATACACATTTAGTGAGAGGCATTTTCAGTGTAAAATGCCCTTTCCTAGGTACCATTCTGATCGTATCTAGCAATGACCCTGTGTCTCTTCCTGCTCCTGGTGCCGCTGCCGTTACAATGGCCGCTGCAAACAAACTCGGAACACAGTGTTCACTTTTCACCTTATTTCATAAAAGCTAAAATCCTCTCTGTATTCCTTTCGTTTAGCAAACACAGGTACACACGGAAATCTTCTGTAAAAGCAAAGTCGCGTAGAGGGAACTTTTGAGAAGCAGGGGATTCTGCTGTTGATTGAAAAGGCACTCAATCTCATACCTCAACCGTTCTCTGCAAAATGGGGCACGTGTCCCCCAGCTCAGGGGGCAGGCTCCTGAAACTCAGTTCGTCCGGTCACATGGGCACCCCACACTGCTGGTGATGTAGAACTGCAGTAAAAACCCCAGACCAAACCCGCTTACAGGGTCCCTGGATTTTCAGTTCCGACCTTTACTGGACGTCACTGGTGCGAAGCCGCATCATGACGGACTTCCAGAGTCTTCCTGTGAACATTCTCTAATCTCCTTCTCCGTCTCGCTCCTCCCACTAGGAAAGCTGGGGTGCGTGTCAGGACCACTCTGCTGCCCGGGCGTCCTCAGGGCAGGGAGGTGGCCCCACGCTCTCGTCAGCGCAACCGCTTTGGAGAGGGTGCTGTGTGGGGGGGAACCATTTCAGTGCTGATCCAGCAGGTGGAATTACAATAAAACACGAAGCCAACCTTGTGTTTGTCCTGAACTTTGAAAAAATTTTATACTGCCCAATTTGTTGGGGGAAATTTAGGTTAGGGAAGAAAATGTTCGCCTCTACTCTGCTGGGTAAACACTAATTTCCAAATTAGGATACAATTCCCAAAAGAAAAACCTTCACCTGATCAGCTCACGTCTTGCCTGGAATGAGTGGGGGTTCCAGGGAGGGCCCTTCCACGCAGAAGGAAGCGGATGTGTCTCTATTTCACTGTCGAAGTATCAGTTTGCTGAGAACCCTCCCTTGCAGCCAAAGACGAGGGACAGATTTATAGCAAGAGGTTGTACACATTCTAAGTCATCTCCACTGAAATATGGAATTACCTAATTGTCACTGTGAGAAATTAATGCAGAATTCCTGAAATATTGGTTTTGAAAGAAGAACCAATAAAAGTGAGTGGGAATAACAGACTGGAGACAGCTATGGTGGGAGACGCAGACGCTGGGAAGATTCAGAACCGTTATGAATCACAAATAAACTTAAGTTGGCACTTCTTTCTCAAAGATTTATAAATGTGACTTGCAAGTGGCACAGGAAGGGTAACGACGACACCCAGGACATTCCTCACCTCGGAAGGTGACTTCAAGGCACCGCAGGGTTTTAAAATATGACCACGTTCTAATAACAGATCCTTGCCTTTCTGGTGATCAAAAACGAAACTGGCAGAATAATTACATGTTTTAGTTGCACAGAACACCTGACATACAAGAGGTCAGAGTTAAGTTTGTTGAGCTGAACAGAAAGAAAAAAATGAAATTAAAGATGTTTGTGGAAAGTATGAACTGGGTTAAAAACACTGTAAGATGTGTGTGTGTGTGATTTAACCGATAAATGCTGCGAACCGAGGAGATAAATGATGACGTGAACAAAGTATTATAAATACACTCTTGCGAAAAGAAACCGCTGATCCTTCCCACGCCCGTTTCCTCTAGGTGATGGTGGTGGCACGTTTTAGTGCAGGAGCGTAACTGTGCTGGTTCCTGGGACCTGCTGGATTATCTCAGGTTACCCAGCACCTGGCCTCACAGCCTTTCTAGACACAAGTCCCCAGTCGGCTGCCCCAACGGTTCTGTCACAACCCGGGACAAGAACCGTGTCCCCAGGCCTCCCACGGGTTATGGACACTCAGTTAAAACGCCTCGACCTCAATTCCTCGTTCTCAGGTTTGGTTCCCTGGAAGCGTCACTCCAGATGGTGGGTCCTGCAGATACTCCCCACCCCCACTCCCTGGCTCTCAGGCCCAGCAGGGGACAGAGAGATGGACCCCTCACTGTGGCCACCTGCAGAAACTGTTTCGATGACAAAATAGCTTTGAGTATGTCCCAGCGAAGTGGCCATGGACAGTCCAGAGAGGCTGGCCCAGCACAGCTCTGCAATGTCCCCTCGCGGCAGGGCTGCGGGAGGTTCACCATGAAGCCAAAGGGGGGCTGCTGCCGTTTGTGGGGGACAAGCGTGTGGGCTGCGGGCCCTGTGACGGAGCAGACCTGCAGCGTTTTCTAAGATGATTTAGTAGACGTGGGTAGAATCTGCTAGAAACCTACCAGGAGAGACCATCTGGAAGGGAGTAATGGGCCAAACAAAACGGTGACGATGCAATCATAATAGGAGGAAACCTAGGGTGTTCTGGGAGCGGGGAAGGGAGGGACCGTGACATGTGCGTGACTTTATGGTCAAACTCAAGGACGGATAAAGACGGTGACACCATTTTTAAAGGGTAAAGCACCCACAGTGAGCACATGGCCCTGCCAGCGGGAACGTCAGCAAGGCATGGGTCTGAGAAAAGACACGAAGCCACTGGTGACACAGATATGGGCCCCGTCCCACGGGGTGGGGAGGGCGGCCGTGGGGACACAGTATGTCTCTTTAGTGGCTTGGGCAGCAGTAAGATGTCCCCTGCTTTTTTGGGGGTTAACACCTTCTCTTACTGAGTTAGAAACCAAGAGCCTGAAGCTCTCGAAACTTCTCTCTGACCTCATTTCATGCAGCCTCACAGATGAGCTCCCCGAAGAGTCTGCTGTGTGGACATTTCTGGCCACGTACTGTCCGATCTGCAATCCTAGGCCTGGTGTCCGGGCTCATTGGGGCATAACACAGGCTGCTTTTTATTCATATGAACACATAACTCTGAGTATGTGGTTTTTAAAATTTGTAATTGGAAAGTGTATGTCCCCTCACCCCCTCCGCAGCTCTTCACTTGGCAGGGGACATGGCCCACATTTTTAATGCCGTCCCCAAACATTTCTTCTATTTAATAGACATCACGGAGTCACATAGCCTCAGCACAGCACTTTTCTACTCTGGAGTGTCTCTGTCGGCTCTCACTCAGCGAGAGTGAAATTGTGACAGCACCCTGCAAGCAGCCATCTGGGGACACGCGAGAGCCCACCAGACCCACACGCGTGGACGTGCTCATGGCGGTTTCCCTCCAAGTCCCGGATGCCCGTCCCATAGCAGCACCGACCGCTGCCCGCTCACAGGGCCTGAAGCCCAGCCAGGCTCCACGACTGGACCGGCCCCGTCCCAGGTGCCCCCGCAGCGCTGCTCACCGTGCTCGCCTGTGACAACGTGGTCACGTGTCCCTTCGTCTCCAGTGGTAAGAGCCGTGAGGGCCACCACCTTGTCAGTTTTGTGACCCCTGCAGCGTCACGTCCCTTCCTGGTACACTGCACGTGCTCAATAAATAACATCTTGAACAAATGAGTGAATCTGAGCATTTT
Source organism: Hipposideros armiger (assembly GCF_001890085.2). NCBI lineage: Eukaryota > Metazoa > Chordata > Mammalia > Chiroptera > Hipposideridae > Hipposideros > Hipposideros armiger. The sequence goes on along the minus strand of NW_017732928.1, from coordinate 90,253 downwards.
CTGCGAACGTACTGTCGATTCCCACCTTTCACAGGCTATTTGGGAAGCCGTGGACTTGCAGACTTTTCTTGAAAGCCCTGTTACCCACGCTCCGCTCCTTTAGAAGATACGAGTGTGCATCAGGGGCCACCGAGGCCACATAATGGGCCTTCTGGACCTGCCACCCACGTGGAAGGGCCTCTGCGACCCACTTTCAGAGGCCCAGCTGCCCCCACTCTGCAGGAGTGCCGGCTTCCCCCTCGGCCCATGGCCGTGACCAGCTCGGCTGATGTCATGTAACCGCTAACCCTGCCAGGCAGGACGCGGGCTCCGACCACTGTGAGCACGGGCGCTTTGCAGTGTCCTGCAGTACCAGGCACCCAGGAAACACCCTAGGACAGCCAGGGGGTGACTGTCGACTGGGACAACTTGCGAATGGGACCCCCCTGCTTTAATGAACCAGCAAGGTGAGCTGCTCCCCGAGCAGCCGTCGCCCAGGTATCATGGAGCCGCGGAAGCTACACAGCTGCCTCCGGTTTTCAGCCAACCTAGCAGTTTCTTGGTCAGGTCGTGTGACGCTTTTGTCACAGGCCCACACTCCTCGGGACTTGACTTGGAGCTGTAATTACTATACGTTATCAGTGTAATATTTCATTTCTGACCCTTCCCCTGACTGGAAGCCCCACAGGGCAGGGACTGTCAGGTGCCAGGAACGTGGCGGGAGCCCGAGTGTGGGGCGAGGCGTGAGCAAGGGCCTGCGCTCGGCCAGGTCTGTGCTCGGCTCACACAGGCTGCGTCAGTGTCCCCGCTCTGCCCCTCACAGCGCGGGGTCCAGGCCAGTCAGGCAGCTCCTGTAACCGGCCCTCAGCCGTGTCACCTGAGAAGTGGACTTTGAGGGGCCGTGTGAGAATCACACAGGATTCTGCATGTGACAATGTGTACACCGTGTGCGTGACAAATAACCCGTGATAAGCTATCACTCACTACTGGCATAAAAACCCAAGTCAGGGGATAACGCAACCCTGGGCCTTGTGCTTCATTCAAGGAAAACTAACACGATAGCTTCCTGCTTTGTCTGGACGTTTCCTAACTGGATGGACATGGAGTCAGGCTGGTTCTGAAACTTCACAGCCCACGGAGAAAAGAGCACTCACTCTTTGCGTGGCTTTCTCGCTGCTGGTGGCCTCCTGCTGCGCTGTGGGGACAGCCACGCGCTCTCAGGCTCCACTCCACGGAGGAGCCTGGGCGGGAACGGAGCCGGGGAGGGAGGGATTAGAGGGCGCACCCAAGGACTCTAACTTTAGTTCCTGGGAAGTGTCCAGATACCTAATCTACACACCAATCGTGGGTTCAGAGAGCTGCCAGGGAAGGACCTAAGGGGACGCCGCCAGGCCTGGGTCACCGGCGCTGCTAAGGAATGGCTCGGGTGGGGACGGCTTTAGCGCAGGTCGGCGGAGCGTGTGGTAGCGGTATCTCGCGTGGAAGGAAAGCAGAACGAGTTATTCGTGCCAGACTTTCACAGCTGGACAGACAGGGCCAGAACCCTGGACGTAAAATGCCACTGTGACTCTGCAGCAGACACCTGCTGCTTCCCATCCCCGAGTGTCACCGAAATCCTGTCGCGAGGAAGTGACTCCCCCAGGCTTTCCAGAGCCCTGGAGAGTCAACGGCTGCTTGACAGGGGAAAACAGGTTCACATCACTCCAAGTTTTCTGGTATTAAAACCTACGTCCCCTCCACTGCTCGGTGCCACACCCACAGACACTTGTGTCACGCGTGGGACGTGTCTGGGCAGCGCGCTGCCTGACGCGCTGGGAAGAAACTTACTTTTCCAGACGTCTGGCAAATTCGCCATTTTAACTGGCTTAGTGCTGTGTACAGTGTTTCTCTGCATTGTTGGTTCGCCAAAAAAGACGGAGCTTTTGCTTAGGATGTCTTTAAACAGAAACATGCAAACGTGAAAACTCTTAAGAAACGTGTTTATGAAGACACTAGTTCTAACTGTCGCTGACAGATGTCTTCTCCTCTGTTTCAACAAATGTTATGGTTGGAGAATTCTCTCACAAATGAAGCGGCATCATGTTAAGAAAAAATAAAGCAGTATTTGATTCTTTTCAAAGATCTTTATAGCCAGCCAGTCCTTCCTCTGCCCATTACTATTTCTGTTTAATTTTCTTTCAGAATTGGGTCAGGCTTTTAACATAAGATAGTTCTTCTTAGATCTCTTCTTAATACTTAAATTTTATCAAGCACTGAGTAAACTAAAATTTTCTAAGATGTGTAAGTTATAAAGTTGTGACAATGAGTATCTGTGAACCCACCACCCGCGTTGAGGAAACGACTCTCAGTACATCAGTGGGACAAGCCAGACACCGTGTCCGTGGATGAGCAAAGCCCCAGGAAAAGCCAGGAGGAGCCCAGAGAGGTGGCACTGGGGCAGGAACCCCCCTCCCAGGACCAGGAGTTGTTAGGGCACTGCAGCTGATGCAGGGGACCCTCACGTGCAGTGCAGAGGCCTGGGACAGCCACGCAGGGAGACCACGCTGCCCCGGTAACAGAAAGTCCCTGTTTAACAGAGACAGTCAGACGCAAGCTTACCCCATATGCAAAAAACGACTGTGAAAGGCAAACGTTATGTGACACTTCTAGACCAAGATACAAGACAGCAGTTTTGTGACTTCAGGGTAGAGAAGACGTTTGCCAGCAGACATTTGTCAAGGCAGGACAGACGGGCTTTCTTATTTCTACCTGCTTTGCCTGAACTGATTCAGAACGCAAAGCTGCTTCCAAAACAGAGCTTTTACAATTGATGGGTTGTTTGAACAAACACATTCCTACTTGCAAGAAAACTAAATCAAGTTCAACACTGCCGTACGGAGGGCAAGTTTATGTTCATCCCATCAGTCACCATTATCTCTGTCATAGGCAGTCGCACCACAAGCTGGCTGATTCAAAGCAGGCTGACAGCTGCTTTGCTCTAAAGCAGTCACCTCAGCTAATTGAGTATTGCATGTAGCTAATTAAATACGAAAATAGGATTGTACAGTCAGGACTCCAGGCTGCTTCTTAAACTTGATTCTGATGAGCATTTACTACACACATATGGGTTTTTCTAGCCAACTGGCTAACAGATTAATGTAGAAAGGGTCATGAATACATCAGTGGTTTTTTGGCAAGTCAGTTGTTGGGTAAATTTTTGCTTTTCGAAACCAACAACATTAAGTGCACAAATTACGCTGAGACGATATTTTCTGTGACTAGCATGAGACCTAAGAACATGAGTTTTCTCAAATCATCTATTCTGAAAACTGCTGCAGGGGTGGGGTGGAGGGGAGCTTGCCCACCACTCTCTGCCCGACATGAGGACCAGAGCGGGACCTGTCATTTCTCAGAGAACAGACCCAAGCACCCTCAGGCTGACGGGGGCCACACAGCACTTGGCCCTGTTGGAGAAGGTGGGGTTTCTTTGTGAGCCCCACAAAGGCAAGAGCAAATTTAAAAAATTAAACCGAGTGTTCCATGTAATGTTGGTGATCTATTCACTGACTGATGAAAATGATTTCTACAAGAGAAGACTCATAGGCTTTGGAATCACAGCACAGATATAGCTCCCAGTCCCATTTATAATTCCTGCGTGTCTTGGTTCTTTGTCTTTGCAATGGAGACGACATCCCACGTCTCTGGGTGCCGTTATGAGCAGAGAGTGGCATACAGCAGGTGCTCCGTAAATACGCCGTGTTCGCTGCGATGGCGTCACTGCGAGTCTGTCAAGGTGCTTTCCTTGCCCTCTTGAACATGTGCGTGCAGACTTTAGGGAACATGTTGTTATAATTTCCAGTTTGAAGCCTAAATGCCAACCAGAGTTATTTCCCTGTTGCCTGATCAAATTGGCTAAATCACTGTTCTCCCAAGAGTCTTTGGTCAACCTCAGAGGAGATGGGGGAGGCACGAATGACACTGCAGAGTGCCCGGTCCTCTCCCCCGCCCGCAGCCTCAGGCACTCCTCAAAGCACCCACAGGGTGGCCTTGCCTGTGTCCTGATGAGACGCAGCTGGACGGAGGGCTGGAGCTTAGCCTGCGTGGGAGTCGTGGGCACCAAGCCAACAAAGTCACAGGCCTCCCAGTCCCTGCAAACACCTCCTCGCCCACCTCCTACAGCCAGGTCACCAGCTCTCGCCGGACTCCAGGCACAGTCCTGCAGCCTCGGGTTCTCATCACCTAGGGCAGTGGTCGACAAACTGCGTACATTCCGTCTCAAAAGTTTGCCGACCCCTGACCTAGAACATGAGATCTGCAGCTGGCTGATTCACCCAGTAGAAGACGGCACCTTTGACAGCCTTAAAGCGTCTTCCTTCCCTACTCCTGTCTTCTTGCTTTAAGGTGCTTCTGATGACTCCAAGCCACCGGAGACAGCTAACGCTTCCCAAAGCGGGACACAACTGCTATCAACTTTCCAACAGTCACAGACCCTGTCTCAGCGCTCCCAGGACACCACAGTTACCATAAAAGCACAAATTGCTGTAACTCAGCTGATCTTACAACCCAAGGGTAGGCAGGGGGCTTGTTTTGTCTTGTCCTCCCCGTGGAAGCACCCCCAATAGCCTTAATATCTCCGCCCTCCAGTCAGCACGGCACAGACGCTGATGAGCGCGCTCTTTGGAATGCCCTGGGAGCCTCATATGTTGTTCTTCTACCACGAGCAAAGGTACAACAGAGGACGTGTGCATCATTAAGCTCGCAGCAGCCCCAAAAAGAAAGCGCAGGCAGCTTGCCAACGGCCCTAATGAACAGCATCTCTTTGAATTATCTCTGGGTGAAGAAAGGATGAAGTCTGAGCCTCCTGTGAGGCTTACTGAAGCCACACACCGGACCTCCTAGAAGTGTAATTTATGGAAACCTTAATTTCTTTGCTCTAATAAGGCTTTGCATAATAAGAGTGGAATGCAGTTATTAATTCCTGCAAGTGTTTGGCAAATTCCTTTATGCTACGGTTCAGGACTCCCAAACAATAGGAGATGGGGGTTTTACTAGTTGGCACAGGGTAATGGGTCCGAAAAGTAGTTTGAGTTTTCTGAAAATAAATCTGCATGGCTTCCTAAACTGCTGACAAAGTGTATTCCAGATGGAAGTCATTTGTCAGTGATTTACAGCACGATGCTTTGCCAAAAATGTTCCCATATAAATTCACCTACAAAAAACAAAAAAAACCCAAGCAGAATCCAGACTTCCTGTTTGGGGGCCGCGGGGAGAGGAGCCCAACTAATGCTTGCGCATAAAGCAGGGGTTAACACAGGTGGCAGGTGGTGCAGCGGGATAGCCTGTGGAGGCGGCCAGTGTAATTAATACACCTGCAGCACGGCTGCTAAATAATATTTGTGCACCTTCTTGAAGGTTAAAAGCAAAAATAGTGCGTTACTAGAACTCCGTTTTTATGTGCTGTGTGTGCCTCGCACACGGCGCTGACGGAGCTGCTTGTCTCTCTCCCGAGTGACCAACGCGCGGAGAGCTGGGGCGCCCTGCCCCGGATGACAGGGGAAACTTAGGGTTACAGGTCACCACGCGAGAACATAAGGGGTGCAGACCACTGTGCCCCTGCCCACGTGCCAGGAGGACGGGAACACACACACACACACCCTTTTATTCACCCAGGGTCACGATACCATTACACAGAGGCAGCCGGCTCACATTCGCAGCTGTATCGGTGCTCTTAACAGGACGCGCCCTCTGGTGGCGCATGCAAAAATGAATCCAACTGACTGCTAATCAAATTATTTTTTAACCTAAGTCTGGCCCTTTAAAGAATATATTAATAGATATTTATTGTGATAAATTAAGAAACAGGAATCTTATTATCACTATAACAGCCTTTTTCTAATGTTCTCATGTTAAAAAAATCTTTCTAATGAATTATGGTTTTTTCTATTGCTTTACAAAAATTTGAAAATGAGTGGGAAACCTCCAGCTGCCAAGTTAGGTTACCAATAGTAGTATCAAAACCCCCTAGCTCAGGATAAGACTGGAATATTTAAAAAGAAAAGACAACACAAACATCATATGAGTTATTTGGGTTATACTTTAAATGTCCCATTTAATCTCAACTGAAGTCTCATGCTGTTAGCAATGACACAGAAGATACAGAAGTCACCTGCTGTGGACAACAGCACCCAAGAGCAAGTCACTTGCTCGGGGAGTTCTTAAAATTTTCAGAGACGTTCAAAAACGGCAAGTGTGAAGCCCAAATGTGCAGCACGTGTCCAGTTAGAGGAAGCTGCCGGGAGAGCCAGGTCTGCAGAAAGGAGCGCCTCGCCACCACTCACAAACAGGCGCAGAACCGCGCAAGCACCGGCCACGGCCCACGCCGGGGTGCGGGACCACGCGCTGACCCTTCCTAGCATCCTCTGACACTCCGAGAGCGGCCCGTTGTAAAGGAGCCTTGTGACATGACAGCTTGACATCTATTTCAATATTCAAATACAGGCATCAAAAGTGCCACTGCGAGGGAGCGTATGCAAGACATTTAATAGAAAATGTACAGAAAAGTCGGAAAGGCTGTCTCGTCCAGAATACAAACACGCACGAAGGTCTCTACGTCCTTTCCTGTTAGTTACACTCCGCCAGGTGAGCGCCCTCACACTCCCACAGAATAAAGCGCAGCGGTTACCTGACACACTTCATAGAGTAATCTGTACTGCTCCTCTGGCTTCTGCAGGCTGCACAGACTGCATCCCATGTTCAGGGGGACGTCGCAGGAGAGCTTCCAGCCTTGTCACACGGGAGGCAGCCGCTCCGCGCGCGGGCATGCGGCGTCCGCGTCCCGGAGCCTCAGGCCACGGCGCACACCGGCGGCTCTCGGCTGCAGGCAGCTGGTCCCCGCGCGCCCCGCCCTGCGCAGCCCGGCACTCTCGCCACTCCCTCCGCTGACTGGCAGCTGCGTCCTGCTCCGCTGCACGGGCGCTATATACCGCTGCTCATGCATATTAATCGCCCTCATTGACTATTCATAACAACGGCACAGAGGCTGTAATTGCCAACTCTGACAGTTGAAATTCCTCTAATTAACAAGCAAGCGCTCCAGTGGTAGGGGATAATGAAAGACACCAACAATTTTGTACGCCGTTTTCTTGCAGTTACAAATAAACATGACTGCGTTTTTAGCAAGGTCTCTTAGGACGATCACTAATGCATTTAAGCTCAGTAGAAATTTGTTTTGTGATATATCATAAAATTTAGGGTGACAGAAAACGTACTTAATGCTGCGGATAACGACGGCGTATAAACGGGTTTACAGAGGGGCAGGTTTTGAATAATGTTCATATACTTAGTGCTTTGCTAAGTGGCAGGAGAAACCCTCCACCTATGAATAAAATATAAACATTTAAATTGCGAGGCAGAGCCCGGCGCGGGCGAGGCGCGCGGGCTGAGCCGGCGGGAGGGCGCCGCCGCGGGCACCCACTCCCCGCGGCAGAGGCGCCGGCTGGAGGGCTCGGCTCGCTGCGGGGACAGGAGCGGCGCCCGCGTCCCGCCGCCGTGCGGGTGCAGGTGGCCCCGCGGCCGTCCCCGCGCCGGGCGGGGGCTGCGACTGCGCGTGCGCGCTGAGCGCGGCGGCGACCGCTTCCCACGCAGCTCGTCCCGCCGAGCGAGTTGTCCGGTTTAAAAACACTTTTTGAAGTAAACGCCGCCCGCGCCGCCTGAAGGAAACGCCCAGGCACCTTCCTCCGAAGCACACCGGCCGGTGCTCAGGTCGCAGAGGTGCTTCCACAGCCGTCACGCCGCTTCCCGAGGGATAAACGCCGCTCGGGAGGCGGCACAGCCGAGACACACCTGCGACGCGCGGCCCGGGACCGCAAAGCCCCGCCTGGCGGCCCGCGGGCGCGTCGGGGCCCCTCTCGGGCCCCGGAGTCCAGGCAGGCGGCTGCGCTGCCGGCGGAGGGGGACAGGGGCGACCCTCCGCGCCCGAGCTGCCCCCGCAGACCCCGCCCCCGCAGACCCCGCCCCCGAACAGCCTGCCTGTCACGCTGCCCGGTGACATCACCGCCCGCAGCCGACGCCCCGCCCACACAGAGGAGAGACAGGCTCCGCCCCCCACGGTGATGTCACGGCCCGCAGCCGACGCCCCGCCCACAACGGGAAGCAGGCTCCGCCCTTCACGAGCTGGAGGCTCCAGGACTGTCAGCCACACCTGCCTGAGTGACACCCGCTCAGGACCTCAGACGCCATTGGCGCCAGCGCCCCCTCCCTGCGGTGCGGCGCCCCCTCAGCCCCTCCCCCCAGGACCCACTCAGGGACCAGGCCCCCGTGTGAGCTGACGTCCCGGTCCTGCGGAGCGCGCCGTCACTCACCGGCTCCCGGGATGACGGCTGGGCCCGCATGTCCCGGGCCTGCCAGGGCGGTGTCAGGAAACACCTGCCTGCAGGGGCAGGGGCAGCGGCCGGGCCCGCTCACAACGCAGCACGGCCGCAAGGGTCCCAGGAGCGCAGGGTGCCCGGGCCCCCACACAGGACCACGGGCCCAAAGCCGCCGGCCCTCAGGGGCTAAGCCTCTGCCTTGTACTGAGCGCCGCCCTGTGCCAGGCGTGGTTCTGGGCGCTGAGCACACAACCGGGACCAAAACGGACCAAGAGGCCTGCTGTCACCTCCACGAGACCGACGCCACACACCTGGACAGGCCACGTTCTGACCTTGCTGTGGCCTGAATGTCTGCACCCCCCAGATCTGTAAGTTGAAATTCTAATGCCCAGTGTGACGCGTGAGGGGCTCCACAGAGACCTCCAGTCCCTCCACCCCGTGAGGACAGAAGTCGTCTGTGAGCTGGAAGGGAGCCCTCGCGCGGTCAGGCTGCACCCTGTGCTCCCACGTCCGGCCTCGGGACGGGCAGCAGTTCACTCGGGCTGCCGGTTGGAACACAGCGTCCGTTCGTTACAGCAGCCAAACAAGACAGCGCCTTCTGTGTGGCAAGCACGCTCCCATGAGCCTCCATGCTGCTCCTGGCCAGGCTCAAAACCAGTCGGTGGAGGAAACGTTTAGGAACTTCCCTTTAACACCCCCTTTGTCACGGTGACTTCTCCAGTTTGTCTGAGACAGTTAGCGAGCTCTCGAACTGGAGTAAGAGCTGCTAGGAAGCCAAGTGTGGAAAAACACCACCTCATCACAGCAAAGGGAAAAGGCCCACCCGGGGTGCCCGGGCGCATCCGGGGTGCCCGAGCACACACAAAGGCTGGGGAGTTCTCGGGACACGGCAGCCACGTGTGCAGTGGCTGCTTCTGAAAAGCTGTGCAAGCTCAGACCTCTGCCTTCAGGTGACGGTATGTCCCCTTGACAAAGTGAGAGGTGTTGCTGCCTGGAGGGCACTTCCTCTGGGTGTCAGGCACCCTGCCTGCTTGTGACGAGGGGAGGAGGCGCAGGGGTGCCGAGCCCTGTGCAGGAGTGGGGGGGGCGAGCAGGGCCCAGGGTGCTCTCGCCACCTGCCACTGAGACACCACGCTGCGTCTCCAGGTCCTGCTCAACGGACCGCACGGCGGGCTGCTGGTCAGAACGCAGCAGGAGCCACAGCCGGCGGTCAGGGGGATGCGGTCAGTGTCGGCGGCAGCCGGCGGGAGGCGCCGAGTGGGACTGCCTGGCTTCTACTCAAAATGTTGACCCGGCAGTCATGGGGACGTTGGCACAGGCGTGTTTCTGGTGGCCGGTGCCCACGCCTGCCACTTACTCGCAGCAAGCGCGTGCCCCCGCCTCCCCCTAGATTTGGAATTCCTGGGTGCAGTCTCTGGGACCCCTGAACTGCCCAGAACAATACCGACCGACTGGGGAGGTCCTTGCCAAATGCTGGGATTACGCAGCACGAGTCCTCACACAGCTGACCGAGGCTGTTCCGGAGCCTGCCCAGGGCCTAGGAGGCGTCAGGGGTCGCCTCGGTCAGGGCCAGGAGACCCACCGACAGTGTGGGGGACACGGTGGGGCACCCTCGTGGTTGCCCCCCGTGCAGCACATTCAGTGAGAGGGAGTGTGCAAGTTCTCAGGACACAGCCTGTGGGACAGCAAGGACTCAAAGGGACGTCACAGAAAGGCCCTTCCAGCACATTCTGGTGTAGGGTCGGCGACTTTCCCTGCGAAGGGCCAGATAAGAAATGTTTTACACTCTGGGGCCAAGAATCAAAGCCGAGAAAACTATGTAGGAACTTATATGGAGCAACCGTTTCAACATGTAAAAAAACGTTCTTAGTTTGCAGGCTGTGGGCTGGACCCGGGCTGTGAAGCACACCGCCAACCAGGCTGTCACAGACGGAGCAGAGTCCCCTGACGCTCAGTGACCTCGTCCCGATCTTGAGCAGGAGGGAACGGAAGGGCAGGTGGGCAGAGATTTACCCAGGAGCACAGGCCAGCCGTGGCCCAGGTGACCTCAGAACCCACATGGGGACCCCAAGCAAGGCAGCTGCCGTGTGCTCGTCTGTTTCCTACGACACCTTACACCGTCACCGGGAGCGCTGGGGCATAAAACCACCTGCGCGGCTGGACTCTTGTTGGCAGATGCACAAGCTGCTGAGCAAACAACCTACGAAACAGTGTGATCAACATGCAAAGCCGGGAATAACTGGCCAGTTCAACAGGATGAGGCGCGGCCTGCTGAGCCTGTGAGGTGTCCTGTCTCATTCTGGGTGTCACCTTCCTTTTCATATTTGCAGCCCCCAGCGGCCTGCAGAGCCTTTGGGATACAATGTGTCGTCCCCCTGTAGCGTCTTCACCCACGTGGATGTGACAGATACAGCACGGCTTCATTCTGAACAGCACGGGGTTCGGTGATGCGTCTGTGGCTCCCAAGGGCCCTGGCGGTTACCTCCAGCCGGCGGGGAACGTGGTGGGTCAGCTCCAAGCACTGGGCGTGGACCCACCTGACAGCCAGAAAGACCACTGGAGGCCTGGAGTCCAGGCAGGAGAGACGGGAGCAAAGGGGACGTGACAGAAACGTGTGAACGCAGGATGGAGGAGGACGGACAGACGATAACGGGGGAGGGTGCCTACATGGGACTCGGGGACTTCAGATGGGGCCGTGCACGTCCTTCAAAGTCCCGATGGCTTAGCTGCCAGCAAGGAGAAGGGAAGCAAGTGACAGCTGGTAGCGGGTGGGGCGCAGGGAGCCGGGGAGAGGGGGGCAGAGCTGAGGGACAGGACCCCTGCGTTAACAGAGCATCAGGTGACGGGTCACGGCCTGCACGCTGGCACAAGATTCTCGTCGGCGCTGGTTCAATAATCAGAAGCTTTCTCCTTTTCTTTTTGACATCTTGTGAAAAATTCCCACGACCTGGGACACAGGGCTTTGTCCCCATGGGACAAACTTGAGCTGGGGCAGAGTAAGGGCCCCTTGGGATGGCGGGGGCCCCCACGCACCCCCAGGCGCCCAGGGTCCTGCGCTGCCGGTTGTGTTAGAATACGAGAGGTCGGGAGAGTCCTGGGTAAGACCACACGTGGAGGCTGCGGCCAGGCCTGCCCCCCAGGCTGTCCCCTGAGCTCACTTCAGGAGGGGGCGTGGGAACCGGGCGGCTCCCAGCCGGCAGCGGGGTGCAGGGCAGTGGGAGGGGAGCAGGTGAGACAAAGCCTGGCTTCACACCATCACCCACGGACTCACACCTCCGTATTAGTCACCTGCCGAGCCAGACAGTGCTGTTTGGTGACAAGCAAAACACAGGCATCCCTGTCCTCCTGGACCAGCCACACTGGGCCTGCTGAGGGCAGAGGTCGCCGATGGCTCCGGTCATTCCCACGCCAACGGCCCCTCAGTCCTCCGCCTGGTAAGTCCTGTGGCAGCTTTCCACGTGTGGCCTCCCCGTGTCCCCACTGGTGTGTTCCGAGCCTCAGGGAACGGCCATGGTTTTTGAAGGGTGCTCTCAATACTATTTACTTGGTTTTATTTAATATATTTTAAAGGAATTGAATCCCTACCGTAGCTGGGAAACCATTATCACTACTGTTTGAAAAATGACAATCCCATGAATTTCAGAAGGAAAAGGGGCGCTCACACCCCCACCACGGGATCCCTGACATCCCGAGGTCCTTACGTGTGGTGTGCACGTGCACGTGGACCGCACTTCGGTTCGCGCGGCCTTTCCCACGCGGTCCTGCTCTGTCTGTGTCCCCCCGTGCCTGTGCTCGGTCACCCCCATCCCTACAATGCCCTGCGCTTTTGCCGAGTTGCTGGCTCTAACGGGACGCCCTCTGCACAGTCCCCTGCTTGCCGACATCTGACCTCCATCCTTGAAATCCCTTTGGTACTAAGCCAAGCCCCGTCTCGCCCACCAGAAGCCATCTCTGTGCGCAGGCGGCACCCACTGCAGCAGCTGCCTTCTGCACGGCGCTGGCACCTGGGGCTTGTCTGTCCATCTTCCCGGCCAGTCATCCAAGCCGGCAACGTTATGCTCAGTGTTCAGGAGAGAAGGGTGACTGACCAGCTTCTTCTAAGAGGAAGCTACAAGTTCCTGCAGACAGAGACACACAGTGTTTTACGACCAATAAATACTTCGTTACAGGAATTAATCAATAAGCAGGGACTTGCTGAGTGTCTGCTACCCGGAACCAGCTGAGGGACAGCACTGTGAGGCCTCGTCTCCAGGGCTGAGCGCTCGGTGGGGACGGGGAGTCAGCGTGGGGGGGGGTGCAGGGAGGGACTAAAGCCGGGTGGGGTGACGCACGACAGCGGGCTCCTGGCCACACTCCTGCTGTGCTGTGGGCACCGCGGCCTGTGTGGGCAGCTGCCCGCTGTGCTGACTGTGGCGACCCCTGGGGGATCTGGACCCAGGAGGACAACAGGCTGGGCCACCCCGCAGCCCCGAAGGCAGGGCAGGCGCCTTCGTACCTACAGCAGCTCCGGGGGCTGCCGGGACCCTTCACTTTCCGGCTGCCGTGCGCCGCGGTCCGTCACACAGCTGATCCCCACGGGCCTCTGGGCCTCCTATTCTTGTCTATTTCTTTGAGTTCCATTTGAAGCCTGGCCTTTGAGAAACAGGGACGACATCACGGATAATTAAAGCCTAAAATATTCTCAGTTCATGGTGGGGCTAACAAGTGAAAGTGCCGGTAATGATGTAATCCACTCGTCAGGGAGGAACATGAGCGCGGAGACGGGGCAGGACGGAGCCCAGGGACCCGGCTGTCCTGTCACCATCTAATTAGCTAACTGATCCTTTAAACTGTCAACGTCGGCGAGCGGCTCCGGGGCCCAGCGTCTGATTGACATTCCTACTTGGGCACCGCGTGCTCTGATTGGGGTCCCAGCGGTTGTAGTTAAACATCGGGCTTTAAGGCAGAGAGAGAAACAAAAATGTGGGGGCAGCCAGCGTGTGCAGGCCACACACTTGCGGGGAAAGGAGGGGCTGCCCGGAGGACCTCGGGCACAGCCCGACGGATCTCCAGGACACACTCTGCTTCCTGACTTGCGCTGAGGACTCACAAACTGACCAACTAATTATTCTGCTCCTCCCACCAGCAGCCACACGCTCGATCACGCGTGCCTCACTGTTAAGAGAACAACACGTGCGAAGTTACGGAGCATTCGGTGACACGATCACGCTTTCAATGTCAAACAGAAATGGCTGAATAGTAATTTGATCAAAGCAGCCAGGATCGCTCACTCGGGTCACTGAGGTAAGTGGCAGCGTGAACGGTCATCCCCACGGCACAGGCTGCACAAGGATGTCCGCTCGCCTCCACCCTCCCCGGCCAGACACCCCAGGGCCGGCGCAGGAGCCCGTCCTCAGCACGTGCTGTCGGCGGAAACGGCTGAAAAAAACCAAACCAGCCCCCGAGGGGGTGCGCGGCGGCCCACACCCCCGACACCAACAGCAGGCAGGACACCTGGGGTGGCCCCCGCAGACGCTGCCACAGGGAGGGTCCTGCAGAGGCCCTGACCGGCCGCCGCCTCCTTCACCCTCAGTTCCGGCTCATTAGCTAGAGGCCTTCACTGGAGACGGCAGCAGCCCAGCTGCAGCTCCGGACCTGACAGCACTGAGTCCTGCAAACGCCGCTCGCCTGGTAGCATGAGCCCCGCTCCCTCTCAGGGTGCAAGTCCCCCCAACGCTGTGTCCTGCACAGGAGGCCAAGCGCCCACACCTCCCAGCATGGCGTCTGTGCCCCGTGTCCCTCAGTCCTCACTAAACTTACCACTGAGCTACTGCAGCGTATGTTAGACCCGGGTGACGCTGCTAACGGGCGCACGTTTGAGGTCACAGCCCACACGCATGCTGAACACAAGCGCTGGCGACAGCGACACTCGCTGGCAGCTCAGCAGGTAGAGGCTGAGGCCTGCCACACGATGAGATGCACCAATGCCCCGTCGTCACACACACTACAAATCACAGCTAGTCTTCCTTTCTGGGGGAGGCCAGAGGACATGCCACGCACACAACCGATACATTTCTAATGAAGGAACAGCCCCTCCTAACGAATAAATATATATTTTCCAAGTGACTTGCAAGGGTGTCTGGACTGAGGGGACACAGCCAGTCAGGGCACCGTGGGTTCCAGAAGGGTGTATTGTCTCTGCGGCTGGAGCAGGACACGGATGGAAGTCCCCCACAAAGCACCAAGAGCGTTCCGGCTGGTGACAGCCACACAAGACCTCGGCGCTGAGAAGACAGGAGGGAAGGCCGGGGTGCCCATCAGAGGCCCCAGTTCCTTCAGCCGCTCTGGATGAGACCATCAAATCGATGGTCAAAAACATGCTCCCCCGGTAATTACTGTGAGGGTGACTTGCAGCGTTTCTCACGCCCTTGGGGAGAACAGAAAGCTGGCACACTGCTAGTGCACACCGCCCTGCTCTCTTCGGAGCCCAGCCTGCCGGGGCGCCTGCCGTCAGCACAAGCCTGGCTGTCCGCTCCGCGCTGGACGAGCCCCCGGCCCAGGCCGGGAGGGGCTGTGCGTCTCGCTTCAGCAGCGGCACAAGGCAGCGCACTGCTCGCCAGGCGCCGTCCTTCACGCGGCTCCCCGGGCCTGCAAACGCCCCTGCGTGGGGCGCGGGCTGCAGCGACACCGAAACTGCCTCAAACCCACAGGCAACACGGTAATTACTGGTGTCTTTCAGGGAAGCACAGTAAAACATAATTGCTCTCAAATTTTTACTGCTAATGAGTGACTGGCACAGTCAATATTTGTGTTGTTGGGAGTGGATGTGTGTGTGTG
>NW_017732928.1:52825-71873 GCF_001890085.2 Hipposideros armiger | reverse complement strand
GCTCGGCTCTTGGTCACATGACCCTGTGACAACACGGACAAACGCCCACGTCACTACCCCAGCTGTACACGCAAGCACGGCACACGCACCGAGTCAGGACCCGGCCGTGGGCGCCTCCTGGGCCCGGCCCGTCGGCCTGCAGCCGCCTCAGCACACGCGAGCCTTCCGGGGCTGCTCACTTTCCCACCTGCACAGCACGTGACACTAAATCTCCCCCTAAGGACGAAAAAGCCCCATTTGTTTCCCGAACCCTCTGAGAGGGCAGGATGCCAGCAGCGAGTTTAAACAACGATGCATCGTTTTTCTCTAGCATTGAGCAAATAAGAGCATAAAGCGGTATTTAGGTTTTTAAACACAGATTCGGACAAGTCAAAATGTACGTTTTCTCCCCTTTCCTGCTGGGCCGACTGTCCTCCTCTGACCCTGCTAACGGTCCTGATGATGTTGGAATGGAACAGGCTGATTCGGGTAATTCCATGCCTGTGGCTCAAAAATAACCAATGACATCAGCACAGTTTTGGGAATTAGGCTTATTAGTTAATTACGGAACCAGCAGAGGGAGCACACACCCAGCAGAAATAATCTGCCTCTGAGTCTCAGGAATCAGCGGTTCGGTGGTGGGGACAGGCAGTCAGGCGGGGCCTGTGTCTTTCGGACGGCGTGAGGCACGGAGCTAACACTTTACGTGGTCCATACGTACGAATGTCGGCTTCCTGGGCAGCTCAAGAAGCTGCGTGTGTGTCCCTGGGTGTCACGGCGACACGCTGCCCCCGGTCCGATGGAGACCCGCCTGCAGGCGGCACAGCTACTTGTTTGCTCTGATATCAGAGCATCTACCATTTCAGCTTTGCTCATCTGCACAAAGTGCTGTGCAAACAGGCCAAGCGTAGCCTCCAAAGACCTATGAAGGTTTACATTTATAGGTGAGTAAGGCCGTGGCACAAGCAAAGCAAAATAAAGTCGGCTGGTAAAAAATCACGTTTAAAAAAACTATCAGCCTTAAGTGCGGCTAACATTTTAGCTATGTGGTCATACTTTTGAATTCGAAGCCTGTGAGGTCCACCCATGTTTTTTATGGAAAACCAAGCTGCCGACAGGCAGGAGGGGGACACAGGCAACGCTGACCACCGGGTCTCAGGTCGATACGTCCCCTGACACTGGGCCCCCGAGCACCGGCCTCCCCGCCTCTCCACAGAAACCCAGGTGCATCTGTCACAGCGCCAGTAACTCCCTGTGAATGGTGCTTCTCGGTGAGGATACGTTTCAACCTTTTTTCCATTTAAAGCCATTTCCCTCCAAGTCTTGTGCTCCCCTGCGGTTCTGAGGGCCCACCAGGGCTTACGGGCCCTCAGAGGAACCCGGCACGGCAAGTACACCGTGTCACCCCTTGCTCGCTCACAGCAACCCAGCAACCCGCCAGGGAGGCCTTCGCGTGTGGCCGTCCAGAGTGCCCGCCCACGTCTGAGGCATCCACGCGGCCCCTCCCAGGAGCGCGCTCGTTTCAAGTGAAAAAAGGCAGATGGCAGCTTACGGGCGATGGTGAGATCCTCTCTCACACACGGGGGGTTCTGTGGTTGTTTCACGCAACTAAGCTGCTGGTTTTGAGGATAAAGAGCTAAAGGAAATGTCGGAGCAAAAGGATTCTGTCACTAAAAAACGTTTCCATGGGTGACAATGGTGACCAGGAACGACATTCTCAGGAGCTGTGTCCCCCTCGGGGCTGAGCTGGCTTCTCCGCCAGACGGCCGGGGGGCACCACACACCCACCCTCGCCCGGGGCTTAAGACCAAAGTGAAGGGGAGCGGCAGTCGGACCCACACTGGCCATCTGACCACCGGGAACCACAGCTTCCCCAGGAAGACTTTTCAGGTTCTCCTCAGGGAGCGTGTCCGGCGCCTGGCAAGGGCAGCCCGGCGTTTTCATCGACGCCGCCATGTTCTCTAAGAGGAAAGCTGAGCACCGAGTGTGATCCGAGCGAGCTCGTAGCCTTCTTAACAGATCAGGAACAAGGCAACATATTCATTTACTTATTTTCACCCAGCAAGGGGACTTAGCACAGGGGCTGGATACAGGGGCTCACGTTGTGTTTACTGTCACTCACTGCCACTTGTGTCACCTGTCTCAGCATGAGCAGATCAACAAAGACCAGCTCTGGGTTTCGCCTGGTCACGTTAGGAAAGGGTGAAAAACCGAAACTCTGTAATTTCAGTGAAGAAAGCCGTGCCTGAGAAGAGCCAGCCGTTCGCCAAGCCTGTGCTACGTGCGTGCGCTCATCTGTACCATTTCACAGCTGTTCTTAGCCAATTTCGCAGGTAATTCAGGAAGCTGTAAAACTCAGCGCGGGCAGAGTGACTCTGGAGACCCAACCTTGGACCCTCCCCCATTTCCTGAATAAACACCAGGAGGGCCTGTGTTGGCAGATCCCACCTCGTGGGCACGAGGCACCGGTCACCAAAATGTGTCGGCGTCCGAAGTGGGCTGGGCCGTCTGCTTCACACTGTTCACCACTCACGCCCCCAAACATAAAGTTCTCAGGATAACCTGGAAAAAAAACCCAAACCTTTCCACATAGATTACTGATTTGCTTCTTCAAAGAGAAATCTGGGGACGATATTAAGTCATCTGAATGTTTCTGTGGCCAGTGGACGTAGCATGTCACAGACATGCCACACATGCATGAAAAAGTACATGTCACAGCAGCTGCCAGGTCACCTACAGCCCGTGGTTCCCCAAGGACAGGGGTCCAGCCGTGGGGTGGCCAGGGAGGGCCAGGGCGGGACGGTCGTCTTTAATTGCCTGGTTGTCATCTCGGAGATGCCCCCGGCTGACACGTGGCTGTTGTAATGAAGAAGATAAACACGCAGCACCCACATACTCTGGGGCCCTGAAATGCTGCCCTCATCTGCTCAGCACTCATTAATGGGGGAACGTGAGAGTGCCTCTTTCACGTTTGCATTGGTGCTGCTGTCACTTGTGCTCCAGCCTGATTGGGATACACGTCCTGTCAAGTCTGTGAAAAGCAGGCATCAAGCGGGCCGTGTGCGTCAGGGTGCCGTGGACTAGCTCCCGTGTGACTGGGACGGCCTGCCACTGGCCGTGAGGGTGGTCAGCTCAGGGCGGCCGGACTGGCGAGTCTGCTGCACAGAGCCATCCTGTCCTCACTGAAGCTCTGAGCCCACGGGAGGGACTGGCCCCACTTGTGCTGCAGGCGTTTTCGTCCCATCGGACAAGGCAGCTAGAGGTGGGGCTGGAGCATTTTCGTTTGGGTATAAAGGCCTCCTCGGGGCTCCCACTCTCCCAGCTAACAAGTGTCACGTGTCACTTCCAGATACCAGGGGCCACGCTGGGCACAGCATGGGTCACGTGTCCTGCTTCCAGCACGCTTTTGCCATAAGCATCGCCGGCCACACTTTCCAAATGAGAAAGAGGTCAGAGGGACAAGGACGATGTCCAACGGCGGGGTTCACACCGGGTCTGCCTCGCTTCGCAGCTCCTGACGACCACACTATGCCAGCGCCTTCAGCTGCTCGCGTGTCTGTGCCCGCTCTGGTCAGGAGCTGGGTTCCTTCACCCCCCTCTGGAGCACACCGAACGCCGTGTGCAAATTCTGGCCCCTCGGACCACACGGCCTCAGAACATGTCTCCAAAACAAGATTTTAAAATGGAAACGAATACTGAAGACTGCGTTTCCCTGACTGTCCGTCAGGCTAATGATGCTTTTCTCGGGAGCTCTGCCTACCACACAGGCTAGGAGCCAGCGCTGGTCTGTCCCTGCACAGCCCGCGGCCCGGGACCCGCGGCAGCGTCCTCTCGGCAAGAGCTGCTGTGACTGGCAGTTCCACTTTCCATATGAGAGGGCAGCTCTCTAGCGAAGAAAACAGTGTTAACAAGATTCTACAAACTTGACATATGGTTTCCCATCTGAAATGACCAAAAAAATCCCTCCTCTTCCCAAGCAGTTACATCGGATAAGACGGCAAGAGTGCGGTCACAGGCGGGGAAAGCCCCCGGGTCCTTTTGCAGGGACAGTACATCTACGAGCAGAAGGAAAAGCCAATTAATAACAACAGCAGTGAGACACGCAGGGCGGATGTGTCTCGGAGGCGTGGTGATGACATGACGACGGAGCCTCACCCAGGACACGGCTGCGTTGGGACGTCTGCCCGGGCCTCAGGCATTCCTGGGGCTCCAGACCCTGGGGAGGGTCCTCGGTGAGCCCAGGGGGGGTGGGGGTGGGGCTGGTCCCCTCGCGTGAGTGAAGAGGGGTCAGCACAGACGCACAGGACCCAGGAACGTCCCTGAACACACGAAACTTCAGAATGAGTTTCAGGACGGACGTCTTTATGTGAAACCAGAAACGCCACGGCCACGTAACTGCTTCAAACCGTCCACCCTGATGAGGCGCCTGGCCCCGCGTCAGGGTCGGTCGGCAGTGCCTGCTGCTCGCCCTCCCCCCTTACACATCCAGGACATTAAGTCTGGGTGGAACTCTCTGGAGAAACACATTCTAAATTGAACTAGACAACAAAGGGACAGAATTTACATTCTGTTTTGCAGTTTTTAAACTTAGTCTCTCTAATGGGCTGAAATGTGACCCCTGGAAAAGATTATGTGGAAGTGCAATCCTAAATCCCTTGGAACGGACCTTCTTTGAAAACAGGTCCTTACAGAGGTAAACAAATAAGATGCGGTCATAAGGGGGGACCCTAACCCAATATGACTGGCGTCCTTATTAAAAGGGGAGGTTTGGACACGGAGGTGAAGACACAGACGAGGCCACACAGGTCAGAGGGCGCAGTGACGCGCGTGCCGGCCGAGGGTCGCAAAGGCTGCAGCTGGGAACCGCCGGAGGGAGCCGGGCCCTGCCGACACCTCGGTTCCTGACTCCAGCCTCCCAGCCGGGAGACACTTGTCTCTCTTTTAAGTCACTCAGTGTGTGACGTGATGGAGGGGGTGACGGATGTCAGGGCAGCCCTAGTGAACGCGAAGGCAGCATCTGTTTCACAAGCTAATCCGTGCGGTGTTTCCAGGGGGCCTCGGACGCTGTATCTGCACACGTGTAAAGCAGACACACTTGCCCAGGTGGCTTGTCAACGGAGCTGTGCCGCCACGTGTGTGTCCTGGCTGCCACGCCAGCAGCAGCTGGACACCAGCCTTCCCACCAGTGTTGCCCAAGGACGGCGGGGGCATCCTCACTGTCCATCCCTGGCCACATCTTCTGTCCACGTCCACAGCCGCGCCTTTCCTGGGTCCCAGGCTAAATGGCCTCCTGGCTTCAGCCCCAAGGTCTAAAATGTCTATTCACATAAATTCTAACGGATTTGTGAAAAGAACATGTTGGGTCAGTTTCCTTTCCATGACAGCTATTTAAATAGGTTCAGAGAAAAAGGAAGACTGTCCGCGAAGCACGGAAACACAAGGCAGTCCTGGTGGTGCCGCCTGGAACGTGGGCCACGGCGGGGTCAGCGGGGGCGCAGGGACACAGAAACAGACCTTTCCCACAACTTTTCAAGATGACGTGGAGTGCTGACCTGCTGCTTTAATTTAAGACCCTGGTGCAGGAAAAACTCTGAGGTGTTCGAAAGCTCGCATCAGGCGTCAGGTAAGCCGTGTGAAAGCATGCCGCCACCTGTGGTGAGCGAGGCGGTGGTGCTATTTAATGATTTCGGCTCTGACAGGTGGAGCTGCCCGCGCTGGGTCTGCTGGTCAGTGTCCTTTCCTTCCAATCTGCCCACAGGGGTCGCCCACCACTTGTCAGGGGTGAAGGAGTCGCGGCGAAGCGCAGGCCTCTCCCTGTAGAACTTTCTGGCTCTGCTAAATGGGCCCATGGGACTCGCTGCTGAGCACTCTGTGGCTCCGACACCTTGTGCTGGGTGCTTCTCTTAATTGACTGACCTCAGTGTCACTGCTCAAAGCCGCTGTAACCCACCCGCGCCCTCGGTCCGCAGCTTCTAATGACCTTTCTGTGGCCTTCCACACATGTGGCTGAGACAAGGCAAACATCGTTAGAAGACGAGTAAATTCAGTAACTCGATTACGGCTGCAGCGAAGCACCATTTGTCAGCCGGGCCCACCACGCTCCGGCTCTCCCGTAGCCTTCTGTTTTCCACGGCCAGGCATTTGGGAACGTCA
The DNA here is from genome assembly GCF_001890085.2 of Hipposideros armiger. Lineage (NCBI taxonomy): Eukaryota > Metazoa > Chordata > Mammalia > Chiroptera > Hipposideridae > Hipposideros > Hipposideros armiger. The sequence goes on along the minus strand of NW_017732928.1, from coordinate 65,741 downwards.
CTAATCAACTTAGCAATGATCAAATTGGAATTTGTAACACTTTCCATTATTAAACCTTCAATCTTCATTATGGCAACTTAATGATTACATCATGGCCGAGAAAAACAAATTATGGGTACTGGCATCGTTCAGGGGCTGCGGTAGCAGGCGGATTCTCAGGAGCACCAAAGGTCTCACACGGCTGCACAAATGGCTGACGCGGACAAAGGACGCCAAACTGTTACTCATGTTAGATAAAAATATGCATTAAAATATCTAAAATATGTTTTAGATAAAAATATACACATTATGTTGGCCTTCCCCGCATTCGTGCTCTTTTTTACGTGCACCGAGTGTAATGGACAGCAGCCAGGAACCCTTCGCACGTCCGAGCAAGCCTGGCGCGCGCGTCCCCGGGGCTGGTCCCCAGGCCTCACGGGGAATCGCGACGGCCTCCAGGCAGAGGAGCATGTTGTACGACCTTCCACCCGTACTTTCTCCGTGCCCCTTGCCCTCTTTCTCCCGAACTCCAGAATTCATTCTCGACCCAAAAACTCTTCTGCGGAAATGTTTTCTCGCCGTCTTAGAGCCGTGGTGACTGCCCATCACCATCTCCGCAATGGCCAGCAGCCAGAGGCCACCGGCCAGGCCTTCCCACCTCACTGTTGCAAAAAGTGTGAAACTCAAAGGAGTGTGAGCGCAGCTGGCGGCAAAGAGAAAGAAAATAAGGCCACTGGAGACAAGCAGGTGCGAACCCCAGGAACTCGCGGGGTGCAGGTGCTGTGACAGTGAGAGCAGATCAGGAGCGAGCTGTGCGCCAAGCATCCCATTCAAAGTCGAGTGTCGCTGACCCTGGAGGGGGCGTTGTTTTCCTCATTTTACGGGGAAGACGCGGAGGCTCAGACTGGGGAGCCAGCCTCTAGAACGGTCCCCACAGCTGTCCGGTGTTCCATCTTGCAGTCCCCTCCTACACGGACCCGTGTGGTCTGTGTCACTAACAGAACAGCAGACGTGACCGTGTCACTTCTAAGATCAGGTAGAAAGACGCTGCGGCCCCCATGTTGGCCTGTTTCTCACGGAAGCAGCTGCCAGGTGGCCTCGCGGCAGCCCTGGGGACGGGGGCGCTCAGGGAGGAGCCGCCAGCCCCAGCCACGCCAACCAGCTGCCTGTAGCCTGTGACAGCCGCTGCGCCAGGCACTCAGAGGCCGTACGACAATGAACGTTTGTCGCTGTAAGCTCCTAGGTTTTGGAGGTGGCCTGCCATATGGCAACAGATGACTAACACACTTGTCACATCTACTTGGCCCTAGAGCCTGGATTCGAACCCAAGCCTGCCTGGCTCTGCGCCTGCATCCTTAGCCACAGCGCTGGCCTGTGTCCTGTGTCCTGGTCCCCAAATCACTTAGGCACCTGGTGCCTCTTTCAAGGGAGAAGTACTTCACTTCTGTTCCCACTGGCACCGTGGTCGGCATTTTTAGAGGCAGCTGTGGTCCTGCCCAGCCTGCCACCCACCAAAACCTCAGAGGAGCAGGGCTCACCGTGTGGACACCTGGGGGAGTCAGGTGCACCCTCTCCTCTCCCGACAGCCGCGGAAGTTTATTTTCCACACCCAGGATTTCTCCCTGGCGTTCACTGGGCAAATGTAATCACATCCGTAACCGTCTTACTCGCTGCAGATGGTGGAGCAGATGACACACACCAAATACCGTCCTCCACCAGGGCGTCCCTAGCAGAGTAAATTCACGGGTAAGGTCATCCTTTGTGGTCCGTCCTCACTTAAACACTGACGCGGTAAGAAGCGCACCCACATGAAAACACAGCAGGCCCGCGACGTCGTGGCAACCGGTGAGAGCACAGAGCAGACGCTGCTCGTCGGGGGACAGCGCCCATGTGCAGCTCAGAGAACAGGCATTAAACCACGAGGACCAGGGGACGCCGCCCGTTCCAGCCCGGGGAGGCCCTGCTGCCCCGTGAGGGAGAAGTGGGGTGTGGGGTTCAGGAAGGGGCAGCTGGGAGGTGCGCCGGATGGGGCGCGGTCCAGGCCACAGCCGCGTCACCACCCTGCAGCCCCGGCGTCACCGTGAGGGAGTGGATGGGTGCTGGGGTGACCACGGGGGTGGGAGGACGATGCCAGTCTTTCTGCTCAGAGTCGGGCAGGATGTCACCGAAGCTCCCAGCGCTGAGCTGTTACTACTTCCCCGTTGTGTTACCACAACGCGCAAACCCACACGTCAGTGTCCAAGGTCCTTCTTTTTGGAAACAGGAGGGACCAGGAGCCACAGTGAGACTGACGACGGGCAGACACGTCCACCGGACTCCGGGCTGAGGGTCTCAGGAGGCGAGAGGCTTCCTTTTCTTTTAATTCAAAAGGCCCCTTCGGCCGACTGGACCCGTGACCCTCCGCCGAGCTCACGGCCTGCTCACGCCCTTCCGGAAGCTCGCAAACAGGTATTTGAGGCAAATGCCAAACACCACACCGCTGACTTGTGAGAGCGACTTGCTCCATCTGTGGATTGAGACCCGAACCCTTTCTTCTTTCATGTCTGCTGTCATCTTTCTCCCACAAACGAAATGAGTCGCTCCTCCTATGGCAGTCAATTTCACATTCACAGGGTTTTCTCCCCCTCTGAACCCATTATATTCTGTTGCATAAAACCCATCTCATAAAATAAACCTCTCAGAGTTTTAAATTAAAAAATAAACATTCTTGAGAAAATGTCAAATGCAGACCTGAGAGAAAGGCCAAGAAATCCATTTAAGGGAATACTGCAGTGAATCTGTCCCCAGAAAACTGGGGGGAAACACTCAGCCTGGTGATTGAATATAAATTCACTGCCGTCAGCCGTAATGAAACGGACCTTTAGCTGAGGGTGGCGTCTGCCGCTGGGGATGCCTGGAAGGGGCGCGTGCCCGCGGTGCAGGGAGATCAAAACTGCACCAGAATATTAAATAAAAGCTGATGAACAAGCGGGCGACGGCCGCACGAGTGTCAGGACTGGCGCTGGGACTCCAACAGTCACAGACACTCCCGCACGCACGCGGCTCGGCTGGCAGGCTCCCAGCGGCCGGTCCTCAGCTGCTCGGACGTTGTCCCAGGGTCCCCGGTCGGCTTCCCACTGTCCTGGTGTGACGCCGCCCAGCACACAGCAGCCCTCTTGTCTGTGGGAGACACGTCCGGAGACCCCCACGGACGCCTGAAACCTCGGGCAGCACCGAGCCCTGTGATGCCGTGTCTTTCCTGTACATACACACCCACGATCGAGTTTAACTTATAAATTAGGCGCAGTAAGAGGTTAGTGAGAACGATTACAAAGGAGGGCAATTATAACAATACACTGTGAGAGGCCATGTGGCTGTGGTCTCTCTCACTCCCTGAAAATATCTGGAATTTTCCATTTAGTATTTTCGGACCTCGGCTGACCCCCGGTTACTGAAACCACAGGAAGTGGCGCTGCACTTGCCTCAAATAATGACACAAACTATGTAGTGTATACAAGAGCCATTTTGAGACACTTGCAGAAATTCAAGATTGTGAATGTTTTGGCTTTTTAACTGGATGCATTTGTTGTGAATTTGCAAGAAGAGTGTTTTCAGCCAGAAAAGGGAGCTGAGTGTCACGAGAGCTGTGAAGTGGCCCCGACAGTCCCAGCCGTAATTACCGGGCTGGGTAACTGTGACGTCTTCATCTCGCATGTTACAAGGGGCTGATAGCCTCCTTCTCAGGAAACGTAGGAAGGAAGACAGCCTTCGCCCGGGAGGCGTGCAGCAACAGTGATGCAGGAGGTTTCTCAACCCCGTTTTATTATTTAAGTACTTCCGTATTGGTGATATTTTCCCAGTGGTAAAATATCCATTTGTTTTCTTGTTGAAGAACTTGACCTTCTAGTAATAAGACACAAAATTAAATGCTACTTAAATTCAGTTAAAAAAAAATTTTTTTTCCAGAAAATATTCTGATTTTGAAACCCTGACACCGGTGTTGAGGACACACCTCTGTAAGTGTAGTGAGATGTCGATGATCTTTTAAAAAGTACAGCAACTTGGCAGTTAGAGCCCGCCTTTTAAAAATCAACTAAAATTGTGGAATTTTAAAGTTACATTCACTCTGAAAACCCATTTGGTTCCAGTGTCCATGGGGAATTCTGAATATTGTGTAAGTGTGACCAGGTCACTGGCCGTGCGGACAGCGCAGACTGAGGACACTTGAACTAGACAGGCGCGTTAGCCGTTTGAAAGATTGTTGTTTAAATTAAGGCTGTTTCTCAAGTGATTTATTCATCTTTCCAGTACCTTTAAAATATCTGGTTCACCTGATGGGAAATAAAACACCGGACCTTTGACACGTCGGGTGACAAGGTGTAGATGTCACCTGTGCTGCCTGCTGCCGGCAGCTTCACAAACAGTCCCCAAACTCCCGGTTGGCCCTCGCAGCTCGGGGACACCTCGAGGGCTGGACAGATCGTGCTCCGGGGGAACACATGCCTCAGGTCAGGCCAAGCAGAGCGCTGCAACCACGTGACACCAGTGATTGGCTAAGGGACAGCACGTGACCAAACTGGGCCAACGAGAGGCTGCGCTGAGGCTTTGCTGGAATTATCAAGACAAGAGCTTGCTTTTGCCCTGGGGCTGCCCTGCTGCCCGGGCCCCCCTGGCAGGTGCAGGGCCCCAGACGAAGCCCACGGGGTTCGGCACAGCCAAGGCGTGGGTGGAGCCCCACACAGACGTGGGCAGCAGGTCTGGCTGGGCCTGTGTTTTCCCGCTGCTCCAGCCCACGGGCCACATTCGTCCCGTGTTTTGTTCACTCTGAGGCCACTCTGGGCTCGGTTCCCAAACACGCGTCCCAGCGTCCTGACCAACACAACCGTCTCTGAGCATCACCTACTGTGAGTTAAATACCTTAGTTTCATACTCAGGCTTTCTCACTATAAATCAAAAGATCGGAGACTTCAGGAGCCATTTTCATCCTCTCTGCATCAGCAGTGTCAGGCCTCTAGCGCCGCTCATTAGAAAACCGGCCTTACCCGGCGTCCACATCCAGCCACCCTCCCGGAACCCGCTGCCCCTGGCTAGCGACGGAGCAAGCAGCAGGGATCTGACCCAGGGACGTGGCAAACATCAAAAAGACGGCTCCAAAGAAAGACTCGGAACCACCGCTGCCTTTTTCCTCCATTTCTTTAAACATCAGGTCACTTTTCTGCTTTTCAAAAATTGTTGTAGTGTTAAGAAAAACCACCCAATTAAGACAGAACCATGGCGGGAGTTCAACTGAGGTTTTCAACTGGATCAAACACCCTGCTCTCCCCACTCAAGGGTTTCAGCATCACATGTCTGCTCTGAGCCGGTGTGTTAATTATAAGGACTGTGGATTCACCAAGTACAGTTCCAAAGTCTTCTACTAAAGTCACGGTCAAGATATATGTTTGAAAAAAATACTCTTCTGTATAGTGGAGCTCCATTTTCAAAATGGAATGCATGATTCGCACAAAATAATACACACACGGTACAAAGAACAGTCCATTAGATACGCACAGACCCAACATCCTGCACCAGAACCCTCCCCACGCGGCCGGCGCCTCCTGAGGGTCCCCACCAGTCACCCGTCTACTTCTTCCCCCGGGGCAGGGGAGGGCGGACAGAGGGTGCAGACACATTCTTATTTTTGTTTATTTATCCTTCCTTTTGCTATCGTTTTGTGTGTGGAAATCTTAAACATAAATAAAACAGGGAAAACTCAATGAATTCCGACGTACCCAACTCACAATTTCAAGGTTCTCAACCTTTTGTGCTCTTATGTCACCTACCGCACCCCATTCCTTTTATTTCCCGGGGTCACTGAAAGCAAATCCCAGAGCCTGTGTCATTTCATACGTGTATTTTGTAACTGTGACCAGGCCATCGCCACACCCAACGTAACTCAGAGTAATTCATTTCATGGAACACCCATCCCTATTCAAATGTCCTTGACACACATACGTGTCTTTTTACAGTTGGTAAAAAAAAAAATAAAAAGTTAATTCAGAAGTTATATTTGGATACAAACTCCAAAGCAGACATTATCTAAAAAATATTTTACCTCAAAGTTTATTACATGGCCAATCTTTCCCTCAAATTAGTACATAATTGGTTTTACTACATAATCAGTAACTTGGCGGGCATTACAAGTATATCCAAGGAGCTAAGCAGGGACACACGCTCACATATGCACATACACACAGACACACACATGTACACCTACACATGTACACACACACACACGCCCACACACACGCACGTCCACACACACACACACACACACACACACACACACGCGCGCACGCCAGAATCAGCCGTCTGTGGGAGAGGCAGTCGGCGGTGTTGAGACTCACCAGCGTGCTGGCAGTGCCGCTGCTGACCAGTGAAGGAGCTGGCCTGACGGCCGAGCACGACAATGTCACCACTACCCACTTGGGGCTTCATTTCCCAGCTTAGAAGTAACTGGGCAGGCACCACGACATCTGGGTTTGGAGCTTGCTTACTTGGCTTTCTTTAAGGAATCCTGTGATTCATTTAGGGGCGGCCAATCAGCAACGCTGCTTTGCCTGTTGTTTGCTCTTTATATGCAAAGAAAGTGCATTTGAAAGCCGCAGCACAGGCGACTGACAGGAGCCTGGGGTCCTGTGGGTTCTGGTCCTGCTTTTCCTGGTCTGTTGATCAACAGTGAGGAAATACATGAAAATCACCTCTAAGCTGAGTGGTCAGGTTTCTGTGCATCCAGCTACTGGTCTAAAGAAAACGCTGCTGCTCTAGCTGCATCCAGAACTAAGAAAACTCAAGATCCAAAAGGCTCAAGAATTAAAGGGTGACGACTGATGTCGTAGAGAATATTTTCTTATTGTGGAAGATTTCAAGCATGTGCGAAAGCAGAACGACAGTGTAATGAGACCCCACCACCCATCACTCAAACGGCTCTCAGCTCCTTGGTAGTCTTGTTCCCGCTCCACACACTCCGATGGCGGTGGCACCACACGGGGATCGAGCGCCGAGGCGGGAAACTCATTGGGAGCTGGGCCCAGGATACGGGCTCTGACGTTTGTCCGATGCGCTGAGAGCCCACGGGATGCCACATCCTTTCTGAGGGACCAGGGACACAGGTGTGCCATGCTGCATCACCTGTCACACCGCCTACACATATACTCCTGGCCACGTGGACTTGCGTCCTGCAGAGCTGCATGTTCTAAAGCAACCTGTTCTCTCTCCAGACCTGTCTGTGTGCCGCCCAACCCGCCCACTGCAGCACTGTGCAGCTCTCCACCAGCCTTCTGCCCATTTGCAGCTGTGTGCTGTCCGTGTTCCTTGTTTTGTGTGGCTGGGCATGGGCGGCTCTGTGCAGGTCTGGTCTCCCGAGGGCTGTGGACTCTGCCCCCCACACACACTGGGCCCGTCCACCCACCTCCAGCGTCACCGCCATTTCCGGACACCAGCCACCACCACCGCTCCCCTAGTGACGGCAGAAGACTGTTCACTGGTTCCTCCGCCCTCAGCATCTCCCACTTCCTGCAGCCCAGCAATGAGGTGAAAAGCTGGGGAGAGAGCCCGACACGACCCAGGTTCCGGGGTCACAGGGACACCCTGCGAAACCCCACCCTCGGCGTCCATGCTCGGGAGGGAACAGGTGTGTGAAACTGCCATCTAAATTCTGAGACCGGTCATCAGGAACGGACGTTCCTCAAACTGTCTCTGGCTTTTAGGGGAAACAAGCCCCTTCCCTGAGAGCGGAGTCACTAAGCAAAGGGAAAAGCGCGGCAGGAAGCCCTGCGGACAGCACTCAGCTGCACACACATCCGACTCAGGAGACGCACGGCCCTGAGACGCAGGCGCCAAACCTGTCCGAGGGCATCCTGTGCTTTCAGCCAAACGACACCCTGGCTGCAGCCCCAGGGACAGGTTTTACGGAGAAGATTCCGTGTCCACAATGGCGTTCTCTAGCGTCCAGGGAAATGGCTTCTCGTGACGGGGGCGGCCAGGAGGGTCTGAGAAAAGAAAGGAAGACGCTCCGCCTCCCACACGCTTAGGCCCCCGGCAAGCAAAGCTGTTTTCTCGCGTTTATTAGCTGTCTGAGCCCCATGATCACAGCGGCTGCCCCTCCGCACACGGGGCAGGGTCTGGCCAGAGCCCCTGTGCGGTCACACGCCACACTCTGGAACCACATCACGAAACAGGCAACAACTCCCGTGTTCAGCTTCTGAAAAGGCAGCGTGGTCAAGGACGTCGTGTGCAGGTGGAAGGCAGACGCCCAGGGTCCCCCGTCTCCCAGGATCTTACAGAAAACCCCAGCCACAGCTGTGACACGGAGGCTCCTCGGCTGCGGGAGTGACACAGCGGCGTGGAGCCCGAGCGCCACCTCCTGGCACCGTCGCACGTCTCACACACAGCCCGTTTCCCCAGGAGTCATCTCGATTCCGTTAAAGTAAGAAAACCAAAATTCTTCCCATAACAAAGGACACAGCCTCTAAAGCCTGGCCCGTGGGCACGCCAGGCGGAGGACACAGCTCTCCCACGGCTGTGTTCAGCCGTTTTAGATCAGGCGATGTTAGCTCAATGCTTTCTTGATCTACTTTGAAACTTTAACATTTTATTATAAACATGAAATGTGATCAGGAGGAATTTTGGTAACTCAGTCTTTTTTAGAAGAAACCAAACAAGTTTTTGACAACTGCGTTTCCTTTATAGGCTGAATCTAAACTTATTTTAACGGTTCCCTCAAAAGCTTCAAGGAAGTATGATTTCGTAGTTTAACTGCGGGGTTTCCAAGCCCAGCAACTGCTTCATTTTAAATCGGTGATTTACCCACAGTGCTTAATTCCCAAGTTGATTCCCACAGCTGTCTGCTCAGCCTCAGCTAACCAGCAATGAAAACTCCTTTTGCTGAGTTTGGTGGTTTTTGGTTATAGAGGACATCATCTAATGCTGTCCCCAAGCACTTCACAAAGTCTTAAATGACAGAACACAAGCACATTTCCAAAAACAGAGCAGTATTTACTGTGTCTGAACCACAACCATGTGTCACTGAAACCATGAACAGGTTTACTCAAGAAACTTGCTAGAAGCTCTGAACTTCTTTGGGACAGAAAGGCATCACAGACTGAAATAAAAAACACAATTAAGCTTTTATACAAAATTTATACATAGATCAAGGTCTGCTCTCTGACATACAGGCAAGAAAGCGAGGGGCCAGGAGGGGCAGGGGCAGAGGGCGACTCGGAAACCGGCAGGTCACCCCTCTTCCAAAGAGAACGGAGCGGTGGCCCAGTAGCCCCGAGTGGCAGCTGGCTGTGTATCCGTCCTCCCGCCTGCGTTCGTAAATGCGAATCCACTTCACGCCCTTGGCTGTGCGTGTGACTATTTCTCCCCAGATGGCCTCCCAGGGCTCCCCGCTCACTCTCACCATTAGTCACGGCAGTTCTGGGGTTAAACACACAGGAGCACAGTGTTAGCCAGCTAGTGTTGTGTGACACGAATTCACGTCACATTTACATGTGGTCTAATTAGCTGATAATGGGTCATGAACTGAAGAGCTAAGGAAAGGAAACATGTTCTTTTGTGCACATAAAGGGCTACTCAGAAGAGCAGATCGGTTCCCGGCCTTTCCCTGTGAGGACAGCCACCTGTGCAAACAGGCGCTCAAGCCCAGTGACAGGCAGGGGGCTACGGTCCCTGGAAGAACGCCATCTCCACGACAGCTTCCCTGGTTCCAAACACAACGCTCAGGACCCTGCCTGCCGCACTGGCTGACTCACTTCGGGCCTGGGGCGCGTCTCAACGCTCTTGGCTGCTTCTGCCAAACCCTTGCCGGCTGGCGCTCACAGGCCCGACGTGCTTTCTAACGAGGCCGCCTTCCGAGTGCCTCATGTTCAAGGAATGAAGACGTAATACTCCGACTCGAGAACTTGCTGGGACCGCAAACCACTTGCCCGTCTCTGAGCGCACAGCTGATTACTAAGCAGGTCTGCACGCATGGCAGTCGTCAGCTGTCGTAACCTGCTGAGCACCGCCGACGTGCACGCATATAGCTTCGTTTTCAGGTATTCATGAGCACCATGATTGATGGCTGATTGACTGATACATGGGGAAATGCACAAAAGGCTTTCTGGGGACTTCTCTTACAGGAAATACAGAGAAACGAAGCGGCAATGTTCTCACACAAATGAGCTCGTGATGTGACAACAGCAGCTTCGCAGCCCCAGCCAGTGCTCGCTGGAATCACTGGAAATGACATCCTATCAGGCTTCTGATTTACAGCCAAATCCCGTTTTTAGCCTAAGGTCACTCCACACCCAGGGAGGTGGTTTGGAAGTGAAAAGTATGGGACTGAGGAATTGAAGGCACGAATGTTGCTCTTTTAATTAAGAACTAAGCCGCACTTCCACACACACGGACGCCACGGTGTTGCCGGGTCCCCTGAGAGGACCCCTCTGGTGAGCACGTTTCCTGCAGGCACAGGCTGATTCGGGGTTCAAGGCGTAGAGTGTGAATCAGAAGTAAAAGTCGCTGAATCTATTTCATGCAGCTTTCTTCGCTGTGCCAGGTTTGCTGTGGGTTTTAAAGCAACTGGGCCGCAATGCACTGGGTAGGAATAGTGTCGCACAAAGACGCCCAAACAGAAGTTACAGACTATCAAGTAAACAGATCAGAGAAAACATTCTGCTGGGCAAACCAGGAGACTTATCAGCCTGAAAATCAGAATTTTCAAACGTCTGTCTTGTGAAAGATAGTCTATAAAGTTTATCAAATCTTTGAAGATGAAACCTTTTTATTTAATATTAATTAACAAACAATTTTATCAAATAAAGATTGTTTGCATCTCTGAAACCTCAGGAAAAGGCAAACCAAGTGGGAATAAATGTTTGCAACACAGATGAAAATGTTGATTATTTCTAATATAAATGAAGGCTCCATCAAAAAACAATAAACATACCAACCAAAACACAGGGAAGTAACAAGCCTTTGTACCAAAGAGGACATGCGATTGGCTAACAAATAAATGAAACAAGGTCCAACTCAATTAGACATAAGCAAGTAGGAACGTAAATAAGAGGTGCTGTTTTCCACCTTCCAACACAGCAAAGGTTAAAAACCGCCCAGCAGTGGTGAGCGGGCAGGGAAAACACCGCCCAGGTGGCCTGTGGGGAGCAGCTCCCACCCGCTAGGCGGCATCTTCACAACGGCACACGCACTGCAATGCCAGGCTCCGCAGGAAAAGGGCGCAAATGGACAGACGGAGTTACGCGGCACGATCGACAACACAGCACGGCTTGCGACGGTACGAGTGACGGTAACCGTAGGCGAGCGAGCCCCGGGCCGCCCCAGCTGGACGCCGCCGGGAGCCCCGGGGCTGAAAACTCGTCTGCGACGACGGGCCCTGCTCCCCGCGCTGCCAGCAGGAGCAGCCGCAGCCCGCCAGGAAGGGGGCGTGTTTCAAGCGGCCCGTGTTTTAAACACGCATTTCTCTCGTTTTCACACACACGCCACGAGGCACAAATGAGGGGCAGACACACTGAAGGACTGTCGGCTTTTTCCCGCCTGTGAGGCGCAGGTGACTTCTCTGGGTTTCGGGCTCTCGGCCACGCGGCAGCGGCTCCTTACAAAGCGCCAGGTCAGGTCCCAGCAGAACAAGCGAGAAACCGCGGGGAGCGGGGCACCGGCCGCGGAAAGGCGAGCCCGGCGCTGGGCCGATGTGGGAGGAGGCGGCTCAGGCCCCGCGACCGTGTCGGGCTGCAGCGCGCTGGGCCGGCGCGGGGCTGCTGCCCCCGGTCCACGGCCCGCCGGGCGGCCAGGAGAGGCCGGCGGAGGAGCGTGTGCTCCCGGAGCCCGGACACCTGCACCGGCACCGGCACCGGCCCGCCGCGCGGCCCGGACACAGCGACCCCGGGCAGGCCGCCCACCCGTCCCCAGAGCCTGCGCCCACAGCCAGGCTGAGTCACTTCTGCAGCGCGGGGACACCGGCAGGAAAGTAAAGGAAAACCACGGGGCTGACGGTGGCCTCCGGCCGGGGGGTCCGCAGAGCCTTCCCGGAGACGCGGTGACCCAGGCGGCCGCCAGGGGGCGACGCCGGCACGGGCCGTTTTCTGATTTCCAGCCTCCGGGCGAGGGACCAGCTGTCCAGGGTGAGGCCTGGCGTCCATTTTAACTGTAAACACCAGCAGGGTTTCTAGCTGCCCCGGGAATGTCAGCGTCAAGGGCTTTCTGCTGGGGACTGGGGACACGGGGAGCGCATGGCAACGCGCCCACAGGCTGGAGAGTGAGCACCCCCTGTCCCCTCCCGGCTGAAACAAGGCCCCTCCTCCCAAACGCACAGCGAACAAATAAACCTCTGGCAGCAGGGCCTCCAGGGTCCCTCCAGGTTCTGTTTCTATACAGCTGGTCTGTGCAGACACCCCGAAACTTACGGGAGCCACAAAGACGATCTCAGGGCCGGCCGCCCGCACCCCCGGGGGCGCCACACGTGCAGGCAGTGACCGGCGCCGGCCTGCGATGTGTGAGCCCCTCAGATCCTCTGTGGGAGAATAAACAGTAATTTCAAAGGCTGGCTCTGCTGTTTACATTTTCCACGTGTTTCGTTTCCTTTTTTCTTGTTTCCCAAAGGCCCATGAGGAAGCGGCTGCCTCCCCAGTCGTGTTGGCACCCGGCCACCCGGGGGAGCAGGACCCGGAATAACACGGGCTCCAGACCCCCCCCTCGGCCCCGTGTGACCAGCCGCTTACGTCCCGGGACCCAGAGGACACGGGTGCAAGCTCGCTCTCTGCCTGTGTCTTCTGTGTCCCAATGTCTCCACACACGGACCAGGCCAGCCGTCTCAGTCCCTCATGTACAGACCACGGAGCTGAACACACACGTCCCTCCGGGTCCCAGGGCTGTGGCTCAGGGGCCTCTGTCAACACGATAATCTTACTGACACACA
>NW_017732928.1:50329-52252 GCF_001890085.2 Hipposideros armiger | reverse complement strand
GGCCCGCGCGCACCCATGGGCCTCTTCCCAGCCAGGCCCCGGCGCGGCTTTCAGTGGGTGCGCAGTGACCTCACGCGCCCCTGCTGGAGCCCTGGCCCTTCCCGGCGGGGGGGCCGGGGGGAGAGGGTGGCGCGCTTTTCCCGCCCGGCCTGCGGTGGCTCCTGGAGGAGATGCCTGGCTGCTGTCCCTTCCTGAACCCCATCCGTCCTGGGTGCTGGGCCAGCCGGGGGGGGGGAGCACAATGGCAGCAGCCCCCCCTTCACCCCTTCCCCGGCCGTCCACAGCCTCGGCAGACAAAGCGGGGCGTGTTGAGAAAGCAGTTCTGGGGCGGACAGGAAACCCCCGAGTGCTTGGACCGTCTGAAACAGACAGGCCATTGTGCTCGGGGGCAGGAGCCTCTCCAAGCCGGCCTTCCGGGCGACGGTTAAATCCCAGGGCTGCGCGGTGTGGGGACGGCTTCCAACCGTCGGCAGAACACACAGCACTTCTGTTTCAGACACCAGGACGGCGAGGACGTGGGGGTGCTGTCAGCACGAGCCCTGCGGGGGCAGGGATAACGGCCCGCTGTGCGCCGCTGACAGGACATGCACGCACGTGTGCGCACACACGTCGTTAGGTCGGCGTGTGCCGTGAGCGCTGTCGGCGGGCGTGATGGTCGCGAAGCCCGAGTCCTGGGGTCTCACCAAAGCCACACGCACAGCCATCCACGCCACATGCCACAGAGACCCTGGGAGTTGTCTGCGCTCGGACGCACCCCACGGCTGGAAACAGGGTCCTGAACCGTTCCTAAGTGTCTGTCTTGTTTCAATAAAACACTCTTCAAACAGTTTCATAACCCTCAGTCCAGGGGACACGCCGCCAGCCGTCCACGTTCTCTTTACACACGTGTACGTACGTGGGCAATGTCGTGGGAACAAATCCAAGCGGCGTAAGGAACTTCCATTTCTGGGGGGGACAGCGCCCTCCGTAGATAAAGCCAACGCATGCTTGTTTTCTACATTTTTAAAAAGCATAATAAATTAAACCCAAGTTTTCCTAACGTGCCTATTAAGTAAATACGACCCAGACAAGCTGTCCTGGAGAAAAACTTGGATGCACCTGACTGTGAATGTCCCAGGTACAGGGAGGTCACGCCAAGGGCCACACGGCCAGTCATACAGGAACAAACGCCCACACGCCCACGGGTCTAGGCCTCTGACCCTTTACTGACACGATCGGCCCAGGAAAGGGGCCGCCCTTGTCACAGCAAGGGGCCCTTCAGGGACAGTTACTCTAACTCAGGAGCGATGCTTTGGGAGAAGGTGACAGCGGACGGAGATGAGGGACATAAGCAGGGCAGACAGAGGCCCCGGGAGCTGCCGCAGGCCTGGGGGCGGCTGCTGAGGTCACGCTGATGACAGGGAAGTGGCTGAGACGCTGGGTCTGGGCACCCTGCTCAGCTCCAGGCGGGACCCACGCCTTTAAAGGACCCCGTGTCCGCCTCGGGGCAGCCCTGAGGCAAGTGCTCGTGTCAGCAGCGGGACCGCAGGGGCCACCCGTGTGACAGGGACTGTGGTTCCATCTAGACCACAGCTGCAGGCCAGACAAAAGGGGGGGCCGGAGTCCCGGGGGGCAGGGTGGTCCCGGGGGGCAGGGTGGTCCTGGGGGTGTCCCGAGGTCTTCACGGTGATTTGGGCCGTGAAGGCCACGGAGACGCAGACCCCGACGTTCCCGCATGTCCAGGTTCGCCCAGCAGGTCTGCGCCGCGTGCGCTCTGCTCCTCGCTCTGGGGGAGCAGCCGGCAGTCCCGGGCTCCGTCCTGTGACCGGCTGGGCCGGCTGACGGTGCCGGTTCCGTAACCTGACTGTCTCACTGTCAGAATCCCAGGCAGGGCCCCCCCGCCCCGTCCCGGGTCAGTGGGGTGTCGTCCCGGCACAAACTCCA
>NW_017732928.1:46570-47929 GCF_001890085.2 Hipposideros armiger | reverse complement strand
CGGGGCGACGCTGCGGCCGTGGCAACCCAGTTACTCACTTTGCCACACGACTGAACCCACGTCTGTGGTTCACACCTCGGCTTTGGAAACCCGCTTCGTAATTCACAAGACAAGCGCAGCCCCTGCCCCCATCTGGCCAGGACTCTGCGGCCGAGGCGCCTGCCAGCATTGGGGTTACACAGCTCATGACGAGGGCAGTGACAACGCCAGCTTCTCTGATGAGGTCACCCCATGGACAGAGCCAGCGCACATGCGTGTCCTTCATGTCAAACTGCTCGGACGCCATGCGGGTGGAAACATGGGGCGTCCTCCAGGACACAGGCAGAGCCACGCGGGGCCCGGCAGCCCCGCCAGGCACTTACTCCGAGGATCATGGGACAAGCACAGACCCACGCCGACGGTGGCGGGACCCACAGCGGCCAGCGGGGGCACGGACACACCCGAGTGTGATCCTCCCAAAGCAGAGGGACGTCTAACACGCCACAACGCGGACGGACCAGAGGCCACCACGCTCCGTGAAACAGGCCAGGGACCAAAGGCGGAGGCCACACATTTCCACTTCTGTGAGGCGCCCCGAGGAGCCACACTCACGGCGACAGGAGGATGGGGTGTCACCTGGGTGAGGGGAGAACAGGGCGCTGCTCTTCAATGGGGACAAGGCGTCCATTTGGGATGACAGAGAAGCTCTAGACACGGACAGTAGTGACAGGGCAATAATGTGAATGTACTTAAGGTCCCTGAACTGCACTTAAAATGGTTACGGTGGTGAATTTTACGCCATGTATATTTTAGCACAGTACAAACAATAAAAAGGGCTGAGCTACACCCCTGCAGTGAGGTTCCCAGCAGAAAACAGACGGCAAGCTTAAGGCAAGCAGGGCTGAGGTGCCAGTGGGTGGGGGACACGGGGACACTCAGCAGTGGCCCTGTCACCCTGCTCTGTCCCCAGGACAGCAGGTCCTGCAGTGGGTGCCTGGGGGGAGCCGTGAGGGAGGGAACACGCAAAGGCCAGCCCCCAGGAAGCCAGCCCCTGAACTGCCAGCGGGTCCCCGGGCAGTGGGGGTGCGAACGGGGACAGACATGAGACACTCACATGCAGAGGACACCAGTACAGACGAGGAGGTCCGATGGGGTAAGATTCACTGCAGAGGAGGGAAACTGCCAGAAAGTGTCTGTTCTCCCAGGAACTGCAGAGCAGATTCCGAAAGGGACACGCAGCCACCTGGTCAGAGACAGGCGGGCAGAGGGGGGACGGAGCCGGTGAGAAGGGTCACCAGCTAGCCGCTGATCTTCCAAAGACTTTCAAGACTACCCCTGGGCCACGTGCAGTTCGATGTTGGAGGCAAGGAAAGGGGTACA
>NW_017732928.1:37497-39761 GCF_001890085.2 Hipposideros armiger | reverse complement strand
CTGTTGCTCAGAGCTCAAACTCTTGAGCGAGCTCTTAACCAACTGAGCCACTCGGCTGGCCCTAAGGCCTCTTGACTTTTAAATGTTGGTAACAAATTCCAAACATTCTTAAACACGTCATTTTCAACCAGACGCTCCTCTTAGCACGTCTGTCCGCCTGCAGGCTGCCACTGCGGAGATGACCTGAGGGCAGAACACTCAGCAACGAGCCCATCACCACAGTGTTTGCAGGAGACCTACTGTGTGCCAGGCACTGCGCCACCCGCTTGCCGCATGACATCTGCTTTGAGGCCTCGTCACAAACCGCCTGTGACGGCGTGAGCCAGGCCGGAGATGCGAGGAGAGGCCCCGGGAAAGCTCAGACTGTTAACCACGTTTGCAGGAAAAACTGCCAATAATGACAATAACCACCATTTTCACAAAGCAAAGCAGAGCCTTCCTATGTTCACATGTGTCACACTCAGCAAGTTGATTTTAATCTTATTTCAACATCAAAGAGAGAAAAAAGGTTCAACCTCAAACGGGTCAGAAACAAAGCTTTTCATGAAGCACGATGAACCTGTGAGCTACCTGATCGAGCTTTCCTCCCCGATGCTTGTTTGTGGCAAAAATTAAAGCAAAAGCAACTGAAGGCCACGCCGGGGCCCAGGCCACTGTGACCACGCATGTCCTCCTCCCAGGGGAGGCAGGGCCTCGTGAGGGGCACGACGTGTCAGACGGCCACCGCCACCCTATCACCTAAACCGTTTCGAGAACCAACCCACAGCTGTTCCTACGGCTGCGGGACGACAGCCGTTTCTAACTGCCCATCAGTCCACTGCCCAGTCTCAGCTCCAAGTGCACAAAACCGAACAGTGACGTGGACCCACGGTGTGTGACAAGCGCAGGCGGCACGTTCCTTTATAAAGCCGCCTGCATGGTGTGCACTCTGTGTGACAGCAGGGCCATCGGCGCCGTCCAGGCGCCCACGGTGACCGCCACCGTTCCTGGGGGTCGCAGCTGCCCGTCGGGGGCGGGGGGTCTTGTGAGGGCAGAAGACGTGCGGACGGCACTGCTGGGCACACGGCCTGCTGTATGTCCCTCCCTCCCGACGCCCTTCCCNAGAACTCCAATTTATAGGCCCTGTCACCCGGGTCTAGGTTAGCAGAGGAACAGGTGAAGGAAAAAGGGAGACCGTGAGACACCTGTGGGTTAAATTAGCTCAGACAGAGGGAAAGACAGAGACAGGGGGGTGCGGGGGGCAGGTCTCCCTGAAGGGCGGCGGCCCCGCGGCAGGTGGGCTGGGCAAGAAGGCTGAAGCCAGGGGCTGGGGATGCTCATCCCAAAGCCACCAGCACCGATGACAGCGATGCACTAGCAGGAATAAGGTCCCGGGGCAATCGCTGGGAAGCCCTCCCAGCCCCGAGCAGCCCAGGCGTGGGGACAGGGCTGGGGGGGCAGGTGCTGCACCACCGGGGGGCTGAGCGGCTGAGCAGCCGCAGCACCACAACCCAAGAGCCGCTGGCAGCGACGGCCCCAGAGCTGAGTTCCAGTGACGCGTCAGTGAGGACAGAGTTGCTGAGCCAGGGAAGCACTGTCCCGGGAGGGACTCTAAGCTGGTGGCCCGAGTGCAGCCGCCAGGGGCTCCTCCGGCCAGCACGGCCCCGGCCCCGCGGAGTCTGGAATCTGAGGGGCTGGCTTGGCACGCGGGCAGAGCTGTGCCAACCTTCACGGGGTCCCCAGTGCACTTGGGACGGTGGGCGGACAGATGGCGCCTCTCGGACAGGCCGGGCTGGTGTCCTCCCAGCGAGCGTCCCCGGCACAGCCCGTGGATCAGGAAGCAGACGCCACAGGACGCTGAGGGGCCGGCCGGGGTCTGAGGGGCCGGCCGGCTCCGCCAGCAGCTGGCCGCACGCTGCACTTCGCACACTGGCCGCAGTCCTTTGCTCTTCACCACGGCCACCCAGCCGTCTCCAACGAGACCGTGACCTGAAAGCAGATGTCTTCCCACCACCAGGCGGGGCCGGAAGGGTCCCCAAGCCTGGCACAGGCGCCCCGGGCTCGGGGAGAGGAGCCAGGAGTCGCTCTGCTGGGCTGGCCAGTGAGGAAGGGACAGTGTCGGCCCCGAGAAGCAGTTCCGGCGCAGGCCCAGCGCGCGGCCCCCTCCCCGGGACCTCTGGTCACCAGGGACTTGTCTTCTGAGTGTTTGGGACACATCTTTGTACCGGAAGGGCTGGCTTTTCAGTTACTATGAAATATCACAAAAGGAAGACGTGGCTGAAAAC
>NW_017732928.1:35301-36835 GCF_001890085.2 Hipposideros armiger | reverse complement strand
GCCTGTGCCCGCCCAGCGGGGGCCCCGGCCGGGCCCGCAGCCCACCTCCCGTGGAAGCTGCCATCGGCCACACTGTCCGGGTCCCACTGTCGTCCTCACACCGCGTATGAGTCCGGGTCGCCTGGGTGGCAGCGAGGGTCAGAGAGGGCGGCTCCGTCTCCGGGCTCCCAGCAGCGTGTCTCAGGCCCCAGCGGGCACCACAAGCCCCTCCAGTGTGCAGAGCAGCACGGAGGCCAGTGCCAGCCGGCTGAGCGCGGGGGGCGGCCAGCGCCTCAGAGTGCTCCCCGCCTTCCTACGGGGACCACGTGCACAAGGACTGGGCAACGTCTGCTGGTCGCCGAGGGCTCCCCACGCCACAGGAGGCCTGGGGGCATCGGCACGGCACCCACTGTCACGGGCCATCAAGCCCCGAGCCTCACTCCTGACCTTACAGATGTCTACACGAAATCAGAGGCCCAGGAAGGACGACAACAGTAGCGGCTTTTGGGGGACGGGGCACCTTGTGGAGACTTCCCGACGGTTCCCGCAGCAGCGGCAGCACGAGACAAACGAGCTCCCGGTGGGGCCCCAATGAGAGAACCGCACGCTGACCCCCCGCGGTTCCGAAGGTCCTTCCCATCACCTGCTGCCACCACGGCCGGACCTGGCACAGGAGCTGTGCCTGAAGGCGGCTGGGACAGCATTTACGAGGCGCCCACGTGTGTGGGATGCCACACAGACAGGCATGCAGATGCCAGCTCTGCCCCCAAGGGGCTCCGCTCAGCGTTTAACTGCTGGCAGAGGGAGCATTACAAGGATGTGCACGTGGGCTGGCCCGTAACTGTGTATCATGTAACATCCGAGAAGAAGGAAGCGACGATACGATCTAGACGCTCCCTTAGACGTGCACACAGGATTTGACAAATGTGGCCGACGCTAGCTTGATGCTAACTGGCTCAAGGAAACCACAAGCGACGTGACTGTAACTTCTTTCTTTGGGAGAAAGTTTTGCTCAAGGAAATCAACACGATGCCAAGGCCACCGCCCTCCAGAGGCGCCGTTCCTGACAGGTGGTGGCACCTTTACGACACTCAGGTGCCCACTCCACGGACAGGACTGCTGACAGCCTAAAGGTCCCATCCCTCGGCAAGCGGGGTGACGGATGCGAGTGGAGGGGGCGGCCCCACGATCGGTCCCAGCAGCAGACACTGTGGGGTCCAGGGCCCACCCAAACAGCCCAGCAGCACGTCCGCCAGGGCCGACGGCAGGGATGTGGCTTTGCTGGCATGACAGGGACGCGTGTCATCTGGGAGCATCTGGTGCCCACTGAACACACAGACGCACATCTGAAACCTCTGCTCCGTCTGCACCACGGCTCCCAGCTGTTTCCAATCCTGGGCTCAGAACTTATTTTGGGAGACAAAGGTTCCTTTAAACCAATATCCACAAATTAGGGACTGCTGAGGGCCATGCCTGCAATGCCACACTTGCTCTCCAGCTGTCCTGCCCTTAAACCACGCCTGGTGGCAGTTCCCACACACGGGCCACTGTGTCA
>NW_017732928.1:32267-33532 GCF_001890085.2 Hipposideros armiger | reverse complement strand
CCCAGAGCCTGTCATCGCCAGGCTGGAGGAGAAAGGCTTACAGGCCTCCCTCGTTCCGAGCTCTGCGGTGGCCGCGCATCCCGATGGCAGCGGGCGGGCTTTCCTCCCAGCTCAGGCGCGTTGTTGATGAAGACAGATGGAACAGACGGCGCCCAGCCCCCCGAGGCCTGGTTTACGGCTGTGGGCGCCTGTCACCATCCCGGCAGACAGACGGGCACTGGTGTGAATGGAGCCGTGCAGTCTGTGGCCGGGAAAGTGACCACACAGCAGAGCAGGGAGCCGGAGGGGGACCCCTGAGCGTCCAGCGTCTGCTGTCCGTGCTCTCCACTCGGCTGGAGGCACGAGGCTCGGCTGGGAACCACCGCGTGGAGTCCACTGGCTGCTTCCGAGAGGCTGAGGGTGACGTCACTCACTGTCACAAGGGGCTTACGTGGGATTAGAGCCACTTCACGGCTCCTTAAAAAGGGTGAAGAGAGCTTTTCTGCTGTCGCTGAAGTCTGGGGGGTCAGACCAGAAACAGCGGCCTCGTCTCATCGACTCTGGGCAAGTCCCAGGTTCCTGGGTCTGGGGCCGGGGCTGAAAGCCTCCTAAAAACGCTGCAAATGCTCCTGGGACACCAGAGATCTCTGGCAAAAGCGACACTTTGTGGGCTACATGTGGGTGAACTGGAAACACACGGATGCCGTTTCCTTCACAACACACAGGGTCAGGGACAGAGCCGGGCCCGGGGGACGTCGGAGGCCTGGGACAAGGACCCTCCTCGCGGGCCTCTGGTCCCCACCAGCCGACCCCAGAGTCCAGGGCGGGTGTGACGGGCCCGGAGCTGACAACGGCATCAGGGGCTTTCACTGATGATGTTTGGCAACTTGGGAATTTTCTGTAACCAGTCAAAAAATGTCAAGTATTTTGGGGCTGCTGGGATCGTAAGGCATAAAGCATGAAAGTGTCGTGTCCCGAGGGTCCCACTAGGGGTGCGGGTCCACAGGGCGCACGTCCACGAGCCTCGGCCGGGGACGCCTGCTCTGAGCTCACTGACCTGAGGGCTTCTCGGCTTGAGGCCCCACCAGGAGCCCCCTCCTGACCCCCCCGGGACCCGGAGCGGCGGACCCCACTGCCTCCGGTTCTGCTGCGTTTGCACACATGCGTTTTATTAAGCTGATGAGTTACGTGGGTCATAAAGCAGCGGGAAGTAAATGAGGTTTCTGGAGGGTCAATCGTTCAACACCTGCTGAGCTAAAAACCCAATAGACTGTTTTCCTTTTCGC
>NW_017732928.1:19280-26397 GCF_001890085.2 Hipposideros armiger | reverse complement strand
AAAGACTACTGTGGTTTTGTCCTTTTCCTGTTGGCAAAAGTACTGAAATTAACGTGAATATTTTCACCAGGGGAGGCTGTCTCTCCAAATAACGTGAGCAGCGCCGGGACCGGCCACGAGGTCGGCTTTCCCCTCGAGCAGCTGTCCACTGCGGCCCTGGGGACGAAAGGGGCATAGGACAGGGAGAAGGCGCCACGCATCAGGGTGCCCCTGCCGCCCGCGAACTAGGGGCCTGGTGAGGAGACACCAGGGCTGGGGGTGACCACGGGCCAGGGACATGCAGAGGCCCCCGGAGCGGCCTCGGGAAGGCACGCAGGTCTCGGGCCCGGGACGGGACCCGGCCCAGGACCCGGGTCCGCTGTCGCTGCAGAGAAAGCTGTGTGGACACTTGGCCGAGTCGCACCTCCCCGCAGACACCCAGGGCGCCTGTGACAGTGACACAGCAGGGGGGTGTCCCCCCCACCACACAGGCCTGCTCCACAGCCACACAAGGAAAGCGTCCCGGCTGCTGAGGCCCCAGGACGGCTCGGCCGGGGAGCCAGCGCCACAGGCACAATCAGCACAAGTTTTCTTTGTTTTACGAGGCCGTTTCCACTTCCGGAAAAGAAAGAAAGAAAAAAAAGTGCATTAAAGCTGACAGCTGCTTCCCGGGGTGTCTGCTGGGAGGCTGATCACTCGCTTTCACGCAGGAAGCTGGTTTTCTGTGACTATTTTTGATCCGATGATTTGAATCCTCTGTTCTGTGGCGTGTGCTTGTTTATTCCTCATTTAGGTTAATAATCGTGCATTTTAAACCCCAGGCCTCCTGCTAGAAACATTGGGATCAAACCAGGGACTGTTCATGGAAGTAATAATCACACGTCTGGAGTGCTCCTCCGCCGTTTTAATCAACTAACCTCACTGGCCATTTCCTGCCGTTTAATATCGAAATGTTGTGTCTTATGTCTGATGATCCACGTTGTGTTTCCAAAGCGTTTTCACAGACACGCGAGACTGTGTTGTCACAGTGATTCAAAGAGGCTGGAGATTCATAAGGTTTTAAACCATCGTTCAAATCATTTCATTAACTCTAATCAGCGAGTTTTAGAACAGTAAACATCATTTAGTTCAATTTGTGTTTCACAGTCAAGGAGAGAAATGCAGAAAAAACAAAATTCAGCGTACATTAAGTGGCTTCATGTCAATATTCTTTTCTATGTATAAAAAGTAGAAAAAACACCCATCTTCAGTCGTCTGCAGTTGGTGGGACAGCTTTTCTGTATCTTCTATGAAATAAACACGCATTGCTTTAACAGGGTGAAAAAAACTATCTTTTTCTTAACTGTGAGGAAATCAAATATAGAAACTGTTTCCAAAAACTGGCGTCTGTGTTGCAACGAGCTGCTTTTATGAAACGAAACCAGGCGGTGGGATGGTTGGGGGGGCCCAGCCTCGGCGCCCCAGCCTCTTTCTCTCCAGACAAGCGGGAGGCGGAGTGATCGGGTCTCTAAGGGTCGTCTGCTTGTTTCTGTGACTATTTTTGTTGATCAAAATCAATTTTTGTGTAACAGCTCTGCAGTAAGCCTCTTCACACACGTCGCCCGACAGAACCACTCAGCCGTGGAGCCTGGGGCGAGACATCACAGACGAGAAGACGGAAGAAACGAGAGAAAACCCACTCACGTCAACTGTAGCTACTTTGCCGTCAACTTTAAAGGAACAGGGACATGTCCTTCAGGAGGTCACCCGTGTTGGGACGCGCGCACACACACGCACAGGCCAGGGGGCAGCTGACTGTCCCCCACCCTCACACAGGGAGTAAAGCTCTGCCAGGTGTGACAGGCGATGAAAATGACGCAATTAACACCTGACAGACGAGCTACCCTTCAGAGCACGGCTGACACAAATGACCGTCACCTACCGGGAGGGACAGAGGCTGAGCCCCTCCCCTCAGGAGCACTGTGCTGTCATCACCCATCGCGGTGACAATGACAGTGACACAGGCCTCTGCAGGCCGCAGAGCCCCCGACAGGCTGCCAGGACGGCCCTGGCCTCTTAGTGGGACTTTCCCGGCGCCTTCCTCTGGATGAGAAGGTAAGTGACCCAACCACACACACGCTGGGGACAGCCACCATCCCGGAGGTTCGCTCGTCAGGCCACGGCGCCGGTGCCGGCGCCAACACGGCTTCCCCGAGGCACCGGCCGAATCCGCCATCTCTCCCTCTCCACGTTGCTTGATTAGACTCGCCGACTAAACACACTGGTCGATGCACACCAGGACCTGTCTGTCCTCGGTCCTGCCGGTGGGACGTCACAGGCTCGACGCCGTGCTGGCGTGGGTCCCTGTGCACTTAGAGTGACAGCTTTGGCACTGAAAGAAAGCAGCCAAACTCCTAGGGAAACAACCACACAACTGAATCAAGAGTCAAAACAAATTCAGAGTAAAAGACGCTTCAGAGCCTCCCTCGTGTAACTGCGGGCTATCAGGACACTGGCCGTGACCTGCGGGGGGACACGACGCGACGCTCTGGGGTCAATCACGGCTTTCCCGGAGTGGAGCCACCCGCGCACACCTGGGTGGCGTTTCCGTTCATCCTGGCACACGGCGTCCCTGTGCCCAGCTAACCCCCGTCCTCCCGGCGCGGGGAGCGCCTGTGGGAAGCCCGGGTCACGCTCCCTTCGCTCTCGGGCTCTCCAGCCTGGAAACGGGGAGAACGACATGAACCCCGCTCGGAGGCAGAGGTGCGGGCGCTCACGCTGACGAGGACCGTCCACAGGGACGGGGGCTGGTGCCATTCACGCCGCCCCCGCCCCTCCGTCCACAGCACAGACCAGGGTGCTCCTGACCTGCCGGCTTCCAGCTGGCAGCCGAGGGCGCACCGGACACCAGGCGGAGGGGAAACGGGGCCGGCCTCCGGCCTCCGGGCAGCACTGACCCCCCAGCCCAGCTCCTGCGGGGCAGCCGTTCTGCTGGGTGCCGGGGACCCCTCCCCGCCCGCCCTCAGGCCACAATGGCCACGGCCTGGGCTCCCCGACACCACGGGCCGCACACGCTGGCCGGGAGCCAGACGGGCCCAAAGCCCGTTTTTGTTAACGAGGTTTTCTTGGGAGCCGCACACGTTTGGTGTGACTGGGCCGTCGGGTCGCTGACACAGGCCCGGGAGCTGAAGGCGTTGGCCGTCTGGCCTGTCACAGAACAGCTCTGCCGACCCCCGCCCTGCGCTCCCCTCACCCCTAAAAGTCCCTTCGCTAAGTCTGCTGGTGCGTCGGCCGTGGGTGGGCCGTGTCCTCCGGGGACCCTGAGGTACAGCCTCTCCGCTCGTACGGGGCTCCTTCAGCTCCTGTCACCCTGTTAGAGGGAATATTTATGTGACAGAGTGACAATGGTCACCAATCAGCCTGGGCTTATGGGGGATGGAGTGGGGAGGGGGACAGACAGACAGATGTGGGCTGATTAGGGTGAAGCGTTCAGTGTTCAGAATCTGTCCCTACGATGACAGCCCAGGGTCCCCAGGAGCCAGTGCCACCTGGCCGGCCACCTCCTGCTCCTGCTGGGACATGAGGCCCTCGCACGCCAGGGACCGAACTGCAGACTTTGGGCCGCGTTTCATCCTCACGGCGGCGCGAAAACCATCTCACGGGGCCTTGGCTGGCGAGCCGAGTGCGACACAGCTCGACCCGGCTCCTCGCAGGCGGCCCGGAGCCCCGGGGTCTGGGGCCCGACTCAGGCGCGTCTCAGTCACATCGGACGCGCGGGTCTGTCCCTGAGACCGGGACGCGGCAACGCTGGACAACGGCCGTCCACTCGGCTCCCAGTCACTCAGCACATGTCACGGGGCCAGACCCAGGCGGACACGTCGTGGGCGCTCTGTCCCTTTACCGATTCCAGAAAGCCCGTTTTTAGAAGTACCACTCTTTCTGTCATTTTTCAGTGGGAAAAGGAAGGTGAACAGGTGCTGGGAAGCGGCCACCTGTAAACGACAAGGCCCGACCCGCAGGCGCCCTGGGGGTGAGGCCCCCCGAGAGGTGCCCCAGCGTGACGGCGGCTGTCAGTGCAAGAGAAGAACCCTCCCCCGACGACCCTGCCGTGTGACAGTGACCCACAGGTCACATGAAGTTGGAAAGTGCTACGCAGGCGCCAAGCCCGGACGTCAGGTAGAGCGTGTCCCCGTGGGACACATGCCACCAGGTGTGGGGCACGTGGGGTGGCGTCCACATCGAGATTCAGACTAAGCTCTTTCAGACCATAGTTGCCGGTGTGAGACCCCCACTGGGGAAGTGGTGACCGAGGCGAACGTGTCCCAAGAAAGAAAGGGCCTGTCTCTCTCCCTGAGTCACATCTGTCACCGTCCATGCCAAAAGCTACACTCTGTGGGGTCTGCTCTCCAGTCGGGGAGCTGCAAGCCCTTCCGGACGGAGTTGACCTTGGCTGAGGGTCAGCGACCCGAGCTTCGTCTGGGACCCTGCTGTCCTCACAGGGGCTCCTGGGCGGGACCCAAGGCGCCGACATGTCCCATGAAACCGAGTGTGCGCACACATGGGCGGGGACGAGGGGACGTGAGCACAAGACAAGGGCAGCGGAGGTCTCGTCAGGTCCCCTCAGGGGTCAGTGTCCCCCAAGCCACAAGGGCTGGCCACGCTGAGCGCTGGCGCGACCCTGTCCTCTCAGCAGCCACTCGGGCAGCACCGTGACTCAGGGACAGATGCGGTGGCCCGTGTTCGCTCCACCCTGACCGCCTGCGGCCCACCCTTCGCTTTCTGTCACCGCCAGGTGCTCAGAGTGACCGCGACGTCGCCCTTTCCTCCCAGCAGGGTTGACGCCCATGGGGAGGCTGCGCTGGCCCCAGGGAGGCTCGTCCCAGGGAGGGGGACCCCCAGAGCCCCCACTCCTACCCCCCACCCCCCACCGGAGACTCCAGTGGGGCTGTCACGGGGTCTTGACGTCAGTACGGCCCCACCCGCACTGCCCGCGGCTGTGGCCGCTGAGCCCCCGTAAGTGAGGACGCGTGCGTGTTGTTATCCCCCCAGAGGCTGGTGTGAATCACACTTGCCTCATAGTGATAAACTCTGCCTCCAACTAACTGTGACGCACATCCAGCCACCTCTCCCGCTGCCAGACAGCACCCCCCACGGAGTGCACCCGCCGCAACGCGCAGCGGCTGGGATTGCAGTAACGTGCCTTTTGGGGGGATGAATTCCGGGGCTTGAGGGTTACACAGTAGAAACGCTAGGGGTCACACACACCCCAACATATAACCCAGTCCCACGCACGCGCATCGGCAGCACGGCTCCGGGCTCTGCTCCAGTCGTGTGAGCGTGAGCGTGAGCAAGAGCCTGAGCGGCTCTGCAGTCGGCCAAGGAGCCAAGAGAACTGTGAGGGTCACTCTGAGTGCTCGCCAGTGTCTCCCCACGTTTTACGACGGAAACACCCCGCGGCCGTGACCCCGCCGGGGCCCTCACCGCGGCCCCACAGCATCCCTGCCGAGCACCCTCCACCTCCGTCCTGAACAAACGCGACTCTGTGTTTGGAAGCTGCGTCTTTCAACCCAGGCCTGAGTGTGTGCGGCTGTGAACGTGTGCTGGGCTTCTACGCAGTCGTTTCATCTCCGATGATAAAGAAATGCTCAGTGAGGAAAACAAAATTTCAGGTTATGTGAACATGTGATATACTGACTTCCTGGGGCCAAGCCACAGGACCCAGGGGACCACATACAGGGACAACAGCACAGCCGCGTCCGCAGGTCCCAAAAGGCAGTATGACCGAAGGCTGTGCCAACACCCGTGTCACCGGGCCTCTGCAGTAAGCCTCTTCACACACGTCGCCCAACNGTCAGGGACAGAGCCGGGCCCGGGGGACGTCGGAGGCCTGGGACAAGGACCCTCCTCGCGGGCCTCTGGTCCCCACCAGCCGACCCCAGAGTCCAGGGCGGGTGTGACGGGCCCGGAGCTGACAACGGCATCAGGGGCTTTCACTGATGATGTTTGGCAACTTGGGAATTTTCTGTAACCAGTCAAAAAATGTCAAGTATTTTGGGGCTGCTGGGATCGTAAGGCATAAAGCATGAAAGTGTCGTGTCCCGAGGGTCCCACTAGGGGTGCGGGTCCACAGGGCGCATGTCCACGAGCCTCGGCCGGGGGCGCCTGCTCTGAGCTCACTGACCTGAGGGCTTCTCGGCTTGAGGCCCCACCAGGAGCCCCCTCCTGACCCCCCCGGGACCCGGAGCGGTGGACCCCACACTGCCTCCGGTTATGCCGCGTTTGCACACATGCGTTTTATTAAGCTGATGAGTTACGTGGGTCATAAAGCAGCGGGAAGTAAATGAGGTTTCTGGAGGGTCAATCGTTCAACACCTGCTGAGCTAAAAACCCAATAGACTGTTTTCCTTTTCGCATCAGAAAGCCACCGTGTCCAAGTCGAGAAAAACGATTCACCAAGAAAAAAAAAACAAAGACCAAAAGCAGGACAGCGGGCGCTGGCGAAGGCAGACCTGTGAGG
The DNA here is from genome assembly GCF_001890085.2 of Hipposideros armiger. Lineage (NCBI taxonomy): Eukaryota > Metazoa > Chordata > Mammalia > Chiroptera > Hipposideridae > Hipposideros > Hipposideros armiger. The sequence continues at coordinate 19,922 of NW_017732928.1, read as the reverse complement.
AGGCCGCAGGCAAAGGGACCTGCGGGGCAGGCACCGCCGGGCGGCGCGAGCGGCCGTCAGGGGACACGCATCCGGGGCCACTTCCTTCTGGGGCCAGACGTCTTCTGGCCTCTGAGCACAGACAGCCCGTCTGTTGGTGACAACTGTGCAGAGGTCGCACGTGAACCTTTCCTTCCTCAGTGCTGAAGACGCCGTTATTGTTCATGTAACTGCAGGACAAAGGGCGCTCTGTCTGCAACGCCCGGGAATCGCCAACAGCGGCGAGTGTCCACGGCCATCAATCACGGCTCTGTCCATGGGGAGGACGGGCTCTTTCCTTCCGAGCCGGCGGGCGCGGGGCGCGTCCCCAGGTCGCCGGGGGGCGGAGAGCAAGTCACGTTCACAGCCGGGACGCGGGGCGAGCGGCGGGTCCTCCAAGCGCGTTCCTTCCCTGCAGCCGGGACGACGCGGACGCCACGGTGCAGGGTCCCATGCGCCCCACGTCACGGCGGAAGTGACCGGGAGAGGCAGCGGGGCCCGGGGGCGTCCTGAGTATTGGAGGAAGTTCCAGGGCCCACGGCGTGAACTGCGGTGCAGCTTCGACTGCAGAGCGTGCGGCCCGGGCCTGGGGACAGAGAGCTCGTGCTGGGTGGGGTCTGGGCG
>NW_017732928.1:14968-17504 GCF_001890085.2 Hipposideros armiger | reverse complement strand
GTTTTCAGAAGGACAGTTAGTTCACTTCTATCCACCAGCTACTGCAGAAAATAAGCCTGTGAAGCGTCATGGAGGCGTCACTGTCACTGCGATGCCCCTGTTCCAACGGGGCCGGTCTAGGGGCGCCCCCCAAGCACTTGTGCCATCAAGGGGAGACAGAGAGACTCAAATACAGTGATTAGAAAGCAACTTTTGAGGATTAAGGTAAATGTTTGCTCCAAGGTGCGCGGAGCCCAGGCCTCCGCAGCAGGTGACGTGAGCTCAGCAGCACAGGACGCGCTCTCTGCCTCCCCTCCCTCCCCCGGCCCCGATTCTCTGGTGCACAGACCAGTGTCGGGCGGCCCAGCCACGGAAGAGGCACAGCTAACACGGGCACAGGAGAAAGGCGGCTCGGGGCAGACGCTACAAGGCTCGTGCTTAGCCTGAATGCACTTCTCCGAGAAATGGCCGTCCCGAGAAGCCAGGCGGCGGTGTCGAGACCAGGGCTGGCATTCTCCACGTCCCGACCAGGAAAAACTTTAGGACATAGAGACGGATGCCAACCTGCAGCTCTGTCCCCAGTGCAGGGACCAGTGTCTCTCACAGGTCGGCCCCCGTGGGTCAGGGCCTTCTGGGAGGATGGGCCCTTGCAGCCCACGTGAGGGGCTGTGGGGGGGCAGCGCTCCCCAGCCGGACACATTTGCGGACAAGCACGTCCAGGCCGCAGCCACGCCCTCGGTGGCAGGAAGGGACCCGGTTCCAAGAGGCTGCCTGGCTGCCGCCTGCCTCCGTCACCAGACAAAGCAGATAAGTCACAGAGCGGAGAGAAAAATTAAACATCTGTTTTTGCTTTTCAGATGCAATTTGGGATTTCTAGCCAAAGCATTGTTTTGAATCGGAGACGGTGAATTTTCCTCCCAGGGAAGATGGTGATCCCATAACTGCTGACATTCTAAGGAGCCCTCGGAATCACCGCTCTGTCCCCTGGAGCGAGCGCTCGTTACTGGAACCGAGTGTGTCACCTGGGTTAAGTACGAGGCCTTGGAGAAGCCTGAGGGAACACGTGTGTCCCCGAGCAGAATAACAACAAACGGCGTGACGGTGAGGGGACGGAGCCCCAGGGAGGACCCGCGTCGGCCGGGGTCGGGGAGGCGCAGGGTGTCCAGACACGGCCGTCCGGGGGCAGCCTTTCTGCCGCAAGACCCAGGATTGTCCTCGGCTCCAGCCCGGAGCCCCCACGCCAGGCGCTCAGTCCCGGCCACCTGTCGCCCCATGCTCTGAGGGGACTGGGAGGGGACAGGACCGCGGGCAGGACGCGGACGACGACCAGGCACCATCGGTAAACTGGGGTCCCTAGTTCTGAATTCAAAGCAACTCTTGTTGAAAATGTAGAAAAGTAAAGAGAATAGGCTTAAATATAGGACTGTTTATAGCTGGATTCACGCCTCCCTTCCACGTCCTCACCCAGAACATACATGCACCCACACACGTGCTCCCACGTGCACATACATGAACATACATGAATACGCATGCACACTGATGCACACGCTCCCACGTGCCTGGGGTCTGACACACGCAGGGCGCCGTGCTAATTGCTGGAAGAGTCTGAAAAGGGAGCAGCTGCCACACATGCTCACAGACGACAGAAAGTCCCTGGAAATGCCCCCGCGCCCCGAAGTCCTCCCCAAATACTCTACTGAGAAATTCTCTTAACAGTCAAAACCCTCATCCTCAAAATGAGCATAATAATCACAGACCCACTCTTTCCTCTTGGAAATTTTTAGTGGCTGAAACAGAAAGGAAATCGCAAATACAATACGCAATCATCAAGCATAGTCTATGAACGTTTGTCATTTAAGAAAAAAATCTGAATAAAAAGTTAAGACGGCTAAAATGGTTTCTGATATTAACGATAGGAAACTTACATAAAATAACTTATTTTATGATAAAAAACTATATAGAACTATAATATCTAATACAAAGACTACTGTGGTTTTGTCCTTTTCCTGTTGGCAAAAGTACTGAAATTAACGTGAATATTTTCACCAGGGGAGGCTGTCTCTCCAAATAACGTGAGCAGCGCCGGGACCGGCCACGAGGTCGGCTTTCCCCTCGAGCAGCTGTCCACTGCGGCCCTGGGGACGAAAGGGGCATAGGACAGGGAGAAGGCGCCACGCATCAGGGTGCCCCTGCCGCCCGCGAACTAGGGGCCTGGTGAGGAGACACCAGGGCTGGGGGTGACCACGGGCCAGGGACATGCAGAGGCCCCCGGAGCGGCCTCGGGAAGGCACGCAGGTCTCGGGCCCGGGACGGGACCCGGCCCAGGACCCGGGTCCGCTGTCGCTGCAGAGAAAGCTGTGTGGACACTTGGCCGAGTCGCACCTCCCCGCAGACACCCAGGGCGCCTGTGACAGTGACACAGCAGGGGGGTGTCCCCCCCACCACACAGGCCTGCTCCACAGCCACACAAGGAAAGCGTCCCGGCTGCTGAGGCCCCAGGACGGCTCGGCCGGGGAGCCAGCGCCACAGGCACAATCAGCACAAGTTTTCTTTGTTT
>NW_017732928.1:8364-11195 GCF_001890085.2 Hipposideros armiger | reverse complement strand
GCAGGTCCCAAAAGGCAGTATGACCGAAGGCTGTGCCAACACCCGTGTCACCGGGCCATCTGGGGCCACGCCCATGAGAAGCGGGCGTGTTCACTGAAACCCCCGAGTCACTCTGCATCTGTCGGTGGCGTGTGCGTGACACGCCATTAAAGGACACACGTCAGAAAACGGCGGCAGTGTGTAAAGACCACGAGCTGGAAAATACAGGGAAAACCGGCTGTCCCACACGTATCGTGTGCGTCCACCTCCGTGTGACAAGGAGGCCGTGCCAGGCTGGTCGCCGATGGAGACACGAGGAGGCAGCAGGGAGGGGGCCTGGCGCGTTTTACATTTTCTGTCGCTTCAACGACTGCGGAAACAACACATAAGTTTATAACCTGGGCAGTGGTATTTTCAATGAAAGCTGATTTTAGAGACAGAGAGAACATGTTATAAGGAGGCTCTCAGAACCGCCCCCTCCCAGCGCCTGTTACGCCCCTGCTGGCACCACGCGATGCACGAGGTCCCGTAACTGCCCATATCTACACGGACTGAAGTGACTTCCTGAAACAAAATATGAGTATTTTACATACAGACACGTGCATCTGCATGTAAATAAAAACACACCCACTGCCGTGTGGTTCCTCTTTCCACTGGGACAGGGTCTGGCCCGTCACGCGTGTGACGTAAGGGGACACACAGCGCCCAGGTGGGTTTGGACCCCGTCGCCCTCACCTGCCAGCTGAGACCTCCAATCAGGCACCGCCCTGAGCCCCTGGTGTCCCTCACGGAACGGGGACCAGACACCTGCTGCTGCGAGAAAGTCCCAGGAGCCGCGTTTACCGCCGGATGTGGGCAGGTGCCCGCCGGGGGCACAGAGCTGGTCACGCCCCGACGTCCACCAGAGGAATTACTCACTATGAAAACGTGCATTTGAATGAACTCGGCCATCCCACAGCCCGAAAACAGAAACTGCACTGGTTTTGATTTACCTCCTCTTTTTGAAATAGTTAACAAAAAAGTTATGTTTTTAAACGAACTCTTCCTCTGAGCCCAGGCTGCCTGTGCCTCGCAGCGATACCGTCTAGTCTGCGGCTGGCTGGCACGTGAACACGCACGCAGATGCCGGCTGCCGGCGCATTGTCGCCTTTCCTGACTCAGGTGCTGACGGGGAGACGAGCGCAGCGGCGGCGTGAGTCTCAGGATCCCAGGCTCCGGAAGCCACGTTCACACCGTCTGTGAGCAAGCGCCATCCGAAAATTATCAGGCGACATCTCCCTGACGCCCGCGTTTATGTTAAGTCAGTAGTGCTCACACTGTTTCTAGCTCGGCATGAATTCTATCTCAGCTCGTCCCCGGGCACACGGGCTCAGCACAGAACACAGATCTCCAACGTTCTGGCAGAAAGATGACAGCAACAAGGTGGGACAGATCGATTTGCTACAACAGGCTTCACACACACCATCCTGCCCAACAGCTCGCCCCAGGTGTGTCTGGGGCGAGGGGCGGCGAGGGCCTGTGCGACGCTGTGATCGCGTCCCCTCCGGGGGGGCCTCTAGGTTCCACGGGGTCACCACCTCCCTGGCGACTTGGCGAAGGAACTACTTCCGGGAACCGTGTGAAAATCTCACGGAGGACAACAGCTCACTCCAACAGAAGGGAGTGAAGGCCTGTCCCCGAGGGTGGCGGCCACTGGTCTGATGTCAAGCTGGCTCCAGCAGCAAGGCCAGGCTGAGCTGCTGGGCTGGGAGGGGACAGGGTGACCAGGGTCAAGTATTTCCCAGGGCTGCCGGCACAGCCTTGGCTGCACAACCAACAGGCGCATGTGCTGCGGGAACCCCCACTGGCCGTCACAGAGCCCGTCAGCCAGAGGGCAACTCCGGCATCTCCCCCTAAACAGGACCGGGGCCGTCACTGCTTGAAACACAGACGGCAGATCATAAACGCAGAGGACTAAGTCTGGCACATCAAAAACCCAAGTCCTGACTTCCTAAAGATCCCATTAAATGTGTCCCTTTTCAAAAAACAGCCAACGAGGGCGCCCTCACGCCACGTCTGGGGGGCCACTCACTGGTTCCCAACAAGGCAGCTGTGTGCCCTGGACGCTGCTCTGGGACACGCGTCTATTTTAAGCCGCTGCTATTCCTGTGCGACAGCTGGCAGAGCCCACCTGTCTGCTGTCACAGTGTCCAATGTCACCGAGACCTCGGGACACATTGTCACCTGCCTTTGTGCCCTAATGTCAGCCCTCCTGCAATTTCACCCTCAGAAGTTAGCCACGTGGCCTGAAAATCTATATTTTTCCAAGTTAGGAGACAGACATTTACTGAGCGAATCCCCACCCCGGGCACGATGCGGGGTCCCGGGAACTGGGCACACACAGCTCGGTGGACACAGCCCCGCGCTCAGGACCTTCCGCTGAGCGGGACCCTCCCTGGTCCCTCCCCAGGGACCCGCCAGCCTCACGGACGCCTGCTCCCAGCTGGCTGCACAGGGGCTGGGACGCAGCCGTGCCACCGGCAGGTCTGACGGACTCCAGCGGGGCGTGAGGGGACGGTTCTGCCGTGAACACAGAGGCGCGGCCGTGCCCCCAAAGCAGGCGCGTCACACTGCTGGCCACTGCCCTTTAGTCGGCCACCAACGTGGGCACAGACGGCATTAAAAACAGGACAGAAATAGAAACAGCAAGAGCTCTGCACGTCGCGAGGACACACATCTCCTGACTTTCTCCAATTTTCACACACACGGCCCAAGACCCACTCACACCTGTGAGGGCGGCACGGGCTGCACGGCCCACGTGGCCTAGACGTCTGTGGCAGCATTTTGGAAACGAACTTCACCTACGCACAATG
>NW_017732928.1:4619-5474 GCF_001890085.2 Hipposideros armiger | reverse complement strand
GTGAAATAAAAGTGCTTGACTCACAACTGTAATGAAACTGTCCCCACACTGTCCCCAAAGCCCTGCTCGCCGAAGGTCCCCCAGCCAGGACTCTCACAGCTCCAGGGAGCGAGACTGTTGAGCGTTGGTCCTGGGGCCACATTCGGTACTCAGACACGGGCGTCACTTTCTCTGCTACGCCAGCCATACGACGCACCCAACAGCGTCATGTTTTACAGAAGAACGCGGCGCTCAGACCTGACCAGCTCGGCCGAGGTCGTCCGGGTGGCAGAGCCGGAACGCCAATCTAACCTGATGGCAGGCCCGTCCCCTCAGCCGCTCCGTCACGCTGTGTCCCAGCCGTCCGGTCAGTCATCTCCCTCTCCACACGGGCACCCCCGGCCAGGCTCCCCTGGACCCTGACCCACCTCACTGCACATCCAAGCCCTCGGACTTGTTCTGAGGGACAGTGGCCCGCCTGCCCCGCACCCCCGTCCGTGGGCACTGCTGTCCTCGTCCTTCCCAGTGGTGACCGCCGGCTTCCGGGGCTCACACCCCCCGGCTGTTGGGTCAGACCCTCCCAGACATGCTCCCGATCTCAGCAGAAATGCACCTGTTCTCCCTCCATCTGAAGCAGCAGACGGAAAGCCAAACACGTAGTTTAAAAAACAGATACAGGCTACTGTTCTCAGCACCCCACAAACCAGTGAAGTGTCTAGAGAGCGTGTGTAAAAATGCCGGGAATTACCCAAGACTTAATTCTTAACCAAATCTTTACTTGAAAATTTTAAAGGGGACGACCGGTTGCTCCTGATGTATTCTTGGGTTTTAAATGCTTTGCAGACGGTCTGACTGAATCTTATGAAGGGTTACCTT
>NW_017732928.1:0-2289 GCF_001890085.2 Hipposideros armiger | reverse complement strand
GGCACACGGGACACGCCCAGCACGCAAGAGGGACAGGCTGCAGCCACGCAGCTCCTGGCCGGGCCCCCTACATGCAATGCACATACGTAGCCGCACGGCAGTGGCACCCCCCGGTCCCATATGCAGGACGCCTGAGTCGGCCGCCTGGCCGTCCCCAGGCTGGGCTCCCTCTCCACGGGCATCCTGCACGGAGCCGCGAGGCCGCGCGATGCTGGGCCGTGAAACGCCGCTGCTGGCACTCGCCTACCTCCACGATCCGGTCGTGGATCTGCAGGCCTCCGTCCTTGGCTGCCGGCCCGCTGTCCACGATCTTGGACACGAAGATGCCTTCGCTGGACGGTCCATCTTGGCTGTCCTTTGGGTAAAAAACACACGCGTGACTGGGAGGCAGTGAGCGGGACATACAAAGCCGCCCACCCTCCTAAGCCGCCCGTGGCCACCGAGCAGGGCCACGTCTTCCCCTGACGCCTGTAAGCTGAGCTGAGCGCAGGCGCGCAGCAACGGGGCACAGCACCCCGACGGCTGGCGTCAGCCCTGGCGTCCCCAGTGGCAGCATCTGTCTGCACCCGGCCCCTCCCTGGCCCACGGCTGCCCCTCCCAGCACACAGGCAGGGCCGTGCCCTCTGCCGCTTTCGGGGACTCTGACGGCTGCGCGGGCACCTCACCGCCAGTCCCACGGCCCACCCGACGCCCTAAGCGCCCACCGGACCCGGCCCAGCCACGCTCAGCACTGCCCCAGGCGTTGCTACGGTGACGGTGCCTGCGTTCTGGGAAGCCTCTGCGAGAGCTGAGGGGGGCTCGTCCCCAGCCATGGAGGGGGGCTCAGAGGACACGCCCGCCTGACCGACACCGACATCGGCCCTCCCAGCTCCTGGACGCCGCGCTTCCCCACAGCCTCCCCGGCTCGCAGCGTTCGTAACGCTCAACGGCTTTTCAACATCTAATCATCCAGTGGTGAAAAGAGGTGTTTTATTGTCGTTCTGATTTGCACCAGGAAAGCCCACTGCCCAAACCTGGGCTCTCTACCGCCCGTCTCCTCAAACCCCTCCACGTGGGTCCAGACCCGACTGGACCGTCCTGGGGACGGAGACAGCCCCTGCTCGCTCGCGCTGCCCTTCCCGCAGGACCCAGGCCCCCGAGCTCGTAAGTGGCCCGGCCTGACCCGATCGCCTTCCAACAGACTGGGGCAAGCCGTCTCCGAGCGTGTGCACTGCGTTCTGGCGACTGGCACATGGATTTATAAATTAAAGGCACAAGCATGTGTTTTTTCTAAACAAAACCACTTGAAGACCAAGTTCAGGACATTCCACAAAGTCTAGAATCTACCATCACGGGAGCTCCCGACAGAGCCACAGGGCCCATTTCCGTAGGAATTGCTCTGCGTGCAAACACACAAAATTCCATTTGTAAAAAAACTAAGAAAATACAAGTTTCCTCCTTAAACAGCAATACTGCACCACACTGTACATGGGGACAGGTGACTGAATGTGGCCTGTCCAACTCCTTCAAGTGCCACAGCAGCGGCTGCAGGTGGGGAAAGACAGTCACAGGTACGGTTCCAGAGAAACCCGAATCGACCTGAAATGAGCGTTAAGTATCTTTCCCAACATGCACCCCAAGTGACAAAGACGGGCCTCTAGCAGCCACCTGGGTCCCATCAGCAGCCTTCCGGGAGGGGTCAGGGAGGCCGTGGGGGCTGTGCTGCGTCAGCTGTCCCCCGCGGCCCCGCCCCTGCCTGCATGTCCGTGGGCCCCTCACAGCTGCCCTCCCCCGTGCGTCTGTGTGGCCCCCCAGCTGCTAGCAGGCAGCCTGCTTCCTGTGCATGGACTGGGGCCACGGGCCACCGGGAGCTGAACGGCCAACGTCAGGTTCTCACAATCAACACAGGCAGTAAGTATACTGAGTCCATTTCATCCATGAAAAACCTGGGACAGAGAGGGCACATCCACCCTGCACCGAGGCCACAAAGCTGGGACACAGCTTGGGTCCGTTTAAAATTGGGGACAGGTCATTCTGTCACACAGGCTCGAAGCACAGGGTTGTCTCCCCCTGAGAAAAATCTCGAAACTACACACACAGGCAGAGGACCGACATTCCAGGCTCTGGAATATTCCACCAGAGAACCTGGAAAAGGCTCCGCGGCCCCGAAAGGATTTATGGACAAGCCTGAATTCCCTAGGAGGTGATGTCAACATATGCACAGCGGGGAGGTCTGTGTTTACTCTGACTTAACCGCTTTGCATTTCTTGGCAGGGAAGACGGAGCCGGGGGAGGGGGCGCTGGCTCGGT
>NW_017732927.1:179912-180815 GCF_001890085.2 Hipposideros armiger | reverse complement strand
ATATATACAATGGAATATCGCTCAGCCATGGAAGGGAATGGGTTCTTGCCATCTGCAGCAGCATGGATGGAGCTGCAAAGTACTGAGCTGAGTAAAGTATGTCAGTCAGAGCAAGACAGATGCAATGTGATTTCGTTTATATGTGGAATGTAAAGAATAAAATGAACTAACAAACAAAACAGAAACAAACTCATAGATACAGTAAGTCTCTGACTTACAAACATTCAAGTTGAGAACAAATCGTGGAAGTAGCTCATGTGTGTGCCTGCCATTGTCACAGTTGTGCTGCTGTGTGCTTACTGTATAATGAGATACTATACAGTAGTATAGTGCTCAATCAGAGCCCACAATGTCCAGAAGCAAGAGGAAAAGCAGTTGTGATATGGAGGGAACTGCTAGGAAGCGTCAAAGGTGTATACGACTCACTTTGTCGGACTTACGAATGAATCCGACTTACGAATGTTCTTCTGGAACGAAACTCGTTCGTAAGTTGGGGACTTACTGTATAAAGAATGTTTTGATGGTTGCCAAATGGAAGGAGAGTTGGAAGGGTGGGTGGAAAAATGGAAGGGATTGAGAGGTAGAAGTTGGTTCTTACAAAGTAGTCATGTAGATGTAGGGTATAGCATAAGGAACATAGTCAATAATATTGTAATAATATTTGTGATGTCAGATGGGTAGTAGATGTATTGGGGTGATAGATGGGAGGGGGTGTTGGGGGCAGGGTAGAAAATGTGAAGGGATTAAGAAGTACTAATTTGTAGTTATGAAAAAAGGAGAAAAATTCCTTGGAGTTACTTCTGTTCTAGATTTATAGTATTGTCCAATAGAACTTTCCCAGTCATGGAAATGCACTGACAATGTGGCAGCCCCTAGCCACATATAGCTACTGAGTATTTAAAA
>NW_017732927.1:178118-178907 GCF_001890085.2 Hipposideros armiger | reverse complement strand
TATATATTTAATACATTTTTATGTTCATTTTGCCATTCTCAAATTATTATACCTTAAAAATATTTGTAAATTGAAGGCCAGTATAAGTGGTACTGAAATAATAGTGTTTATACAAAGAGAGTGTTCAACATGGTCTGCAAATTTATGTCAAAAGTAGTATATAAACATGTTACTGCTTACCAACTACACTGACTAGATACATATATCATTTGTTTACTGACTATATATCATATTTTTTCAATGAATTATTGATGAGCTTATAACTCAGGAGTGGTAGAGCAAAACAAAGTTAGAAAATCATGATGAAAGGTCATCAATAACTTTGTGCATGTATTCACAGCCTGCCAATTGAATATATTGTTTATGCAACACTGATTTCAATATATATTATGTCATCATATGGGGATCGGTGGAGATTTATTTCATTTGATTGGGAGGAATGTGTTTTGAACAATTGTTTCCGACCTCCTAGATGATTGGTAATTCTACTTTAAAACATAATTACCAACTTCACATAGAATAATTTAATCCCCAGTTTTAAACCCTTTTCTTCTATCATACTATTGAGTTTTCTTGAACTTTATGGTGTTTGTGTTATATTGTGAGCATGCATGCATGTGTGTGTGTGTGTATTTGTGTGTGTTTAGGAGTTGGAAACCAGTATAAGGTTATCAGCTTTTATTTTTACAGCATGGACTATTTTGGAAACAACTACTGTTTCCTATCACTACTACTGTACAAAAAAAAATAAGAGCAGATATTTTAACACTAACATGTAAAAAAGAATAT
>NW_017732927.1:174005-175603 GCF_001890085.2 Hipposideros armiger | reverse complement strand
ATTAGTATGGAAGAGCACATAGTTTTATGACTTTAAGCAAAGCAATAAGTGAGAAGTAGCCCTGTCCTTGGAAAATTCAGAATAAATAAAAAGATTGTTTGAAATCATTGAAATTGATTTTTGTAAATTTCATGCTCAGATATGCTCACTCAATTCCTTCTTAAATCTTCTTCCAAAGAAGCTATGACCTTGCTAGTTCTTCATTCTATATATCAAGTTTAAAGTTATTTGTGAGGCATACAGCTAGATACTATTTGAGATACAGTACGTAAATTATGATCTTTGCCCTCCAGATGTTTACAATTTAATTAAATTGTCAGTGCTATCAAAGGACCAACCAAGGAGAAAATCAACAGATGCTTAGAAGTGCTCTTTCTCTCTCTTTAGGACTTCTTCATGTGAGCTAATTTGATGGCTATAAAGGGCTGGTATAAAAATAAGTGATTTGAGTGTTTCAGTTAAAATTTCCAGACCATGTGAGCAAACATCACACAACCTCAATACCAGAGAAAATTGCATAGTCCATGAGAATGTACAAGGAGCTTAGACATGAAATGGAATAAAATTGTAGGGGTATAAATAATTAGCCTCCCAAATCACAAATGCTTTCAACACAGGATATGCCTTTAGTCTCCATAGTAAAGAGGTTAATGATTAAATTATGTTCTTCCATTTCAAACTTACTTTTCAGATCTTTATTCTATTTCAAAATTTCCATAATGAGCATGTTGTGCTTGTCAGAAGTTGACTTCATCACTAAAACTTTCATGTTCATATCATTCACTTTCATCCCCAGCCTTTAACTTCCACTCACTCTCTGTAATTACTTCTCTCAGTCACACCTGTCATTAATCATCTCAGAAAAGCTCATGCAAAGTCACAACATTTGAAGGGCAGAGGAAAAAAAAAACAAAACTGAAGCCTCTGATGACATTGCCTTTGTTAGCTTACTTGACTTGAATTGGGAAAATATTGAGCTTTTCCCCAAAGCACCATTATTGACTAAGTTGAGACTTCAAATAACAACAAGGCCAGAGTGTGAGCTACAAGAATTCTATTTTCTGTGCATATTTATACTTATATTTTAGTAAGAGCTTTAAAACATCTTGAAGAAAGCAGGAGAAACAATTAACAAAAAAAATCTTTAAGTTTACTCTGCCAAATACTTCTTGTTTTAAAATATCTCAAAATACCACATATTATTTTCTAGCTACTGGTCACTTTTTTTGAGTATAATAGAACTTGAGATGTATTTATAAATACGCAAACAAAACAAAACAAAAAAACCTGAAAAAAACACTTTAATCTCAGGCCTCTGGTGATTATGGTGATTTCCATCCCAAGTATCTATTAATATAATACAACTGACAAAACAACCTATTAAATACAGAAACCTGCTGGCAATACAATTGGCAACACTTGCCAGCATGAGTGATACTTGGTGCAGGTTCTCTGTTTTGGTGGAGTGACAGGGGTGAGAGGAGGAGTAGCTGTGATATGGCTTTTATTGATTTTCACACATTTACCAAATCTACAAGAGCACTTCCTAGTATAAAACTCTCAGTAGATGTCCAGGCTTTCAAAGCTGGACTGGGCTT
>NW_017732927.1:166072-170360 GCF_001890085.2 Hipposideros armiger | reverse complement strand
TCATGCCTTGAGTTGCTGTGCAGTGCTTTTGTCTCTCATCTCCAACTGTTCATGGAATAAGCACTTACTGATTATCTATTATGTACCAATCATTGTGCTAAGAAACAGAAATATAAAGATAAATAGACCATAGTTCATGTGCTCAAGGAGCTAGTACAACAGAAAATTAATATAATATTATGAAAGATGAATAGCACTGATTTTCTTATTTCTTCAACCATAATCTATTAAGCAATGTGTGCTAAGCATTGCTGGTTTCTATAAATACAAAGGTGAATAGAATACAGTCTTTGTCTTCAATGGCCTCACCATTTGTTAGGACAACAGACACACACCAAGATCAATATAATGTGTTATGGTTATCTGTAAGTATAGAGTTATGCAAATGGTGTTATGGGTGCACAGAGAAGGAGAAGCTATTTCATACTTGGAGTGTCAGGTAGTTCTTATGTATGTGGTAGAACACAAGTTATAAAGATATAAAGTGAGAAACAACTAAATATGGTGCACATGGGGATCTGCTAGCAGTTGTGGTTGACACAGTGTAAAATGTAATACAGACAGCAGTAAGATAAGATCAGAGGGTTAAGCAGGGCCAGATTTTGAAGGACTTTGAGTGTCATATCAGAGAGATTGACATTTGCCCTTTGGTCAAAAAAGAATAATAAAATTATTTTGAACAGATAAGCAGCATAACTATGTTTGGATTTTGATATATCATTTTGCCAGTATATTACACATTGAATTTTCTTTGTACAAAGTAGAGAGCTTAATTAAAAGATTAATACATTACAGCAGGCCAGTGAGGACCATAGACTCAATGAGGAGAGTGGTAGGAAGCATAAATAAAATGTTAAGGATTCAGAAAGCAATTATGTTTATATGGCAAGAGTTTGCAATTGATTACATTGGGTGAAGAGCATAGAAAGGGAAAGAAATGTCTAGATAATATCTAATCTATAAGGAAAAATAATAAATATAAGCAACATATTTATGGGAAGAGATCATCAGTTTGATTTCAGACATAGACTGTAACTTTCAGGAGGGCAGGATGAAATCTATTTTGTTAGTAATAATATAAAGGATGACTTGTACAATTCATGATATCTTGTAGAATGTATATATATATACATATGTATGCATATATACATAAAATAAATACAAAACAAAAATATTTATGAAAGTGCATTTGCAGTATTTATTTGAGATGTTTACTAGTGTATTCATATATAAATCTGAAAGTTGGAAAGGAAACGGCAATTTGAAGTATGAATGTGAAACTTGTCGGAAAAGTCATGACATATTTTTTCTCTGTTTTTTGTTGCAAAAATACGTCATGACTTTTCTGACAACCCAATAGAATTAAGCCTGGGCTAGACTTGTACTGGGAGCCAATAGCATGCAGGTGGCAATTGAAAGCAAGAGAATGGAAGGTATCGGAGTGTTATAGTGATATTAATAGGGTTTTAGGAAACGACAGAGATAAGTATAGATACCATAGATAAGAAAAGCAGTTTTCTCCATAGAGATGTGGAAACAGTCCTGGAGAGCTAGAAGAAAGTTTACATCTCTCTCCACTCAAACATACACAGAGTGGCATAATGAGCAGGCTGCCTTTGAAAGTACTGATAGGAGTTCTATGATGTAGGAAAAAGCTGGAACTTAGTTAGACATGTAGTGTATGGACCATTAGAAAATAGACTAATGATATAAGGTATTTTTTTCAGTGGCCTGTAGTGGAAATGTTTGAAGGGCAATAGTAAGAGATTTGGTGAAAGGAAAGGAAGTATAGAAAATAATGAAAATTAGAATATGGTATTATAATACATGAGGAAGTAAGTAGTTAGGCTAAAGGAGTGAGGAAATTCCTTTTTCAGTTATTATTTAAAGGAGGCATAGCAATTAGTCAACAGGCTGCTATAGTTCCAACAGGATGAACAGTATGTTCACAGGCAGAAGAGAGGAGAGACTACAGTGACAACAGTGAGATGGTTGTTGTGACTCAGTTGTGACTGAGACATGTGAGAGTGTCGTGTATAGTACAAGTATGTACACTTGTGGATGTGTGTGCGCCAGTTGGTATGATGGTGACGTTAAAGTGATTTGAAGTGAAATTGAAAACTTATAATGGGGAATGCTGTGAAGCATCTGAGCTGCCATTTCAAGGCTTTCCTATTTAATGTATAGGCAATAGGCACCCTTATACTAACATATTAAAATCTGTGCTTAAGAAAGGTAACTTGGGAGCAATTTGGAGCCTGAAATATACAGGGGAGTAAATAAAGTAAAAAGGACTGGTCAGGAGTTAATATAATACAGGTGAGAGAGAAATGATCCCAAAAGACAAGATGTGGCTTAAGACACTTAACTGTGTGATTGGTACAGTTGTTAGTGAGGTTGAAGTAACTCCAGTATTTTTCACTTTGGAACATGATTTGATGGTGATTACTTTAAGTAAGCTTAAATTTGATGGGCCTATAGCATATAAGGCAGTTGTACAAAGAATTCTGGAGATAAATAAAGAGATTAATTTTATGGAATGTATGCTTGAAAATCATCTGAGTACAAATATGTTAGCAGAAAAAATGGATAAAGGGAGGACTGTCAAAATGAATGTATGAAATAAAAGTAAAGGAGGACCATGGACAGATCCTTGTGTACTATTAACATGTCAGAAATGGCCAAGGAGATTAGCTGAAAGAGGGAGAAGACAAATGGTTAGAGAGATAAATGAAAATGAGAGAGCATTTTTCATAGAAGGTACTGAGAGAATGGCAAGGACTATGAAGGATCTACCTGTTTTTACCTTGCTTGAAAGCAAACAAGTTAGGCTTCCACCATATTATGGATGCTGACAGAAGATACAAGACTCCTGGAGTCAGAGATGAAAGGCTTTATTATTCACATCAAAAGCAGTAGCCATATTGTCTTCATGGTCATGTTGGTTCTCTCATCTTCACTTCCTACAGGGTGATGCACGTGGGCCTAGGTGAATGTCTGCTTACAAGCTGCAGTAAAGAGGTGAGCTCCCTTGGGATAATGCTGACTGTCTTCCAGTCTTCCTCCCAAAGCCACACACCTCAGTCTGCCCCCAATATGCCTCTGACACACCCCAAGTTACCACCCCTCCGCTGGAGCCCAAGGTGAGTGCCTGTGAGNCAGATTCTGTTGACAAGGGGCATGACAAAAGGAGCTTCACTCTAAGAGACCCATCACTCAGAAAATCATAGCCACCCAGCCACGCCTGCAGCTGACATTGGTTGTGGGCATTGGTTAGAAAAAGAAAACTACATGCTATGTTGCCTTTGAGCAAGACAGATAGTGTCAGAGTACTTTCAGGTCCAATTGACAGAAAATCCAACTCAGATTAAGAAATAAAAAGAAATTTAAGGTTCATAAAACTGAAAAATATTAGAGTAGCTCTAATTTCAGGCACAGCTAGAATCAGGGTTCAAATGATGTGATCAGAACTTCTTTTTTTTGGGTTATGAGTTGTGCAGTGTCAGCAGTATGGTTCATTTTGGATCCCAGCTGTATTTTCACAAACTATTTTTAAAACTATGTTCCAGTGGCTTGGATTTGGTTCTCTACTTTGTCCAAGAACTGAAGAATTTGGAATGTGATGAGCTGACTAGCCAGGCTTAATTCAAGTTCTCTACTTTTGGAGCTAGAAGTAAAACCTCACCTAAACACATAGACTAAAAGGGAGGAGTGTGTCATTTTTTTCAGAAAATTTCATATATTAATTCAAGGAGCAGCATCGATAGATGCTAATGACATAAACAACAGATGTCCAGAAAGAAGTAGAATAATCAAGGTAGATTGATTAATGAGAGTGATTGTACTTTAGCTATGAAATGGGAAGTGCCATGAAGAACTGAAGTTCAATATGTAAATATGTACCCTGGGAATTATCTGACAACCCCCGAGGGGCGGGGGTGGAGTGGGAGGGGAAAGACTGTTGTTAAAGTGTTATTCCTATTCTGTCTTTTTGATGTTTCTGGACATATACAATTTTTAGGGGAAAATTAAATTTGAGATCCTATGTTCTTATTAGATTGCATCAGTGGAAAATGATTAGTATGGAAGAGCACATAGTTTTAAGACTTTAAGCAAAGCAATAAGTGAGAAGTAGCCCTGTCCTTGGAAAATTCAGAATAAATAAAAAGATTGTTTGAAATCATTGAAATTGATTTTTGTAAATTTCATGCTCAGATATGCTCACTCAATTCCTTCTTAAATCTTCTTCCAAAGAAGCTATGACCTTGCTAGTTCTTCATTCTATATA
>NW_017732927.1:162265-163771 GCF_001890085.2 Hipposideros armiger | reverse complement strand
TGATTTGTAATACTGTGAGGATTCTGTGCAAATAATGTAGTATAAGAAAGCATAAAAGTACACATATGAAATATGAGGTGTAGTAATCATATAAAACTCACATCAGAATCCTTCTGAAACTTACTATGAACCTCAGTGCTGTAGTCCTCAGCTGCCAGCCTCTTGACTACACTATTAATCTGGCATATATTAGTGATATGTGTACTGTGGTATTATGGCATAATTGCCTTCACAAATGAGTCATTTCTATTCCTGGCTCTGTCACTACATTAAATACAGCCACTATGCACCCAGTTGCGTAACCCTGAAATGTGAGAGCTGACCTTGGCTCTACTTTTCCTCACTTCCCCACACCTGGCATTTCAACAAACCTGGCTGTTTATTTAGTCAGGGTCTCCCAAGGAAACAAAATTTGTCTCAAAAAGAGACTTCAATAAAGGGACTACTTACAATGATGTGACAAGAATTATGAAACAAAGAAGAAATGGTGAGGCAATCAGGGAATAACAACAGCAGGAAGCCATTAATGTCCTAGGGTTCAAAGGGCTAAAGGGGAAAAGGGCTGCTATGAAAGTCAGAAAGACCTGAGAAGGTGGAGTAGAGCCCATGTGGGAGAAACGATAGTCATGGAGAAACGCCGGTATTGTCCGAAATTTAAGCCTGAAGGGGGGTGCGAATGAGGAAAAGAAATAACTTTGTATGTCCAGTTTCCTGCCAGCATCTCCTGTTGGCTAAACCCAACTGCAAGCAACCTGGAAAAAGCATGGGTGATTCAGTCAGGATGGTCAGCCTTCTCACTTCAAGGTAGAACAAAGGAGGATGAAAAAGTTTTGGCGCCTACAGGGCAAATTGAAACTACACAGCGTGTTGTACCTTAAACATACATTCAGAATTGGTCCTCTTCTTTTTATCTTACTGAAACTACTCTACTCTAAGCCACTATTCCCGCTCATCTGGCCCATTTCAACAGTGTCCTGGCTACTAATTCCATAATCGTGCATGCCTATATCCCAACATCAGAGCAATCTTTTAAACTATGAAATTGTAAAATTCTACTGTTTCAAACTCTTTAATAGCTTTCCATCACTCTTAGAATAAAACTCAAATCTCTGACCATATGGAGGGCACAAGGCATCCAGTTGAAAGAGAACAGAATGAGAGGATTCAGCATTCTTTTTCCTGAGGCTGCCTACACTGCTGATGGTAGCTACTACATTTTCCCTTTTGAGCACATCACTAACCTTCACAGTCACAGTTCTTGACAAAGCTACCTATTTGTTCACACTGGAATGAAAGTAATGAAGATCAGATATTCCCTTGACCTGATGGGGGTGAAAAATACCTTTGATTATTTTAATGTTTTATTAAAAAGGTTTATAATGGCAGTTCACCTTTTCTTTTTCTCTCCATCTATTTTCCTCTACGTTCTGTGTTTTCAAATATCATGAAGCCCAGTGAGAAGATAGTAGAAAAGTTTTTCTGGGTTTTTAATAAAATTATAAAATG
>NW_017732927.1:135533-157693 GCF_001890085.2 Hipposideros armiger | reverse complement strand
CAACCACCACACGGAAGTTTAAGGCCTGCCTGTTTTGCGTCTCTGCTCCTTCTACCAGTCGCAATGTGGCTTCTGGTTTATATCCTTAGTTATAAAACTTCTGGTCATCCAGACTTCAGATGGTTCACCAGGTTGATTGTTGTATAATTTAGCTGTAATTTTTTTTTTTTTTAGCTGAGCCATCCTGCCACCTGTTGGCAGCTCAGTGGCTGCTCAGCTCGGGCCGGGACTTGAACTTCTGTTGCTCAGAGCTCAAACTCTTGAGTGAGCTCTTAACCAACTGAGCCACGCAGCCAGCCCTATTTAGCTGTAATTTTAATGTGTTCACAGAAGGAAGCAGGCACAGTGTTTACCTACTCCGCCATCTTGGATCTCTCTTCTGTTAATGTGTTTTTGATTGGTATTGCTATTGCAAAGGTTGTTTCCCCTATTCTCTACCTAGAGTTTAGATTGTGTCATTCTTCTACACTCTCTACTTTCACCTACGAGGCCTCTAGACTCTGACTTCTTTTTCCATTTTTTTCTCCCAAAATATTATGCTTCTGCTACACTTGTTTTCTTTCTGATCCTCAAACACACTGACTCCTTTCTGCCTCAAGGCCTTTGTATTAGATGTTTCCTTTGCATGTTATATAGTTCCCATTTCACACTATGTCTCCACATAGCTGGCTTTCCTTGCTCTTACCATCTCAGTTCACATATTACCTCCATAGAGGATAGGGGAGGCATCTAGTGGTTACTCCACACCTAGTTGACTGAATGAATAAGTAAATTAGGGTATAACAGACTCCATCATAGCATCAGCATTATGTATATCAAGCATGTAATTACTTGGTTAAAAAAAAACTTAAAATATCTTCTTGATTATCAGCAAGCCTTTTGTGTTAGATTTATGGTATCAGTATATAGAGAGAATTATAAATTTCTGATGTTCTATGTATTAATGATTTAGGTATCTGACTGTCAATCAGTGCAATTTCCATAAGCTATATTTTGTTCTATCAATGGAATCTGAAAACTCATTTCAGGTAAAGTTCACATGTTGATATCTCATACTATACTATAATGTTATTGCTACTTTTAAAGTAAGTCATATTAAAAAATAAAGATGAGTCTTCAAAGGAGTTCATGAAAAAAAATGATGCTATGTTTGTTTCGAATCTTCACAAAAAAAGGATATTTTTTTTGTTTATCCTAAAATAGAATTCAAAAGGATTGATATAGTACATAGTAAAATAAGATAATATAACCATGAAAATTTTAACGGAAAAAGGTATAGTATACTGTATGTACTATAATTGCTTTTTCAAAGTCTGTTTTTCCAAAAATTATGCATATTGTCAACTATAGCACTTATAAGTGAGGCTGTTGGATGTTTTCAGAAAAACCAATGGACAGGAAAGGTTCATTGATGACATGACATAACTACTTGTAGCCTCTAAAGAAATGACAGCAGCTGTGGAGAACTGCTAGTGTCACGAGTTCAGGATGGATTTAGCAAAGAAACTTCTCTGGAGAAATAGAATTTTTAAAGTATTGACCTTCTAAGAAGATGCTAACTATTTGAGGGACAAGTAGAGGAGAATAAAATATTAGGGTTTGGCACTTCCGTAGGTGAGACTGTATGTAAAGAAAAGGGAAGAGATTAAATATAAAAACTGAACTCTCCATACTTCAACTTGTAGTTATTTAAATATTCTCAACACATATTTTTTCCATGTAAAACAAAAATACCATAATAATAGGAGATAAAGGTGTTACAGTATGCATGATTCTATCCAGTAAATGCCTGTGTTCACAGCCAGTTTGACCACCAAAAGTCATGTATTCCACCCCCTGTCTCCCCTCTCCCCTGCAGACACACACACAAGTCCAAATGGCACCATGTGGGCCAATACCACCCTTGATTGCAAACCCCTCAAATAGAAGGACCAAATTTTCTCCCCTCTGTAATTCCAAGAGAAAAGCAGAGCAACAGGATGAGAATCAGGCTCAGGTAGATGAGGAGGTGGAGGAGGGTGAATAGTTAAAGCTGAGCTTTATTGACCTACACGAAAATAAGTGTCAGTATGCCCAAGGTCATAGTGTGTCAGACTTACAGAATTAAAATTAAATTGATAAGCAAAAAATAGTCCATCTTCAAAAAAATTAATTCCTAAAGAAGTTCATTTTTTCTTAAAGCTAAATAATATTGTGGCTTATCTGATGAAACAGTAGAAGGATTAAGTACATTTTGTGGTGTCATATTTGATTAACTATATAACTGTGCAAGACTGTATTTTAGATGAATACACTGATTGTAAAATTGAGAATAAACAATTCAAAATACATTAGCAGTCAAATGTAATTCTGGGGTGGTAGGGTTAGACAAATGCCTATGTTGCAAAGGCTTTAAAATAGAGTTTATCAGTCCCTAGAAATTATGAGAAACACTTCTAGTTATGCAGCATTTAACTATACACAAAGTAAAATGTTAAATGTAGGCAATCACTCATATCATTTAAACTAAAACATAGGTTTGCCTCAATTACCTAGGTTTTTCTGCTAACAGACTTTTGGCTTAAATTATTTCTATTAATTGCAGCAATTCTCCATGTCTCTTTACATTCATAGACAGTTTTAGATTCGCAGAAATTGTCTGGTCTGCTTCTTGATATTCAGCCACACAGCTGTGCTCTGAGTACCCCCAAAACTTCAAAATTCTTGAGTGAAATGGTGTGAGTTGCATCTCAAATGCACTCAGAGGGGAGCAAAAGGATTAGGAGAGAGTATGGAAAATTGCTTAGCTGGTCCTTTCAATTATTGATGATATGGCAAAATAATCCAGAAAGGGGCTGCCTACCTCCCACAGCAATGTATTCTCTGATTAACTCAAGGAAGCTGATATCAGACTGTACTTGGATTCAATAGATTGCACAAGAAAAATCTGCACAAAGATTATCTTATTAGCAGAGGGAGAACACATACAGAAAATTGATGTACACAATAGCTGGGAGTATGTGACAAATCCTCAAGCAGTATAGCCTCAATGAAAATATTAAAGTCACATGTATACACATCCAGGATGAAAGTGGAATATTGAAGTTAAGACTGGTGCTTTGCAAAAAGATGGGGAAACATAAAGCAGAGAAAAATGTAAGGTGGGGAAACTGGAAACTGGCAGCATATATAAGAAATTTGTTAACATATATTTGGAGACAAATTAAGAACTAAAAAGAGCATAAGCAGATTCTTGGATATGGCTGTGGTGTGGGTCACCAGGGCATTAACAAAAGGAGATGAGGAAATGTTTTTTATATATTGGCAAAGGCTGTAGCAAGGCACGTTCTTTGATCCTGGCAGGATTTTAATTGCTTTGCCGTTGATTGGCATGCAACTATGTTCAAATGAAGTAAGAGAACATATTTAGAGAGCTATTTCAAGGATTGCTTTCTGATACACTTCATTGAACAGTTTAGGTGGTTAGAGGCTATTTTGGACAACAGCCTAGAAATGGCTCTGAGTAGGATAAATAAGGCTGAAATAGAAGAAAGTTGCTATCTCACACTATAATTACAAGAACCTTCATTTTAAAACACTCTTGAGAGGTGAGGAAAGAAACAAGTAGATTACAGAGACAAGTATACAAAATCTTAATTGGAAGAATGTCTGTAATGCTTGGATAAATTTTTATTGTACTCAGTAGAATAGTAGAGCTGTATTCTCTTTTGGAGTTCAAAGCTCGTGTGTGTGTGTGTGTGTGTGTGTGTGTGTGTGTGTGTGTGTGTGTGCGTGCGCGCACGCGCGTGCGTGCGTTTGTCCATACTCACACAAAGGTCTGAGGAAATAAAATGAACAAAGAGTTTTTGTGGGTTGCTCTGTCTTTTTGGAGTTTCTTCCTAAAAGATGAACTAAGGTGTGACACGACAAGACATGACAGGAGCAACAGCAGAGCATTGTGAATTTGTGACAAAGTGCTTGTGTACCTGTGGATTCATGACTGTGTATAATGAGTCGGGAAGAGGGAAATGTTTGAGAATCAAGCTTCTCCACAAAAATTCTGTTTTTGTCCTATGATTGTCTCTAGGGCTAAAGGCACCTTGAGAGAGTGAGTCTGTTGGAGCTCATCTTAAGTGTCCCAGCTCAGAATATACATATACTTTAAGTACCTACTTTTGCTTTGTGGCTTTGTGTAGGCTTTGCTTAATGATACTTGCTTCTACTTTTTTAGTCCAATATAACCATATGTCCTATTTTTCAAAGTACAAGCTTGTGGGTTCAGTTTTTAATGTTATTTCTACAACTGTCCGGGAAGTGTATAAGGTCCCCCATGAACTAGGCTGATTGTTCCAACTATCCATCAGAGACAAGGGGAGGTTGGACAAAAACTTATAATAATTCCAGCATCTGCATGAAAGTAAATATTTTTGCTAGTAAATTTCCTTTAATACTAAGAATAAACTACCAGTTAAATACTTTTTTTCAAAAATTTCAGTCCTGTCTGCCTCACAATTCACATTGAGATGAAAATGAAAAAAATATCAGTCATCTATGTGTGGATTTCCAATTTATGATGCCAAACATCCAGCTACATAGCGAAAATTGAACACTGAGTAACTTTTCAATGTCATCCTGGATGTTTTCTTTAGAAATTTCAGTGGTTTTATTGGCTTCCTGCTCTCTATAAAAATACACCCTCTCTAGCTAACTTGTAATCAGGACATTTCCCTCGATACCCCAAACTCCCTGGCTTTGTACTTCAATGCATTCTCTGGCTTCCCTGGGTTGTGTCATGTTATTTTTTACTAGGATTCTCCATGACTCTGCAGCCTCTTTGTATTGTTCCCTTGTGGATGATTGGCCTGGCTTCTCATGTTGCTTCTTTGCAAGATTCCACTCCTTGGATGGCTCCTTGTACTACCTGCACTATAGCCCTTGGGCCAATAGCTCCTTTTTCAGCCCTCTGACTTCAGCTCTAAAATCTCAACCTAAACAGGAGCTCGACGGCCTGGCTTCTCTGGGAAGACGTATTTGATATTTTACTGGCACAGCTGTTTTTGGGGACAGTGTGATTTGAAAAGGAGAGTCGTTTCTTTCTCTGCATTCTAGAGAGAACTCTCCCTACAGCACAAGGTCCTGCCCTCAGGTGGAGGGGTAATGACTGGAAGGGAGAGGAGCTCAGTGCAGTCAGCCTCCCCTCCCCAACCAACGCTGGTGTAAAATGATGGAACTGCACCCCTCCCACAACCACCATCAATATACACACACTATAACTCCTTCTATGACATCCCTTTCGCTGTGCCTTGGTGTTTCTCTGTTTCAAAATTGATCCTGAAGAGGATTTTGATAAAAAGTATATAAATGCAATCAGTGACTGGGTGTGAAGAACCACTATTGTATTAAATGTTCCTTCTTAACTAGCCTATTCTGTCCTATTTCAGGGTATTTTCAGTTCAGCATCTCTGTAAAATACATATGCATCCTGAGTAAGAGGAAGTGGTAACCTGTCCCTCCAGCTTTCTGATGCTCAGGATGCAGGGTGTGGAAGTAAGGATTCAAACCTTAAATTCCTCTCTTAACCAGCCTTGTTCTGCCCTGCAGTCTCAGCATAACACGATCCCCTGGATGGTCTGCAGCCTCTGGGATACTCCCTTTGTCTAATTCATCCTCCATATTGCAGCTGAAATGTCAATTTCATCATATAATGTTCCTTCTTAAAATGGCTAAATTTCTCCTCAGTGCTTTCAAGGAGGCAAAGATAAACATTTGAACAAATGGTTTTAAGTTTTTTCTTCTCCTAAAATCTGTCTACCTATTTTATCTTCTGCCCCTCCCAAGGCACCTCATTTACTTAGAATAATTAGTCCTTTTGTTTCCCTAATTTCACCTTTATACTGCCTGGAATGTTCTGTCATTTGTCCCCATACAATACAAAACACACACACACACACACACACACGTACGCACGCACGCACGCACATACGCACACACACACACACCCACAGACACACAAACATATACACATACATACACACAAGGATACATATAGTTTATCTGACTAATTCCTAACTGCCTTCAAAGTGACACTTCCAGAAATCCATTTCTGACCTCACAGTCTGATTTAGGCTCATCTACAGTGTTACTTGTTCATCTGTTATCATGATGTTCTGCAATCAGGGAACTGCTTATCTATATTTCACATCAGACTATGAGTTTCTTGAGGGCAAAGACTGTGTCTTAATTAACTTCATGTCCTCATGACTGGGCAGAGTGTCTGATGCATCGCAGACATCATTTTTTGAATGAAATTTGGCAAGGTGGAGTTTTCCCCCAGCATTCCTTATTCTTGGCGTGAGGCGTAAACCCCATCCTGGGGCCCTGGCTCAAGGTAGCCAAGCTAACAGAAGGGGGCCTTTGCGGAAAAAGTGAAGGTGGTGATGTTGTTATAATAGTGAAAACAGATGCCTTGTTTTGGTCTGATGAGGGACTGAAAGGCCAAAGTAAACAACTCTTTTGCATTCCCTGTTGGTTCAGTGTTTATGTTTGATGATCTGACCGTAAGATTTTCCTTCTGATAACTCGATCTGCCTACCTGTCCTTTTTTACAAAGTATTGACAGGAGGATAAAAAATTATGACTGAAAGAATCAACATGATAGCAGCCGTGAGAGTTCCGAGAATGTGTTTCCAGTGTGACTGTATGTTTTGGTAGATCCAGTTCCAGGCAGAGTTTACAGAGAAAAGGGCGAGAGCCAGCACTAGTGTAGCGGAAGTTTGTTTTCTGCTATAAAAATAAAATGGCAGATCACGTGTTTTATCACTAAAAAGAACAGATACCACAAACTGATATTCAAATGTGGATTTATAATTTTAACTAGAGAAACCACTTCTGGGAAATGTAAGATAAACTTATTTTTAAATCATATCTTGGCTCTAGTTTTAAATAATGTACTCAAATAATTTTTCTTTTGCCTCCAGACACTTCTCAGATGAAGTATCTGTAAATTTAAAGCAGTGGGTGTAATGTTAATCTGAGAAATGTAAAATAAATACACTTTTTTCCCCTGTGTATTTCTGGACACATTTGACACACTTGATTGTATTTCTTGTACTGTTTTCAGATTAACACTTGAACACAGTGCTGTGGTTTTAGAGGTACTTCATCTTAAAACATGTTGAGCATTATTTAAATATGTAACTTACATATTACTTAAAAATAAGCTTATTTTCTGTTTCCCAACTTTGTGGATGCTCTGAATTATATAGACATTATAGATTACATATTTTTAAGGATGTGAAAAAGTTCATAGTATATATGTTAAGTGAAAAACACCAAGGTATAAACACACAATTTTATTTGTTACAATATCAAATATATGAATGTAAATATATTTGAAAGAAAATGTTATAAGTTAACAGTAGTTAGCTCTACCGGTGTGATTTCCTAAATTTGTAAAGTTTTTTAAAGAAATATTTCTTATCCTTTTAACTGGAAAAATAAAAAAAAACCACACACAACTTTTTGTTGTTGTTGTTATTTTCCTGATGGTTTTCACAGAAATATAGAATAATATAAATCCTTGAGGACATCTTAGTATGTTTGAGAGGGTGAGATGGGTGTTTTGGTGTCAGGTGACTTACAGCAGTCCTCTGTTAGCAATATTAACGGTATTTTGCTTAATCCTGCTTTTGAATACTTACTTTTGATCATAGTTAGGAGCATCAGTTTCACAGTGACAATCCCCAAACCTGTTTGATACAATGTTTACAGACAATTACAGGCTTAGCTAAGAAGTAACAACGGGGAGTAAAGCAGTCTTTGAATAAAGTTGGCCTCAAAATGAACAACAGTAGGGGACTGATTGGCTCAGTTTTATTTAACAATTTTAAGCCTGATCTTTGACATTTTCATTAGTGTGCAGAAATAGCACATTGACACAATTCTCAGTGGTTCTTGAGGAAAATGCTAAACATACTGAAACAACTAAATAATTCAGAAGACCCCACAATATTTAAAAATGGAGATATACATGGAAAAATTTTAGGATGTGACAAAACTAAAAAGGCTGGCAATATTTTTCCCCATTCTTTAGGAGACAAAAATGTATTTGAGAAAATTCAACCATTCTGTTGCCAAAATTTTGGAGATTTGTGGGAATTATGGGTGCGTTGTATAGACAAGGAACTATGCAAATTTAGTGACATATTGGAGCATTTTTATTCTTGCCTTCTCAACTTATTATCAAAAGGTTTATGGAAGTTGTATAAAATTTTTCCAACACCCTACCTATTAACTACAACAAAAACAAACTAAAAAGGGAAACAAAAATTAACCAGATAAATAATAATGTCCAACCAATTATATATGCTAAAACATTGTACTGTGTAAACAATAGCTTTTTCATGGAGCTTATATCAGGTTATTATCTTGCTACTTTGACTGCCCTTGGCCTATTACTTTGATTCTCAAATAAGAATGAGCACATCACCTGAGTTATGTATGTGACCGTATTCAGGGAGTTGTAATATAAGGTCACAGAGTGAAGATGCAATATTTCCTAAAATATCAATTCTTAAGATGTTAACACTATCTTAAAATATTAACTGAGGTATTAACATTATTGGAGAACGATCTCTCCATATTGTTGAGACAATGTTTAAGTGAGAAGTTGAGAACAGTCTCCCCATCATTGAGGCCATCCATGCTCTAACCCCTGTAGATAAAGCCTCTGTGTGAAAATGAATTTGAAGTTCGAATAACAGAGTTATTATGAACATTAAGAATTTAATCTGTTCCTAAAATGAGAACTACTGTACAGAGCTCATTTCTTACTTCAATTATTCATGAACTTAGCAATTTTCATTGAGCCAAAATATTTTCAACCTATTGTACAAGCTGTTTGGTGACCTCCCATTTTTCTTGGAACCTGGAGGTCTTAAAGACAGTGTATCGTGTCATTATTTTTATATCATTTCCTCCAGCTCTGCATTGGGCACAGAGTGTGTTTGTTAAATTACTAAAGCATGACAGACTTTCTAGATTCAAATTCTGGTCTGAAAATTTACTCTCCCTGATAAAGTTAAGTTAATCAACATCTCTCAGTTTTAACTCCTCATTTTTAAATGAAAGCATTACAGTTAGGCTCGTAGCAACAGGACTTGCCATGATAAAAACACCAAAATATGAGCTATTGTTTTCTTGTTTTGTTTTACTTTTTTTTTATAATAGCATGAAAAATGTTCTTACAATTCAAGTAATTTCAATCTCTGTCTGTAACTTTTATTAATCTCACATTGTTTGTGTGTGTGTGTGTGTGTGTGTGCACGCATGCATATATGTGGAGAAAGAAAAATTAAATGTGTATATTGAAAATGGGACAGTCCTGATACAATGACAAGAAAACAGATTTAAAGGTGAAAGGCCAAAAGTCCCTGAAGCCATCAGCCCTCCACACTGCAAGATTGAAAAGACAAACAGGTTAGAGAACTTCATCAACTGAGAAATTGAAACATAGTACAAATCTGGTGAAATGCTGTCTCTAAATTTCAGAAATACCTCAGCTGGAACACTCTATTCGATATCGGAGAAATTATGCATGATTGTGCACTGTTATTATAGATTGGTGATGTATTCTGGTACACTTCTAAACAGACAGAAAGAGATAATACTGATAATACAGTGCGGAGCAATTGCTTAAACAAATCAGATACTTTCTTGCATTAATGTTTATAAATTAAGATAATGCTGCTGCTTGACTGAATTTTTTTTTAATTTATTTGAAAACTCAATAATGTGTAGTCAGCATTTCAGACCAAAGGGATAATTGGTTTTAGTAGCAATCCTATCAACTTTTAATTAATTCTTTGGAAGTCTTGAAACAGAAGAGAGAGCATAAAATAATGCTACATATGGATTATATGACCCTCACTTCATTCAAAGCCATGTTTCAGAAGGAAATCTATATGTGCAATACTTCTAAACTTCAACTAAAAATAGTTTTAATGACAAAAAATTCTCAAAGTTGAAATAGAAAGCGAAGTATGCCTATTCTTTGTCACTGAACTGCTTTGAGAAGAAAAATCTCAAAAATCAAGATGAATTAATCAAGCTCCTATTTCCAAGAGAACTCATGAAAAGAAAAAAAAAGATTTCAAATTCTCTTGAGTATGAATAATGAAAGAATATTTAACTCAAGTTCATAATGCATTCATCTTCTTCAAAGAAATAGTAGAGCTTTTCTCTCAAAAATAGTGCTCATATGTTCATAGAACTATGCCTCAACTGTGTTTATGCCACTTATTAGACAATAAAAAAAATAGTGCAAACCATTTATGGCATCTCAATTTGAAATACTGAATTTGGGAGAGGACATTGAAGAACCACATAAACTGAAAGGACAAATTCTATGTTCAGTAAATGCTTTGAGTGAAAGATTGAGGAGAATCACACACACACACACACACACACACACACACACACACTCACACACAAAATCTTCAGAATCATTCTTTTGTCTTATCAGATTTTAGTGTAGAATTCTGACACATAAAGAGGATTTCTTTCATGTGATTTAATACTTACACATACTACTTCTTTAAAATATGGTCGTGGCTTAGTAGTGCAGTGTCTGTCCCAGCCATATGATTTTCCATACACTCATTGTCTTCAATACTTTTGACACCCTAACAAGGGGCAGGGGTTGAGTAGAAGGGATATTCTACCCCAGTAAAGCTGGTCGGACAGGCTCAACTCAGGTCATATGTGGAGTTAAAGCACTTTGCCATAAGGTGTATATGACCATAGAGAAGAGGAGGGTCAGATAGCTGGTCTGTATTGCTTATATTTACTCATGAGAAGGAACTGTGCTCTGCTTTGCTCCCCCCCCCAAAGAAAAAAAAATTTGTGGCTTTTGGTTTTCATTAAATAACATGACTTATTGGTTGGTTTACCAGTTGTTACCTTTAGAAATTGAGAAAAAGATCCAGAATATGGCATGATTTCATTGCACTATGGGAGTTAGGAGAAGTTAGAAGATCAGGGTGTCTTCTTGGAAAGTTATGTAACAGAGAGAATGTAAACATCTGAAGAATATCATGAAGTCATCAAACGCCTCATGTGGAGATAGGATTCTATTCTTCCTCCATAGTTGGCCATGAATCAGTCATGTCTGTCCATACCCAGTTCTGCACTAGAATTCCTGCTACTAAAAATAACAAAATAATAAAAAATTTTAATGCTTTAACTTGGTTCTTCTCCAAAGAAATATGCAAACATATTGGTCAATAATATAAAGCAAACAGCTTGAAAACCACTTCACCTTTTGTTTCACTTTTAATTCCAAATTTTTACTTCTGCATTACTAAGGGGATTTCAGAACAAACTCCTTGACTTAACCATGAAAGCATCAACTTTCATTCTGTGATATCTGAAGTTGTAGATAAATAGATAAGTAATGTCATAATACATATTAAGTTGGGAAATCAGGAAGGTTGAAAAAGCAGGTGGTAACTGGAATATTTGGGGCTAAGAATAAAATAAAGCCAAGTTTCCAGTTTAAGAAGATTCTTTGAACAATACTATATTTATTAGAGTCAAACCATATTGAAATTTTCATCCCATATCAAAGGGGAACACTACACTGCTTACTTGAAATTTTTTTGTTTATATAAGTTCAATGCTAAATTACGATGATGCCTTAAAATACAGACAATACAAAAGTAATACCATTCTAGGCATAAAAAGAACTTAAAGAGTTTGATTTCCTCCTTGCCTCAATCTCACTAACAATTACTATTATGCTCATAAGTTTTTCTTTAATTTTCTTCTTTGGTTTTTATTAACTTCCATTCCAAAGTGAGTTACAACTATCTCTTTCGCCTCTACTGATACATGAAAAATATATTATTTTTTCCAAACAAAGATGCCAGTGAAACTACTTTGTATGCATTTTTTTCCAAGTTGGTTTTTAGCTTTCTGTTGAGCCTCTTAGTAAAAAAGACCTCCAACATTCCTCTTCCTAAGCAAAGAGATGCGAGTAACTTCCTTAAAAAATTTTTTTCTGCTCTTGTAATTTAAAGTGCATTTTTGTGGTTGTTATTGTTTTGTTTGATTTTCAATTTCCTTTTACACGTATCTCTTCTCTTTTGAAGCTATTGCCTCTGGATGTTTTCTTTTACTTTTTAATTTTTTTTAATTTTTTAAAATTTTTTATTCGGGAATTGGGGGAATGGGAACAGTGCTGGGGAATTGGGGGAAGGGGAACAGATAAGTCGCTGGTGTTTTGTTCTTCAGTCTAGTAGTGGAGGACGTTGCTTCACTGGCCCAAGTTGGCACCATCATTGCGCTCTTCCCGGGTGAGGCACATCAGTCACCGGCTTCTGGACAGCCGCTCACTGTGGCTGCTGGCTGCTGGCTGCTGGCTACACACGGTAGCCCATGGCAACCCACTGCTACAGGGGCTGCAGCTTATGCCATCGCCGGGGACTCACAGCAGCCCAGCTCCANCCTTCTTTCTCCTCTCTATACCATCTCCACACTCCTGTTTATTACAACACACACACATACTCACATAGATGCACACACTGCTCATATACTTTCACACACACACAGATGCAAATCATGGACTTGGGTCCACACATTGGTGCCTGGGGTGTGAGCTTTCTGTGCCTGAGGCTAAAAATTAAAAAAACTATTATATCCAAGTATTATATTATCAAGCTCAGAACTATTGATATTTTGAGCTGGATAGTTGTTTTTGGTTGTCCTACACATTGTAGGATTTAATAACATCCCTGACATCTACCTTCTAGATTCCAGTAGCAAGCCCAAACCTATTTGTGACAAACATTTGTGATAAATGTTTCCAGGCATTGTCATAGGTCCTGGAGCAGGGGGGTGGGGAATTTCCCTGGGTGAGAATAACTGCTCTATGTAGATTCACCTTCTTTGAAATATTCTCTTATATTCTCCTTGGGGATATCTTTCCTCTCTATTCTTTCTCTTTTTGAATGTCTGACTATTGGTAAATATTCCAAGCTACTTTCTGTTTGAGAAGAGGATTTCTACCTGTATATACTATAATTTTCCTGGAAAGGCCAAGGCCTAATAGTAGGTTACTGGAAGAAATAAAAGTACTTCCATTGGGTTAGTTCTTTCTTTGTGTCTTTTTGCTCCTTCCATCAACTATTGTTTTGAGGATAAAATGAGTAATTTACAAGGTCTGACAGTTAAGTTCACGAACTCATCCTAGAACAAGTGCTCCATACCTCATTGCTGAATATCACTATGGTCACCTTAGAAGTACTCCCCTTGGGAAGCTATGCACTGATGCCAGNTGTGAAATAGTCACCACAATCAAGCTAATTAACATATCCATCACCTCACATAGTTATCATTTTCTTTTCTTTTGTAGTAGACATTCTCTTGTGATCCTACACAACTCTAGGTAAGGTGGGAAGAGGGAGAACAATTAGCAAATGTGATTGAGGATAAGTGGGCTGAGGGAAGAGGCAACACCAGGAAACACGCTGGAAGTCACACAGGTGGAAGTCTCCCTGTGGGGAGAATTCAGTGGTCTCTTAGGGTGAGTGCCTTAGAGGCTGCAAATCTGGTGGGATTCTAAGCTGGGAAAGGAGTTTGCAGAAAGCTGGGTAAGAGGAGATGGAAACACCATGTTTAGAATACCACTTTGAAAATACTGGTAGGAAAGAAAATAAAGCTAGGACTACAGCTCAGATGTGAAATTGGAGGGTTGTTGAAAGGTAATGAACAAGAGCAAAGGTCTGAATGTGTTTGCTTTCCTGGCTTTCACGTCTGAAGCTATCCTTTTGTTTTCCTTTTTTTTTTTTTTAATCCCATATACTGATCATTTGCCTTCCATGAGATTTTTTTCATTCAGACATTTTAAACGTCTCTGTATTTACATATATAATTTGATATAAGTATATCAACTTAATAATATATCAATACTCATTTTGTTAGCATATTCTTTGAAAAATATTTTCCTATTTTGCCTGTCACTCCCTTTGCTCATGCCTCCCTTCTTTTCCCACCTCATGAAACTCACACATAACCCATGTTAACAGACTATTATTGACGTTGCATTTCTCTCATGCTCATATAATCATAAACACACAGTTTGAGGATCATTATTATTTTAAAAAGGAATGATACAGTAATGCTTTTCTGTGTTTTCCCCCCATTCAACTCTAGTGGAAATCCTTCCAATTCAACTAGTAGAGCTTTGACTCTTCTTATTGTTTGTTTGTGTCTGCATTAAATTCCATAGCATCAATGTACAAAATCCACTCCAACGTTTCCCTATTGACGAGTATTCATCTCTTTTTTTTTTTCTTTCTGCATTTAGTACTTATCAATAGTGCTGCATTAAACACTGACCTGGTATACTCGTAAGAATTAAAATTTTTAAATCAATCTAGATTATCAGAAATTGGAAAATCGAAGTTGGCTAAAAAATATTGAAACGTCTCATGAAGAAAGTGAAACCCAATGCTAATCTTCGAAGAATGAATAGAATTTGAGTTCGTAAAAAGTAGTTACAACTTTTTTTTTCTTTTACCTTGGATCCATGCCTGAGAAGATGCAATGAATATATATTACTTAGTCTTGCAGAGACGGATCACTAAGATCCTACGTAGTTACTGATATAAAAATTTAAGTCACTTATTAAGCCAGTCATTTACATGATTACTACACACTTACATATAAATAAGGTGTCAACCACTTCATAACACATATGAATAATTAGGATGACAATAAAAGTACAGCCATGCCTAAGTGTTGATTATCTTGAGATAGTACATTATTTTTCTAATTCTGATCAATAGAATTATTCCATCCATTTGATTTATTTAGAAAGTTCTCTAACTTACATTCTTGGGTATGTTTTCTAGGCTAGTTTAAAAGATACCTGTGGTGTATTATTCAACATCTTCTCTGACAAGTTAGACTGTACTGCTACAAATTATGGAGAAATTTTTGCATCTATCACAAAATCTGAAATATGAAGCTTTTATAAAACCAGGAAATAAAACTTGTTTTTTTTAAATTAACCTGAGAATTTCCCTTTTATTCCTCCTCTCCTAAGTTCTTCCCTTATAAGTAAAGCCATTCTAAATATGAATATCTAAGACATTTTCCTTCTATCTTCCTATTTCCAGCTTGACTAGCTTCCATAATGAATAATTCAAAGTACCCACTATATTAAAAGTGGTTTTATGCCATTGTCTTCATACAGGAAGAATAACATATTTATTTTTTCCACAAATGTGTGTTCATAGTCACATAAAAGACTAAATTTGCTTTCACAATACATTAATTTTTCTCAACCTTTTCTATGTGAAGTATTATATTTCATAGCACCTTATATTTGCATAAACTTTAAATTTCAATGAATTTTGAATATTTTACCCAACCATACTGAGTTCATTATGGATTAATAGGGCTACTGTGCCTTTTTGAAATGAATTTTTTTAATTTGCTTTGCATTTCTTTTAAATGTTGGTATATGGTTAAAATATGGCTTTCAATATTGTGTAGCTAAATGGTATAGATACACACATGCACATACTTGCATTTTAATTTCACAGGATTAAGTTAGTCTACCCTTAGTACATTTCTATAGCTCTGTTATGATTCTCAGAAAAAGAATGTGAACTGAGTGGCTTATTTGAGATAACTCTGTTTGTATAAACCTAAATCTCACTGAATTTTATTTTCTGCCTTATTGCATGCAATTTGCTTCTTCCCCTATATATTTTTTCACATCATTACTCCTTTTCAAGTTTAATCCATTAAGTGTTTTGTAGAATTTTCTTTCAGTGTAATAGCCTTGCACATTTAGAATACAAATTACATACCACACCCATTTTCCTTACCACCTACTGTGCATTTAAAACTGTTTCTATGTGCCACTAGTGCTTTTAGATGAATGGATCAGGTATGTAACTTGACTGGCCCCCTAAATGGTTTCACAGTTTCCTAAATATAAGGATCATATTTTTCTAGCTTGGAGACACTCAGGACAGTTAGTTCCTATAAAGACAATAAATCCCAAATTTTGGCTTCTCTGATTCTAGACAATTACATTATTAGATACTATTAGAGATGAGATAGTCTGAGAACAGAATGTACTTTATTGTCAAGGGTGACATTCAGATGACTTCTCCAAACCTTCAGAGTTCCAGTTTAAAAAGAAACAATCTGCAACTATGACTTGAAAAAGTGCTGTCCTGCAATTGCTACATTCATTTTAATAGCTCCTTTTTATTTGCAGTCTCTATTGGCCTACCCTGGACACTTTATAATTTTAGCATAGATCAAACTGATAATGGAGTCTCAATGTTCCTTCCTCATTTTTTATTAGAAAACTCTAAGACATTATTTTCTAAAATTTTATGCCGATTCAATACTACTGTACATTCGGTAAACCCAACGTACAGTATATTTTACACTTTACTAACCTTGAGATGATTAGCATAAATTAAGTTTCACATTAACCAGCCTAAAGCAATAGGAAAGTAGGCTCCAGGGTATTTGGTTAATTGTGCTAAAAATATATTCATTCTCTTCATGTAGAGCATAAATGTAGTAAAAGTATTTCTTCAAATAAAATATTGTGAATTTAATTTCTTCTGCTTGCCCATTCATTAGTAGATATGAATAATAATGACTATTTTGATCTTTTGCAAATATGGAAGGTTATTGCTCACCAAGGTATTATCTTTTTATTATTTTGTAAGTGTTGAGAGAGATTTTTAGTAAAATCAATTTTCTTTATTTATGTTTTTATTCAAATTCTTTGTTGCTGTTGCTTTATTAATTTTTAACCAATATAGACATATACTCAGAAATAAAGAAAAATCATAATTAGGCCAACAAATTACATGACTGTGATTTGTTGAAGAGTTGAAATGCAAAGTCATTCCACTTTTATTTGTTCCACCTTTTAAACTTAATACTAATGAAAAGCAGTATTATTTTTGTATTAAAAGATATGCAACTTACTAAGGATTGCGCTAAGAAGATACATGGATTTCATGAGATTTTGCAGGGATATATGTCTTAAAATGATGTCATATAAAATGTTAAATGTTTTCAGATGCTAAAGCAGGCTTTAAGGAGATTGGAAAATAATTGTGATTCTCAAGATTGGTCTGGAATTGTTGCCAACTCCTTATTAAGCTTATTAGGTGATTTTCTAAAATATCCTAAAGTATCTATCTATCAAGTAGGTACACTGAATTTTTACCTCATTTTTCTCACTTGAATTTTATCAAGGACTATATTGAAAACAATGTAAACAGTGGTTAAAGATATTGAAATGTTTTAAGCCTAAAAATCAACATACTCTGTCATCTAATATCATTGTAATATTATATATAGCATTTTAGTATTTTGCTGCTCACATTTGTTGATAGGTTATTAACCATGAAATTTACCCTCTTCATTATTTTGTTCCCTTTTGTTGGTTTAATACTTATGTGACACGAATGATGTTCTCTTTTGAACACTCTATTTTGTACATTTAGTTTAGGATTTGAATTGTTAATATGTCTTGATTAATACAAGCTCTAACCCATTGGATTCCATTTCTGAGCCTGGAAATAGACAACCCACTCAGTGAAGGGGAAATCAGTGGTCCATTTGAATGCTAATTACTACACAGGTCCTGTATACTTTATCAAAACTTAGCATTAACATGTTCATCAGGGGAAGTCTGGAAAAACCATTAAAATGCTCCCCAGGAGACTGAGCTCATTAGAACCTACACTGGTATCCAATAAAGAAGGAAAAAAGTTTCTTAGCTGGTCTGGTTCCTCTTTGGGATATGTAATCCATATACTTTCTAAGTATGAGTCAGGTATGTGTTCTCTATCCCAATGAGGAAGGAGAAAAAAATACTTTTAAAGAACTTTTTAAAGTATAAAAGCTGATGCTAAGACAAAGGATGCTTCAATGAAAAGGGAGAATACTGTACGAAATGAAGGATGGTTAGGGTTGTGTGAAATAGTTTTCTTTCATTAAAAAGAAAACCACTGTTCTACATTTTACACAAAAGAATTTTCTAAGACAAAATAAAAGTGGTAGCTATTAACAAAATACTTCTTTTCACTGTCTTGTACCTATTATGCACTTAAATATAAATTCCATTTATTTCATCTGGATTGTGTCATGCAGTTGTGGGGGAGGAGCAAACTTTCCTCTATCCTCAAGGTTTTTCTGGCTCACCTAATAATCAAATGGACATGAGACAGAGTAGCAAGAGAAAATAACCAAACTTCATACATACATTAGTAGTGGAACCCCACATACATAAGAGGATCAGAGATCCCGGCATGCCCGAGAGGTTCAGAGATCAAATGGGGGGTTGAGGAATATAAGACACCCTGAGTTCTGGATGAGGTAAAGTACCTTGGGGGGCTTCAAAGGGTCACTGCAAGATGATAAGAACAGTCATTTAGTAAATAGAAGTTTGCCCTGCGTTATAGATTGGTCAGAAAAGTTATCCCTGATAATCTCTTATGAGCAGGGCCCCTAATTCAGGTTATCCTAGGTAGTAAAGGGAGATCCTGAAGCTAAAATCGCCTTTAGCTCTATGTAATCTGCATACCGCTGAGACTTGTCTCAGGGTGGCTCATTCTGAACCCCCACATAGTTTTAACCAAGAGTTGATTTCAACATTTGACTAATATCTCTAGAATGCTATTAAAGTTATTAAAAGTTTTAGCTGGTCCATAAAGTAAAATCTTGATGCAAGGGAAAGGACCAGGCATGTATTGGAGACAAGCAGATACCAAGGCACCAATATCACCAGGCAAAATTCTTCTTGACTCTCAGTTACATTTTGTGTTTTCTTCAGTGCAAATTTAAATATATTTTTTCAGTGTAATTTAATTAGGTTCATACCAGTTTATCCAGCATACAATCTATTCTTATTAACCCCCTTCAATCAGTAGCTTTTAAACTGTGTGTGTCAGATTACCTGGGATACTAGTGAAACCAAGATTTCTGGGGCCCAGTGCCCCTGGGAGTCTCCACATTTAACAAGCACTCCCAGTAATAATGATGGAGCTAGGACCACATTACCTCAAATAAATAGCACTGAGGAAATGCTGTTATACCCACTTGTTGTCAGTGAATTTAATGTATCTGTGCTTCACGGGGAGATCTGCATGATATATTAGTGGAAATACATGTCCTTTTAAAAAAGAAAAAAACAGGGGAGAGATTGTTTTTTAAAGTTTGTGGTATTTTTTACTCAAATGACTGTCTCTTCTTACTCTAATTAGATTTTATTTGATTTTAGCTTTAATTATCACATAATTTGATATAATATCAAGTTATTTTCTAACATGCCCATTAAAGGAACATGATGGTTATGGTATAACAAGAAATATATTTGGACTTTGTCCCCAGTTCCTGGCACAGAAACTGAGTAAGAGGAGTATCTTCTATTATTAATAAGGAACCCCTTTTGATCATATCTGAGTTTATGCAAATAAGATACATAGGATGGATATCCTACATTACCTCAGGATAGGGCTGGTCACTAGAAAGAACAAGTGATTAGAGGATTGGAACATTCAGCTCCAGCCACTGACCCCTAAAGAAGGAGGAAGGTGAGGGTGGAGATTATACTCTATAAATACTTTTGAACAATAAGACTTGGTAACCTTCCAGGTTGGGAAGATGTTGGGAGAGTGATGTTCCCAGAGAGGGCATAGGAGCGCCACACATGTGTACCTCACACCATGCCCTACGTTTCTCTTTCACATGACCATTTCTGAGTTATGTCCCTTTATGATAAATCAGTAAACGTAAGTGAAATCTTTCCCTGAGTTCTATCAGTCATTATAGTAAATGATCAAATCTGAGGAGGGGGTTGTGGGAACCCTCAGTTTATAGCCACTTGGTCAGAAGGACAGGTTAAAACCTGGGACTTGCAATTACTGTATGATGAGGGGGCAGTCTTGTGGGACTGAGCCCTTAAGTTGTGTGCTATGGTCCCTGCATGAGCCCAAGATGTATTTACTGTCTGACTCACGCGTGTTAGGGCATAATTTGGAGGACTGGAGAAGAGTAACCAGGGATATATATGTTTACATAGAAAATTAAAACCCCTCCTAGAAAAATAAAATTTATCCTAGGGGAAAATGGAGTCAAGAAGGGTAAGCGTGGCTGAAGGACTGTTGACAAATATTGAACACCGAAAAGGGGAATGATCCTGACCATGGTTTTTGTCCCTGAGATTATTACATAGCCTAGAGCTCATTATCTCACACACATATCCTTGGGTTAGAGGGCTGACACATAAACTAAAAAGTGGCAGTTAGAAGAGCTAATGCTCTGTAATTACTATGGGACAATAAGGCATTGGCAGCATTGACGCTGATGGTTTTAGAAGCACTGTTGGGGCACGACATTGGCTGCNGGTCGACACTGCTGTTGTACACAAGGAACTTTCTGCCTCTTAGTGGATAGAGTAAGAGCGGTTACCAAAACATGACCAATATTTCTAGTACATTAGTGGGAAAAACTAACTTCCTCTGGAAATGAGGCTAAAATATAACAAGATGAAAGAGTGGGTCAGCAATGATTTTCATGGTTTCTTCTTTCACTTGTGAGGCCAAAGATGAGACATCAGTTTAAATCTTCCATAAGGTAGGAGCTTCTCATTCACTTTATCACTTACAGAATATCCATTGAGTGCTATGGGCTATAATGGGTGCAGAATGTATGCAAGGTTTAGTAAGATGTAGGTTCTTACCCTTAGAGACTTGGAACACAAGAACTATATAAATACATGTTATATTTTCTTGTGATATTTCATCCTAAAGGAATTGCAAAGCCTATACTGATGATTTCATAGGGAGATAAAGTCACTCCTCTTCGGGAGCAGGTCAGGAATGGCAGATAGGATATATTTTATTTCAGAGATTTTGTTTGTGATTTCTATTGCATTGTAAGTGGATACATCAACTAGGCATTTAGATGATTCTAGCATGAGTCTGGAGGCCCATGGAGAAAACTGAGATAGAGTCAGAACTGGAATTATAAATATAGTCATGTGCCACTTGATGGAAATATGTACTGAGAAATCTGTCCTTGGTGCTTTTGTTCTTGTGTGAACATCATAGAGTATACTTCCATGAACCTAGATTTTATGAGTATAGTTTACTTCACACCTAGGTTATGTGGAAGAACCTATTGCTCCTACATTACAAACCTATATAGTACATTACTGTACAAAACAACATAAGATTAAATTAAGCACAAGAGAATGTGATACAATCAAGAGACATGGTAAGCATGAGATGTATGAGGCTGCTTCTGGCATAACACAGCATACCATTTTATGGCAAACCTTTTTTTTTTATAAGTGGAAAGAGTACACTCTAAAATAACAGTGAAAATATTAGTACAGTAAATACATAAACTAGTAATATAGTAATTTATTATCATTATCAAAAATTGTGTACTGTATATAACTGCATGTGTTATATACTTTTATAGTACTTGCTGTGCAATAGGTTTGTTTATACCAGCATCACCAGAAACACATTAGTAGTACATTGTGTGACAATGGCTATGATGTCACTAGGTGATAGGAATTTTTCAGTTCCATTAAAATCGTATAGGACCACTGTCATACATGCTGTCTGTCACTGACTGCAATGTGGTGATGACTATAGAAACACATAAAGATGCTATTTAGTCATAAAGTTGTTTGACGTTATACCTTGGATGAGACAGTATATATAGAGAGAAACCTAAGACTGAGTTTATAGCACTCATATTTATTTGTTAGGAAGAAAGAGTCAGAAGTGGCTGAGATGGAAGTGTTACTGAACAAGATGAAGCCCAGGGAAACGTGACCCCCTAGAAGCCAAGAAAACAAAGTGTTTTAATGAGATGGTAATTATGAAAAGCATTAAATGTTTACTGAGATGTTAAGTAATATAAGGTTCACAGACGGCTTTCGGATTTGTCAACATGGAGGTCACTAGTGATCTTGAAAAAGGTGTTATAGTGATAGTCATGGACAATGAGATAAACTTAGAAAGGAGGAAAGACAAACATTATTATTAATCACTCTTTCAATCAGATTTTTTCTGTGAATAGAGACTGAAGATGTGGGAGGATCTTAAAGGAGATTGAGG
>NW_017732927.1:115317-133258 GCF_001890085.2 Hipposideros armiger | reverse complement strand
TGCAACAAATCCCACGTAGTCTACCTATTTTTAAGACCTTCCCAAATTTGTGGATTACTCTATGCATTTCACAATCTTTTACCTCCTTATCTGCAGCCCAGCATTCTCACTTCCCGACCTGTGTAAACTTCCTCACTATACCACCAGTTGGCCTCTATTCTATTCTCAAATCTCTTCTGAAAACTCTTCTCATTGTGTCTTGGAAACTCCTTGGGTTTAAATCTTTGTTGCCTCCCATATCCTACAAGATAAAGTTCAAACTTCACATTTATTTTTGCACTAGATATGCTGGATTGAACTCTCATTTAGTCCAATCTTCATTGTAACTCCTGTACTGTACAGATTGGAAAATTAAAAACTCTGTGCTCAGGGTTTCTTGGAACTAGACTCCTGGATGCAAATTAGATTCAACAGTTAGAAATACTTGCATGGGATTTGGAAAGGTGGTATGGTAGTGCTTGGAAGACACATTGGACTGAAGAGTGAGTGGCAGGTGAGCAAATAAAGAAAACAGCTATTGGTTACTCATTTTTCTGTTGCCTTGGTGTGCTTTCTGCTGTCTTACATGGAAGTGAAGACAATTGGGTTTTTTATAGAGCAGTCACAGTTTCATGCGTGTTGAGAAGCCATTACAGTGGCTCCAACAATGGCTTTCTGATCCCTAAATTGAACCTGTGTTAACATGGTTTGGGGAGTCATTCCTGGAAACATCCTACAGCCTATTCCATTCAATTTTATAAACTTTTAATCTGCTTATAATTACTAGAATATTTTGGTTTTGTTTTGTTTGTATTTTCCATCCCATAGCAGATCCTTGACTGATTCAAATAATTATGATCCTTCACGAACTGTTCTCAAGCTCACTTTCTTGCTTAATTTCCTAATTGTCATGTCTTTCTTTACTTTTTGAAAACAGTATTTGCTCTTGTCTGCTGTCGTTTTCAAACATTTCAAGGACTTATATAGTTTCGTGTATCTATTCTATGCCCTCTGAATAACAATCACTCTACGTGTTTAGAAAATGTCTACTCCCTTTTCCAGGTTTATAAATAAAGACTTCCCAGACCTTTTAAGCCAAGTTAATTTCTCTCTTCACCAGATTTCATAGCAGCTCCTACATCTCTTATAGACTAGCACTGATCACATTGTGTTCTGATTATTTATTGAAATACCAGGCTCATCAGACTCTGAGTTCTAAGAAAGTGGCAAGAGGGTCCCATCCATCTGTGCATTATATGTTAGGTTTAGATATGGAAAGTTCTAACTAATTTTTGTTGTTTTAAAAAGACTATTTCACATCACAGATCCTCTTGGAAGCTTTGTCATTAAATTGGCCACAATGATACTATCTCTTTTGTAAAGAGTGTCAAAGCTGCTGAATTTTATAGCTTGAAAGAAACTGAGATGTCCTTTAGCCCAAGCCATTTATGTGCAAGGACATTTCAAAGTCATATAGTGAGGCAAGAATAGATTTTAACTTTTATTATTTCCAAACTAATTCCTGAGTTGATGCCTCACATTCAGTTTCTTAAATTCTAGNATCTTATGATATTTGTTTATCAGCACACATGTTCATTCTTACCTCTTTCTTTCTCAGCTCAGTGGAAGAAAATTCCCCTCTTGTACTTGACTTCTTTCTCCACATGCTTATTCCTCCCCCCAGTCCTCATTAGCCAGGAGTCTATTGACAGTTGCTTTTCTTGGGCACAACATAAGCCCATGAACCATCCATCCTCTTCCCACCAACTTTCTCTGTTATTCATACAAGCATTTTGAAATGAAAGTAAATAAACTTATTATAATTTTAGATTATAATTTTAAACCTGTACAAATAAGCAAAAAAGAACAATATTTGTCAATTTTAGAACTTTTAAAAATATTAGCCTGTAAGTTATTGCCCATCCCTCCACTAATTAAAACATGCCATTATTGCATGACACTATTCTATTCTACACTCTCCACTATTACAAAACTTTATCAGAAATATTTTTAAAATCCATATTTATGAACACCCATTAAGTGTCCAGTGATTTACGCATGTAGTCATTTATTTAATCTTCAGAATAATCTTATGAAGTTAATATTGTCTCCAATTATTAGATGAAGAAGCTGCAGCCCACAGCGCTTATGGAACCAACTCAAAATCACACTGCTTGTAAACGCAAGATCTATTTGGAGTCAAGCTCCATTTCACTCAAAGCGGATGCTCTCATTCTCCATGCTATGTTGCCTACGATAAACAGCAGGAAAAGTCTGATGAATTATTAACTCTTTCATCAACATGTATATGTGTATATAATTCACTTTCTTTTGTGTTATATGAAATATTGACATACTTATC
Source organism: Hipposideros armiger (assembly GCF_001890085.2). Lineage (NCBI taxonomy): Eukaryota > Metazoa > Chordata > Mammalia > Chiroptera > Hipposideridae > Hipposideros > Hipposideros armiger. The sequence goes on along the minus strand of NW_017732927.1, from coordinate 130,917 downwards.
ATGAAAGATTTTTAAGTCTCTACTATGGATGTAATTATAGGTAGCTTAAAAGACAATATCGTTCATCCTGAAATTAAAACAGCATCATTTTGCACAAATGCATCATACAAAATTATTGCAAAAATAGGTAATTGATACAGTCTCATGTGTGCAAGAAATTAGGTTGTCTATAAACATTAGCACAGGTGCCATTTCTACATGAATATTCTCAATTCTATATTCCGCTGAGCTTTCTGAATGGGTGATGACCAAAGTGCGTATCTTTAGATGCTTATATATGATATACGATTTATCAGACTAAAAACTACTTTCCACTATTTTCCAATCAGAAAAAGCTTATCTGATTGGGGGAAAGTGTGATAAAGAAAATGTAACTTTAGAGTGTTCACTGATACCAATGACTTCCCTGACAAGCCAATCCTGAAGTGAGTGAATTGAGGAGAAATAGAATTTTGTCAAAAGTGTATACCCAGAAGAAATATTGAAATCAGGCCATAAGAGAAAACTTTGAGCCACACACCATTCAAAGTCATCCTGATTTTCAATGAGACTGCAGTTTGCGACATGTCTAACCACTGCTGAGAGCTTGTACCGGCTGGCATTCCATCTTTGGGTTTTGTATTACCGAACAAACCTACGGTGTTGTGACCTTGCAAACTCTCTTTGAGCCATGCTGAGGTTTAAAGCCTTAAATCAAGATCCTGCCAGGATGAGATGATTCTTGCAAGAATGATAACCTGCAGATAAGATAAAATGAAATTTAGTTGGATCTTGAAATGACTTGGGTTAACTCTAGCAATGGAAACGTCAATCAAAGGGCCTCAATTCAAGGCTAAATCCAGCCTTGTGTTTGGCTCCTAAGATTGGATGTCTTGGTTATTATTGCTTCTATTATATTTATATATTTTTCAACTTCAAATGTAAGAATAAAAACCATAAGCCTGGAGTGAACAAATACCAGTAATTTAACTTGAAGGAAGAAAAAGGGGCTGGTTCTAAATCCAGAGCATTTGTACCTTGTAGATCAAGTCTGGACATTAAGTCTCTAGTAACTCCTCTCTGTTTTGTTTNTAAGTGAAATCTTTCCCTGAGTTCTATCAGTCATTATAGTAAATGATCAAATCTGAGGAGGGGGTTGTGGGAACCCTCAGTTTATAGCCACTTGGTCAGAAGGACAGGTTAAAACCTGGGACTTGCAATTACTGTATGATGAGGGGGCAGTCTTGTGGGACTGAGCCCTTAAGTTGTGTGCTATGGTCCCTGCATGAGCCCAAGATGTATTTACTGTCTGACTCACGCGTGTTAGGGCATAATTTGGAGGACTGGAGAAGAGTAACCAGGGATATATATGTTTACATAGAAAATTAAAACCCCTCCTAGAAAAATAAAATTTATCCTAGGGGAAAATGGAGTCAAGAAGGGTAAGCGTGGCTGAAGGACTGTTGACAAATATTGAACACCGAAAAGGGGAATGATCCTGACCATGGTTTTTGTCCCTGAGATTATTACATAGCCTAGAGCTCATTATCTCACACACATATCCTTGGGTTAGAGGGCTGACACATAAACTAAAAAGTGGCAGTTAGAAGAGCTAATGCTCTGTAATTACTATGGGACAATAAGGCATTGGCAGCATTGACGCTGATGGTTTTAGAAGCACTGTTGGGGCACGACATTGGCTGCGATAACTATATAAATGCCAGGAACAATGTTGGCGGCAGCATTGGTGACCATGGCATTGGGAGGAATGTAAACACTGGCAATGCCAATGCGATGGCTGGGTGCCTTCCAAGTCCTGCATGTTGGAGGGTGACATGGAGCAGAAGGGAGAAGGAAGGGCCCAGGATGTTTTCCCGGTTTCTTTTATAAATGGTGATGCAATTTTCTCAGAGAAGATCTTGGATAAGAAGCAATTCAAGGGAGGATAGAATTTCATTTTTTAACTTGAGCTGTCCATTTTATATATGAGTTGCACTTGAGTATATGTGTGTGATGTTCAGAATGAGGGATCGTATCCCTACTTCAGGAGTCATTAATAACTAAAGATATGAGAAGTGGCTGAGATAATATAGCAAGAAAGTGTATAATCCCTAAAAGATTTGGAACAGAGGATTGAAGAGCAATAATATTTAATATCTATTTTCCTGGATTAAGCAAGTCTGAGCTGGACTTGAAGGATAATAGTACTTAATAAGTAGATTGATGGCAAAACACAAGGACCAAACCAAGTAAAATATATAGCATGTAAATAAGCAATGATGAATGAAGTGTCTGAATGTATTTAAACAACGAACAGAAGGTCGGTGTTATATGGAAGAGTAAAGGTCGGTTTGCTGGTAGCAGGAGATGACTGAAGTAGTAGGAGGCTAGGCAGGGGACTTAGGCAGAGGCCCGATCACAAACAGCTTTACACAGCACGTTCAGGAACATATGGGAATGGAGGTCCTTCCGAAGAATGAAGCAGGGAAGGAAATAATCAGATTTGCATTGAAAAGATGACTTGCTGGCTCAGTTAAGGAAAAAATCAAAGGCCTTAGGCTAAGGGTAAGGGGGCAGGGGTGGTGTGTGGGGGGGTGGAGGGATGGTACAAGAGAGAAAGGGGATCCAATATATGGAGATGGAAGGAGAACTGACTCTGGGTGGTGAGCGTACAATGTGATATATAGATGATGTGTTACAGAATTGTACACTTGGAGCCTATATAATTTTGCTAACCATTGTCAACCCAATAAATTTAATTTTTAAAAAGGCTTTAGGCTAGGTAGGGAGATGAGTTAGGAGTCTATCTCAATAGCTCAGGAAAACCCTGACAATGGTCTAAAAATGTAAGTGAAGATAATGACAGAGAAGAGACAATGCAGGGCTCAAAAGGAAAGGATTTCTCCACGTAGTACTGCTACTGACTTTGTCTTTATTTAGACTTCAGAATGAATTTTTTTTAAAAAATAGCTTTGATTTCAAAAGTATTTCATTAAGTATTTCTCTTTAAAAATAAATATATATATGAGTCTATTTGAGCCAAACTGACGACAGTTGCCAGGAAGCAAAGTCTCAATGGATTGAGAAAATGCTCCCTCATTAAGTATTTTTTTATATTTTTTTTAAAAGAAGGAAAGGAAAGGAATTATTGAGTGTGCCCCTGTTTCTGGCTTAGGAGAATAGGCAAATTGGATTGTCCTGAGATAAAAATATAGAAAGAGGAACTTTGCGGAAGCAGGTGGAATATGATGATATGAATATGATGTGAAGTTCTTTAGGTAGCAGTTGGCTTGAAATGTGCTTCCTCAAGATAACTTAAAGTAACAGAGTGGAATGGATAATTTAGGAGAAAGGTTAAGTGTAAAGGACTGCAAACCACTTTAAAGTGACTCTGTTAACACATAAATCAGATTCAGATTAGATTATGCAAAAGGTAGTTTTCTTTGGGTGGGGGTTCTTAAGAGATTCAGGGATGGGAATAAGCCTGGACCAGAGGGATAATTGATAACTGGAGACAGTGACTCCAACACCATCAAGAGCTATATATCTCTACTAGGTATTCCTTTGCTATTCCTTAATGCGTATCTGTTCTCCCTGTGTGACTCTCTCATTTTCTCTGCTGTCCCCACAAAGTCCTCCATTTTGTTGATCTATGTGAGTATAACGATTCTGGATCACTTCTATGCTCAGTTCCAGTTCTAAAAATTCCAGAAAAATTCTGATTGGCTTAGTCTCAGTTATCCCTCCCTGAAACATTTTTAGGCAGCAGGACAGAATCATGTTCTAGAAAATGTCTATTCCATGTATAGCAATGTGAAAATGGAGTTTTTAGAAAAGTATGCATGTACATGTGTGTGCTTAGGGTGAGGATAGGGAGAGAAATATTTTGACCAGAAAAGTCATGAAAAACACTATGCCGAGTAACAAAAACAGTCTCATGAAAAGCATATAATCAGATGGAGAAAAACAGATGAAAGGGGTGCAAATCAAGAAGACTGACAAGAAATGTTCAAAGGGATAGCAGGAGAGTGAGGAAAGAAAGCATTAGGAATGACNGATAGGTCCAAAAATGAAACCAATCACCTTGGGTAAAATTTCAAGGAGCTAAATTAGAATTCAATTTATAAAATTAAACAATGTAATTTATTAATTGATTTTTTTGTGATTTTTCCTTGATCTCGTCTCTGCTCCTTCCCTGAAAATAACTGTGTGGTTAATTTTATGTGCCAACTTGACTAGGTCATAGGATTTGGCCAAAACAGTTATTTGGACAAAGATTATTCTAGGTGTGTCTGTGAGAGTGTTTCTGGATGGGGTTAACATTTAAATCAGTAGATTGAGTAGAGCAGATTGTACTCCCTAACTGGGTGACCCTCATCAATTAAGATCTAAATAAAACGAAAAGACTGAGTAAGAGGGAACTTCTGTCTCACTTGAAGAGATGGAAGATTGGTCTTTTCTGGCCTTTGGAATTGGACTCAAACTGCAATATTTGCTCTTCTTAGCTCTTGGGCCTTTTGGCTTTCAGACTGAAATTTATATCTTTGGCTCTCCAAATGTGCATCAAACTATACTCTAAGGATTAGGTTACACAATAGTACCAACTGGGGAGAAGGTCACATGCAAGAGAAGAAAAGTAAGCATAAGAGAAAGGGATATTGCAACTGGGAGTGTAAGAAGCCTGATGTGCAGGAAGGCAATAAAAAAATGAAGAAAGTGCCTCATATGCCATATGTTTAGCCAGTATTTCAAAACTCACTCATTAATGGAAATATTTAAAAAATCATAACATATTGAAGAAAAACCAACATATGGGACAATATGCATACTTGTATTACAGAAGGTAGCAAAAAAAATGGTCTTTGGAACTAATTATTTATTCTTAGCAATAAATATTTGAGTGCTATGTTTCTATATACAATAAAATCTAAATATCAAAACTATTTTTGAAATATTAAAATGCATAGTATAAGCAGCTATATCCAAATAAGCAATGTAATATATGACAATTAGACATTTCTGCCTCTTCCATAATACATAGATTTCCTGTATAAAATGATCCTCTGTGCAATTTTCTAACTTTTTCTACTCTGAAAAACCACTTCCAAAAATCAATTGTAGCATGATAATAGTAGTTTTCTAACACATATACTTTACATATCAGAAGGAAAATATTATTAATGACTTTTTTTTCATGGAAGACATATTACTCTTTCACAAAGTAAATTATCCTACCAAGGACTCTAGGAAGTGCTACTGCAGGCAATGGGGGACTTTAGTAAGGGGAGTAATATTACCAAACTATTATTATAAAGAGTTCAGTGCAGTGACTGTGTTTAGAAAGGATAAGAGATGTAAGCCTTACAAAATTAGTTAGAAAATATTTGGGAAATTCCAAGAAAAACAGGATGAACACCTGGATTTATTTATTTATTTATTTATTTATTTATTTATTTATTTATTTATATTTTTGGCAGTAGAAATAAGACAAGGAAATTGATTAGAGGGATACAAACAAGTTATAGTAGATCTGATTTAAAAACCAATTGGATCTGGTTGGTAGTAAGAGAAATAAAAGATCCAAAAAATTACCCCCCAGATTTCTGTTTTGGAAGATGAACTATGCTGTGCAGCCATTGTTTTTTGTTTGTTTGTTTATAATGATGTTTTGTTTTGAGCTTTTGGATTGTGAGTGGGAAAAGAAGGAAAGGGAAATCCAATTAATAAATTAACTTGGAATCTGAGAAGCTTATGGGATGTCCGGCAAATAGTAAATAGTCAGTAAACATTCACTGAATGTATGAATATTTTGTTTACTGCCCAGAGAGGGAATCGAATTAGAGCTACAGATTTTGGAATTATGGACAATCAGATGGTAGCTAAAGTCATGAGGATAGGTACATGAGAATACAAAACATGATATATACTTTACATTTAATATGTAGAATGCCTGTTGTGTTTGGCAATTTAAAGTAAGACCTTAAACAGAAGAGTTTTGATGGAATGATGGAAGTAGAGCCAGACTGCAGTTGAATGAGAGGTGAGGAAGTAGAAATATGAGAGCAGTGACAAAGAAGTTGACCTTCATTTCTCAAAATACTCTGTCAGGTTATCACCCTGTGAGATTGTGATTTAATTGGTCTGGTAGAGCAATGGGACTCAGTGTGTCTCACTATGTCATCCATACTGGTGTGTTGTTAAGAGTAGTGGTATGAGTAATCTTAGCAAAAACTCTAAAGTCTATTAAGTGATTTACTCCTCTTTTGTTTATTAAAACAAGCATTTCAAACTTGTCTCTGTAATATCTTTTTCATTCTCTTCCATTCCAAAATGCTTTTGTGAAAAATAGAAAGAGTCCATGCAATCAAGATTGTGCACGAGCTTGTGCTGTACCTGCAAAAATCAACTGCTATGTGAAGCTTAGTCAATGGAAATTTAATAACTATAGGCTGAGGATAGATGGACAGGTAGAGCAAGAAGCTACATACAGGTGAAAATACCTTTCCACTAATAAGAGAAAGGAAGAGGTGAGCATGAACATTTTGTCTGATAAGTAAAAACTCCAATTATGGTAAGTCATCAACTGAATGGTTTAATATTTAAAATACAGTTTCCATTCTTAAATTAATAAAAATGTAAATCTGTAAAAAATGTTGAGAATAATATACTATTAAATAGTTTATGTAGTAAATATAAATGATATTTCTAAATTTAAAAGAAATAAACATTACTTATATCAGTTAAAAGTATTAATATTCTTACATTTTTATTTACTACTAAAAATGTTAAATCTTTGTCTTTAATAAGTAATGTCTGTTTATGATCCACTTGCACTACTCTCTGTCAAAGCATCTAATTGTGAGAAGTTTTTACACTTGTTGCTTTTGAAACAACTGAAATAAAGCTTTGCTCTTATTATGGAACACTGGGGCTTGGGAACTACTCACCTATGAAGAAAAGTTGCAGGAAAAGTAACAGCAAAATGGTGGAATAAGCCTTCTTCACAACAGTTTATAACATCATTATGTAGGACACAGGGAAACTGTGGAGAAGAGTGAGAGGGAATAGAAAATTTCAGAACCCTAATATTACAGAAAGAACTGTTAAGAGAAAGTAAATGAAAGAAGAAAAGAAAGAAAAAAAAGATAAAAGTGAAATGATGAGGTTCAGGATATGTTACCATAAAATATAATACCTTGGCATATTGAATATTCTAATAAAGGATTTTGAGAGGTGGAAGGTGNAAAGATCCTTCTTTATCCTTTGCCAAAGGTCTATATACTTTCTTCTATTAAAAGTGCCTCACTTACATTCTGTGTATCAAAACCTCATATCTGAATTATCATCCTATTTAATTCTGAGCACATTTTGGCAAACAATAAAGGAAATACAATCACAAGAGCTGCTAATAACATTCTTGTTACTCAGATTTAACCATTAAACTGGTTGGTATTGTGGAGAGAGATGGGTGGTCTTTGATGGATGTTTATACCTATACAAATAACTCAATTGTGACTGTCCAAAACTGAAAGCTTTTTCAAGGCTTTGTACATTTATACAAAATCACTGCCTTTGTTTGCTGTGAGTTAATAGCTTTAGCAAACATGTAGCCAAGATGGTTTTTGAATGGAAAGTGACCCTGGAAGCTAAGTCACCTTGCTCGGCATATCAGAAGGGAAATAACTAATTATGTGTGGGCATTATTGAACAACTGTTGTTATGTTGTGCACTGGAGATGTAATGCACTAGGGACATAATACTCCTTGATTGAAATTTGGATAGTGATAACCACTTTCTTTTCTGATTTTCTCCAAAGATATAACTTTTTTTTTCTGCATAAGCCAAGACACTTAACTTAGCTACTGATATATAGTAAAATATTACAATGATAATATTATATAATTGCCATAAAATTGAAAAAATAACTATGGTATATTCTAAGAGCAATTAGCTAGCTCTGCCATGCTCTATGAAAATGCAGAGTAAGCAGTGACCTGTTACAACTACGGTACATTATATCATCCCTGCACTCTTCTATATGCTGTTGAGCTTGTTTTGTAGTCTAGTTTATTACACTGGTGGTACTATCATTATCTGCATTCCTGGTAAAGATGAGAAGAACTCCACAAAATATTCCACCTTTTCAGGAGTGGTGGTGTTCATTACCTTATTCAAACTGGACTTGTTATTAACATAAAACATGTAAGATACATTTTTCATATATTGCTCTTTGAACTTTTACTGCATCCTACCTCTTTATTTGGAAAATGGATATTTTAAAATTAAAACTATATATAGTAATCAGTTTACATTAAAAACTATATAATCAGTTCATGTGACCAATAATTATAATTGCATTCACATACACTTTTAAGTTTACAATGTGCTTTCATAATCCCATTTTAAAATAGAAAAATTCAGAGAAGATAAGAAACTGANCAGACATTGGCTCCTGAAAAACTAACTTTTAAAGATGGAGAGGGAATCTATAGGGAACCTTAGATTAAGACTTAAAAGGAATAGCCAATCTAGAGAGCTTTTAATCTTGTGTTAGATCATCCCTCACTGTTGCTTTGGCCTGAATACAAGAAAAACTATTTTTGCATGTCAAAAGCAAGGATAGGGCCAGCCGAGTGGCGGTTTGATGACGATTTGGCTTGGGATGCCAGCTCTGAGCAGCAGGGCCCTGGTTCAGATCCTACATGGGCCAGTGATGCTGCACCCTCTACAGCTTGACCTGGAGCTGGGCTGCTGTGAGTCGCCGGCCACGGCGTAGGTAGGCTGCAGTGGGGCTGGTTGCCAGCTGGTGTGAGCTGGCGTGAGCTGCCGTGAGCCACCATGAGCAGCCATCCAATGGCCGATGAGCAACTGCCTCACCCAGGAAGAGTGCAATGATAATACCAACATGGGCCAGTGAAGCAACATCCTCAACAACTAGACTGAAGAACCAAAGGACAGCAACTTGTCTATTCCCCTTCCCCAATTCCCCAATGCTGTTTCCCTCCCCCAATTCCCCAATAAAATCTTAAAAAAAAAAGCAAGGCTAAATATATTCTATTAGAATTTGTCATGACGAATATCATGTTTGTGTGTGTTTCTATGTGTGAAGTGTATTTGAAGCAGGAGTAGCACACTACTACAGAAAATACCTTATTCATCTTTACTGAATTAGTTCTACCACTTATGAGCTGTGTGGCCTTGGGCAAGTTACTTAAACACTCAGTGCCTAAATCCTTCATCTGGAAAAAGTAATATTGAATGCAGAGCATAGTTAACATTCTAAACTTTTATTGAATGAACAAAAGATGGCATTTGATATTTCTTCAAACCACCACATCCCCCAGACCCCCGCCCCCCCTCCACACACACACACACACACACACACACACANGAAGGGGGAATGCTGAAATACTGGTGCCTGTTATTAAGGTGTTTATCAGATTTGTTCTGTTGCTAAGCATTGGGAAGACCTTTCGTAATGTCCTCCAAAATGGCTTTGTTGCTCTGGGGCACGATTGATGTCTCGTTCCAGTATGAGGGAGTTACCCTATAATTTTGAAAGGAATGGCTATTTTAAGAAAATACTAGATTTTTTATCTTATCTTTGCTCAGTCTACCAGGGAATTCCCAACTTCCTGATATTACACTAACTAACCTGTCTTACGTTCACCATATTGTTTGATCACAACTGGTAATTTCTTCCAGTTGACTACCCTTAACTCTTGTGCTCTGTCCTATCACATTTTCCCACAGCTTTCCACTCTTTAACAAACCTAGTATGGAAACATTCAGGTTTAACCATTTATTCAGGTCTTCATTTTCTTATAAAGTCTTCTGTGTCACTTAAAACTTGTATTAAATAAATTTGTATGCTTTTCCCTTGTTAATCTGCCATTTGTCGGTCTAATTTACAAGGCCTAAATTAGAGACAGTAGAAAGGCGGATGAAAAAATGTAATTTTCCTCTTCTACAGAAAGAAAGGAATTAAAAATAATAATAATAGGGCTGGCTGAGTGGCTCAGTTGGTTAAGAGATCACTCAAGAGTGTGAGCTCTGAGCAACAGTGGTTTGAGTCCCAGCCCGAGCTGAGCTGCTGCTGAGCTGCCAACAGGTGGCAGGAAGGCTCAGCTAAAAATAAAATAAAATCATAAATAAAATAATAATAAAGAACTTGGAAATGAAGGAAACCAGAATATGCCAACCCAAAACATGCTCCTTTGGCCTAAGGTTTATTTTGAGGTGAAGGCAATTGAGGAATAACAGGCATAAGAAAAGCTCTAAAAACAGAGCATAGTTTTTGCTTTTGTAAAGGTAATTTACACTTATAGGAACTTCCCATTTGTAGAGATATTTCTTTCTCCCTAGCAAGTAAAGGTGGATTCTTAACTCTTATCAATGGAGAAGATATCACCTTGAATCTGCATACCAAACTCCAAATCGCTTTTCCTTTGTCTAGCTTCTTCTTTACACTTTTTCCACCTTTTAAATGACATAACTCTCACATTCAGGCTGCCTCCTTGAGTCCCATTTCTTTGTGAGCTCCAGTGGATATACACATAATTAAAACTGCTTTCCCCCCTTCTTGTCAATCTGTCTTTTGTCAGTTTAATTCACAGTCCTCCAAGCCACTAAAATTAGGAGGATAGAGAAAAGAAAAAAGTATTTCCTTCTTTACAGAAACTGTTACGATGAGTCTGATTTACCACTATTTTCTAATAACGTTGTTATTGTATTATACTGTTCTTATTCATTCTCATTTGTGATGAATTATCTGGTTATTATTATCTATTATTTTTTTCTGGTTAATATATGTTTATTATGTTCTTGTGAGCCCTTTAAAAGTGAAAGATTTATTTCCCAATACTATTAGGAAATTTATCAAACCTCTGTGTCAAATATTTTAAAAACATTTTACTTTAAATATAGGAAATGTGACCTATAAATATTGCTTGTTGGTACTTTTAGCTCTCTTATCCAATTGACTTGGCTTAATATATTCTTAACATGTTTTTAGATTTGTTTCTTTCCAGTAAAAGCCTAGTAAACCAAATGCTGCTTCTTTTTTTTCTTCTTATACCTAAAATATAACTATAAGAGCGTTAGTCTGGCAGAAGTCTATTAAGTGCCAGGTGTGAATGTAGAAGAGGAAAAACAATTTCTCCTCTACCCTTCAATACCATCTTTAGCTAAAGATAGAATCAAGTTGGGGGTGGGAGTGGTTATGAGAAGTTACCAGAAAAAAACACAGTAAACAAGAGTACAGTTTGTCATGCAGATTTAAGTGGGTGCCTTCTCCATTGATTTGAGTTTCTTATGATTTAGAGTCATCCTTCTTTTCTTGGTACAGAGTGGGAGATGTCCTTACAGAAAAGGATCTTTATAAATGTAAATTTCCCTTACAAAAGGGTAACTTCTTTTCTATTTTCAGAGATCCTTCTGTGTCTGCAGTTTTTTTATTTTCCCTCAAAATATTCAGCTTGTTAAGAAGAAATAAAAGCCCAAAATAGAGTCACTTCTATTAAGCCTCACCAAGACTTAATACCTAATCTATTGCAATTTCAGCCTCTTCCATGAGTGGAATTTTAAACCAATAAGTCTGAAATGTCTTGATCAACACTAGTGAGGTAATCTGCTTGATAAGACCTCTGCTGCCCTTCCCCCAAAGAAAAGTAACCCTACCTGAACAATCCTTTCTTTTCTTCTGCTCATAACTTTCTTGTCCAGCCCAGTCTCTGTCTGTAAAAACCTTCTATTTTGCACATGTTCTCAGAACACCTCTCCATGTTCTAGATAGAATGATGCCTGATTCATGAATGACTCAATAAATCCAATTAAGTCTTTAGACTTACTTGGTTGAATTTTTGTTCTAACAAGCTCAAAATAATCCTTATACCAAAGAGGTATATTTTGGGGGTTGCACAGTCTGCTATCTATCATTAGTTTAGGAGGGGAAAAAAATCCATTAGTAAAACATTCTTCTACTCTCTGACCTCCCACATTTTCTTCTTGGGGTGGGGAGATGAGGGTAAAGCTTGTTTATGGTATTTCAAATTAAGTTAGCAACAAATAACTCAAAATACACCCCTTGAGGGAAAATATATTAAGGTGACAAGTTACAGCTGTTTTATGTCCTAATCAAATAGTACCAGAGATAATCACAGCACATAATGTTTAGATAAACTGACTAGGCACAGTGAGATTTCATAAAAGAACCAAGTCAGCAAATGGAGTGGTTCAGAATTTGATGGCTGCAAAAAAAAAAATAGGAAACAATTTTGTCTGTATAGTGTTAGTTATGGCTGACTTATTGTGTATGTGTGTGTGTGTGTGTGTGTGTGTTTGTGTGCGTGTGCATGCACATAAGTTTAAATGTGTGGTTTTAATTCTGCATCATTATATGCTATAAAAATAAAATAACTAACAATTTTATATAATTCAGTTCCTTGTTGTTCATAGTTTAATATGTCTTAAATAGTACAAGTATATTAATCTAGAATATTTAGCAATGGGATGTGGAAAAACAATAGCAAGCACAATTAAGCTAAATATTTTTCCCCTTTGGAGACTGAAACAATTGTGAGATCTGTGCGATAACCAACAAAAAATTAGAACAATTACTCTCTGTCATTGGAAGGCCTACATATACCTGTGGTTAGAAGAGGTCAGATTCCCTGTAAGGAAGTCATTTGTCCACTTCCACGGAAACTGGTCTTCCAGCAAGTGATGGAGGTTCTTTGAAATTAAGTACAATTTCAATGAATTGGTGCAACCTGAAATCAATGCCTGAACATGAGCAATCAACAGTTCAAAGGCCTGAAGCAAGATTGAACCTGCTCAGAAACCAAACCACTCAAGTGAAGAAGAAAGAAAAATAAACTTCATGTGGACCGTAAATGCACAGCTGAGAGTTTCATAGTTTTAAGGATTCTCTTTTGTTACAAGAAATAGCCCCATGATATGAAATAATTTGGGGTAAATAGTTGGGGCAGGACAACTTATTCTTTCCACAACGTGCTTGTGCCGCCCAAGTGGCCAGATGTGACTGGAAGTGGTTCCATGTGTCTAAATGGTAGCACTTGTAGGCACAAGTCAATGATTGGACTAATGGCTCTTGGCAAGATCTCATCTAACCCAGTTGAATGGGTGCTCTATTCCTGCTGTGAAAAGAAGTAAGACCTGCCTTATTATTCACTTGTCAGGGTGTCTTCCCATGAATCTGCAATAAGAGTTGCCTGTTCTTATTAACTGCCATATCTTATCTAAATATCTAACTTATTATATTGAAGCCAAGTTACATTGACCTATATACATAATCATTATATTTTTATTTTTCAGATCTAGAAACTATTTTCATGATGCATTTGATAATTTTCAATATTAGTAATTTGAGATTCGTTAACATTCTAGAAATTTTACTGATCTTGGATGTTATCTTTTATAACATGAAATCATTTTAGAGAAAACAATCCAACTATTCCATTGCTACTGTAGAAATATCTAAAATTTTACTAATTTTCACATTAATTCCTGAAAAAAAAAGTAGCACGATTTAAAAAATCACTGACATTTTCAGATTAGTTAGTGAAAATAAATTTTTCATATAAAGTACGTTTTATAATACAATCAGGAATTCACACAAAATGTTTGGGCAACTTTTCTGTCTCTTTTTTTTTCTCGTTTAGTGTATATATACAACCTTTCAGAGTGCTATTCATTGAAAAATAATTCCCATACAAATATTGTGCCAATATGCTCATTTGATAATTAAAGGAAATATAACCCAAATTGATTCCTTGCCTGAATTTCCAAACAACGTTATTGACTAAAAAATGTTTAATATTGAAATCTCTTGTCTTTTTACGTATGAGCATTTATCTGTGGGAGGCCACATTCTAGTGACAGATTGTTAATTTGTATTTTCAACATGGTTTTTAGTGACACATTCTAAAGCATTTTAAGTGACTTTTATAATCAGAGTACCTCATTCTTAAGAAGATTGGTTTAACTAATTTCACCCACTTATTCTATTTTTGTGAACCTTCATACTTGGGACTCATAACAATTATAGACATTTCTAGTTGTTATAATGTTTCTTCTGGATTTTGCTAGCACCAGGAAATCACCTATATTCTACAAAAACAGCTGGACACTTTTGACATAGCTTTTGAACACTCCTTGTCTCTCTTCATTTTTAGTTAAATGTTTTTTTCTTTCCTGAAAATGATTAAGACTTGATTGTGCACAGCATCTTCAGTGCCAAACATAACCTTAGCATTTTCTGTAATTACAAGTGTGTGAATGTATACTTATAAACATCACATGTGTGAAGCTCATACCTTGTGCTATTATTATGTATTTGATTAAAATACATCAATGCCATTCCATTCAGCTTTGGAAAGTTTCAAAGATACTTCATAAGATCAAGATCTCGCATGGTTGCTTTCTCAAAAAAAGATAAAAAGTCTCCTTTTTGCTCACCCCATGTATGAAGGAAATGTCATTATGAAAACTTCATTAATATGTAAATTGCAGCATTTTGATTAGCACTTGCAGACCCGTTTTGTTAAGAAAAAAGACTGAAATAACTAACCAGATTGCAATAATTTACATAATAAAAACTCAGTGGTAGCAACACCACCAAGTAGAGAACCTAAAGAAGGGCAGAATGTCTTTTTTAAACAGCTTAATAAAGTATTAGATCCACAAAGTACAAAAGGAGAGAAAATATTTTCTTTTAGCTGACAAACTCTATTTTAGGGGAAATTACAGGTACTACAGATTATATTAAGATGATAGGAATGAACATGTAGCCAACGATGTCAAAACGTACATATATTGTCAGTTTAGAAGTAAATTTTTCTATCACTAATCACTGTTGTATAAGGACTAAGATAAAATTCAGGCATCTAGTCATGAACTTGGTTTTGATAAAGAGAAGATGGGCAAGGAGGAGACTGTAGTTTGTTGTGGAAATAGCCAACTCATGCTCATTTAAGTGATCAAAAGTCATATTTCAATTTGATTTGAGAAACATGAAAGCACTAAGGAAATTAAGGTATGTGTCAATTCGATCTGTAGCATGTATTTTTGGTATTTTGTAACACAAGGGACATTTTATGATTAGAGAAATTATAAAATATAAAAATGGAAGCAATATTCTGGAAACTTTGATAGAAAATAACTCTTCTTGGAAATAAATGGCACTGTAGATGAGAGAAAAACACTTTTTCACTATCCATCTTAGGTTCATAGCCTGAGGCCCTGTAAATTAGATTAACAAGAGACAGATTAACAAGAGAAAAATAAATAAAAGTTTAGTAATATGTGCTTCTCAAATACACATGGCAGTACTCAATAATGAATAGCTGAAAGTGGTGGTTAGAACTTGAACTTATATGGTATCTTTTATTTTATTTTTATTTTTTATTTTTATTTTTAATTTTTTTAGATTTTTTTTTAAATTGGGGGATTGGGAACAGTGCTGGGGAATTGGGGGAAGGGGAACAGACAAGTTGCTGTCGTTTTGTTCTTCATTCTAGTTGTGGAGGACATTGCTTCACTGGCCCAAGTTGGCACCATCATTCCGCTCTTCCCAGGTGAGGCAGATCAGTCGCAGGCTTC
>NW_017732927.1:109347-110712 GCF_001890085.2 Hipposideros armiger | reverse complement strand
TCTCTGATCACCTCAGTTGGGTGCTCCAGGTGCATCCCTTTTGTGGTTATGATGTACCCTCTTATTGTAGTTGAGCCTTAATTGCTGTTAGCATGTCAATGAGAGGGATTGACCCTCAGGTTTATTGGCTGTGAGGACTGGCCATGACTACAGTGGAGGAGCTGTTATGCAGTAGCTGACCCATGGAGCAGGATTCACTTTAGCATGGCTGTGGTGCCTACTGAGTCTGCTCTTTGGGTGTGTCTTTTGTGGATGTGGTTGGGTGGTGCTCTGGTGTGGTCTGAAGCTTGCCACCAAGTGTGTTGGTTCTGGGGCCTCTTGGAAGGGGCTCTTAGCAGGCCAAGTTCAGCTGTTGCCTGTGCCCTGCCCTGAGACACTTAGTATAAGCTTTAAAGTGATCTGCAAATGGTTGCCACTTGTGCTGGACTTGGAGGTGCCTGGGAGAGTCTAAGCAGCAAACTGAGCCTGCTGCTGCTAGTGTTTGGGTTGGGGCTGCTCAGTAAGAGGTACAGGGCACACTGAGGCCATATGCTGTTTGTTTGGGTTTTATGAACCTTTAAGAGGCTATAGGAAATTTTGCAGCAGGAGCCAAGACAGGCCATTTGTATGGAAAAGCCAGTGGAAGTAGCTTGGTTGGGCCTGCAAGTTGGGTGATGTGGAGTCTCAGAGAATCACCAGGGTAAGGTGAGTATTGTAAGCCAGGTTGACTGAGACTCAGATATGGCCACTGCCCATATCTGCACACCAGAAATGGAGGGGCTCAATAAGGACATAATGGATTCTGCCAACACTTTAGTCTGGGAGAAAGCTGCCCCTCTATTCCTCGCCCTGAAGGCAGACAATTCATTTCTTCCCATCGTGTCCCTGGTGCCTTTTGAGCTCCTGCTCCAGAGCTGAGCTCAGAGTGAATGAGTCCTTCAGGGAGTAAGTCCATGTGCAGGCCCTTTAAGAGGAGTCTGGGACTCCAGCCAACCTTCATCTCATTTAGCCAAAAATCTCTGCTCATTTTTACAGCCAGAACTTACGGTAAGTTTTCTCCCTGGCATTGGAGCTCTGGGCTGGGGAGCCTGGTCTGGGGCTGGGTCTCCTTGCTCCTCAGAGGAGAACTCTGCAGCCTAGATATCCCTTCCAATTTTTAACTGACACACGTGGGTGTGCGTACAGCCTGTTACACATGTCCTCCCCTCCTACCAGTCTCGACATGGCTTCTTCTGTATATTCTTAAATGTAGAACTTTTGTTCAGCTAGATCAGGCTGTTCTTAATGATAGTTGTTCTGTAGTTTATTTGTAATTTTGATGTGGTTGTGATAGGAAGCGAGCAGTGTTTTCCTACTCTGCTACCTTGACCAGAAGTCAGAATTTGA
>NW_017732927.1:104450-108762 GCF_001890085.2 Hipposideros armiger | reverse complement strand
CTTAACCATCGCGCCACTGGGCCGGCCCGGTATCTTTTATTTTTAATGATTTTAAAAAGATTTTTCAATTGCAGTTGACATGCAATATTATATTAGTTCCAGGTGTACAACATAATGATTAGACATTTATATAATTTACAAAGTGATTACCCCAATAAATCTAGTACCCATCTGATACCATGCATAGCTATTATGCTATTGATTTTATTCCCTATGTTATAGTTTACATCCCCATGACTATTTTGTAACTAACAATTTGCACATCTTAATCCTTTTTTGCACCAATCCCCCCAGTCCCCTTCTCATCTGGCAACCTTCAAAATGTTGTCTGGATCTACGAGTTTGTTTCTGTTTTCATTGTTCATTAATTTTGGTTTTTAGATTCTACATGTAAGTGAAATTGTAAGGTATTTGTTATTCTCTGACTGACTTATTTCACTTAACATAATACACTCTAGGTCCATCTATATTGCTGCAAATGGCAAGATTTCATTCTTTTTGATATACCATTGTATACCAGGGGTGCCAAAAAATTGTATACTATTAGACACTTTGGTCAACATTGCTCAAGCAGTAGTTCACTGTAATCAGAAGTGCCTGGAAGCTGATGGCAACCACTTTGAGCACCTCTTGTAATTGCGGGAATCAAATGTGACTTGAATTCGTCTTTTGTTATTGCTATATATTGAGCATTACAATTTTAATACAGTTTTACTTTCTTAAAATGTGTATACTTTTTTTGGCACCCTCTGTATATGTATCACTTGTTTTTTATTCATTCATCTATTAATAGACTCTTAGGTTGCTTCCATATATTCACAATTGTAAATAATCCTGCAATGAACATAGGATGCATGTCTTTACACATTAGTAGTTTGGGTTTTTTTGCATAAATACGCAGACGTGGAATTACTGGGTTCTTCTTTGTCCCTTGATATAACTTTTACTTTCAAGTCTATTTTGTCTGGTATAAGTATTGTTACTCTAGCTTTTTTTTCATATTTTTTATGAAATATCTTTTTTTCATCCCCTTACTTTAAGTTTCTGTCTGTCTTTAGATCTGAACTGAGTCTGTTGTAGGCAGCATATGTATGAGTACTGTTTTCTTATCCATTCAGCCACCCTATGTCTTTGATTGGAGCATTTAATCCATTTGTATTTAAAGCAATTGCTGATAGATATATTGTTCTTGTCATTTTATTATTCATATATAATTTTTCATTTTAAAGAAGTACCTCTAACATTCCTTATAATACTGGTTTGGTAGTGATGAACTCCTTTTGTTTATTCTTGTCTGGGTAGTTCATTATCTGGCCTTCAATTCTAAATGATAAATTTGCTGGGCAGAGTAACCTTGGTCATAGGTCCTTGCTTTCATCACTTTGAATATTTCATGCCAATCCATTCTGGCCTGCAAAGTTTCTGTGGAGAAATCAGCTGACAGTTTTTTGGGAACTCCCTTGTAAATAACTACAGCTTTTAAGATTCTCTCCTTATCTTTAACTTTGGCATTTTAATTATGATGTGTCTTGGTGTGGTCCTCTTTGGGTCCATCTTGTTTAGGCCTCTCTGTGCTTCTTGTACTTGTATGTCTATTTCTTTTGCCAGGGCAGGAAAATTTTCAGTCATTATTTCTTCAGTTAGGTTTTCAATTTGTTGCTCTCTCTTCTCCTATTGGTACTTCTATAATGCGAATGTTGGTATGCTTGATGTTGTCTCAGAGGCCCTTTAAACTCTCCTCATTTTTTTTTATATTATTTTTTCTTTTTGCTGTTCTGATTGGGTGTTTCCTGCTACATTATCTTCTAAATCATTGATTCAATCCTCTGCTTCATCTAATCTACTGTTGATTTCCTCTAATGTAGTCTTCATTTCTGACTGGTTCTTTTTTATGTTTTCTATCTCCATTTTTATGTTTCCTATCTTTTTGTTGAAGTTCTCCCTGAGATCTTTGAGCATCCTTATAACCAGTGTTTTGAACTCTGCATCTGATAGATTGCTTTTCTCCATTTTATTTAGTTCTTTTTCTGGAGGCTTGTTCTGTTCTTTTATTTGAGACATGATTCTTTGTCTCCCCATTTTGGTGTCTATCTGTGTTTGTTTCTATGTATTAGGTAAGGCTGCTATGCCTTCTGGTGTTAGTAGAGTGGCCTATGTAGTAAGTGTCTTGTGGTTCCCAGTGGCACATTCTCCCTAGTTACTGAAGCTGAGTGCTTGAGGTGTGTCTCTTGAGTGGGTTGTGTGTGCCCTCCTGTTGTAGTTGAGCTTTGGTTGCTGTTTTCAAGTCAGTTAGAAGATTGACCTTCAGTCTGATTTGTTGTGAGGAGCGCTGACCATGACTGCAGTGGAGGTGCTGTGGTGCAAGAGCTGACCCTACAGAGCAGGGTTCACTATAACAAAGCTCTGGTGTGCCAGCCCAATATGCCCTTAAGGTGTGTTGTCCTTGGAGGCGGCTGGCTGATGCTCCAGCTTGGTCCGAAGCTGGGCACCAGGTGTCTCAGCCATGGAGCCTCCTGGGAAAGGGCATGCTACAGGCCAAGTTTTGCTGCAGCCTGTGTTCTGTCTTGGGTCACCTGGTATGAGCCACAAAGCAAAATCTTCAATTGGCCTAGAGGTGCTGTGAGAGGTCAATGTGTGAACAGAGGCTGCTGCTGCTAGTGCTGGGCTTAGGGCTGCTCAGCCAGAGGTACAGGACATGCCAAAACAAAGTGCTGCTTGTTTGGGTTTTGTGAACCTTGGAGAGATTTTATGAAAATTCGCACCATGAGCTATGACTGGTTGTTTTTAAGGAAAAGCCCCTGGAAGTGGCTTGGGTGTACGTGGATGTTGGGTGGGATGGGGTTTGGGGGAATCACTAGGGAAGGCAGACTAAGGTGATAACCAGTTTGATGGAGACTCAGATAGAGTGTCTGCCTGCATCTGCAATGTGGCGGAGAGCTAACAAAGAAACCATGACTTCTGCCAGCTCCCCCAAAAGATAGCTGCCCCTCCAGCCCTCACCTTGAGCCAGACAATTCAGTTCCTCCCTGTTTGTCCCTGGCAATTTCAGAGTCTCTGTCCCAGTTCTGGAGCCCAGAGTGCATGAGTCCCTTGGTGAATAAGTCCATGTGCAGTCCTTTTAAAAGGTGTGCTGGGGACTCCAGCTGCCCTCCGTCTCACTTGGCCATAGTCTCCACCAGTTTTCACAGCCAGAAATTATGGGGACTTCTCTCCCTGGCACTAGAACCCTGGGCTGGGGAGCCTGGTATGGGGCTGAGACCATGAGCTCCTCTAGGGGATGCCTCCAAAGCCTAGATATTCATCCAGATTTTTAATGGTCACAAGTGGGTGTGAGACCAGCTCATCCATGTCTCTGCCTCTCTTACCAGTCTCTTGGTGGCTTCTTCTGTATGCCCGTCATTGTAGGGCTTTGGTTCAGCTAGACTTCAGGTGATTCTCAATTATGGCAATGATAGTTGTTTTGTAGTATAGCTGTAATTGATGTGGTCCTGAGAGGAGGTGAGCACATTTACCTACTCTGCCATCTTGAACAGAAATCTTGTTGCCTTATCTTCTAAATCACTGATTCGATCCTGTTCTTCATCTAACCCACTGTTGATTGCCTCTAACATATTCTTCATTTCAGTTATTGTATTCTTCTTTTATGATTGGTTCTTTTTTTATGTATTCTATCTCTATGTTTTCTATCTCTTTGTTGAAGTCTTCACTAAGATCATTGAGCATCCTTATAACCAGTGTTCTGAACTCTGCATCTGGTAAATTGCTTTTCTCCAACTTGTTTGGTTCTTTTTCTGGAGTTTTATACTGTTCATTCACTTGGGACATGTTTCTTTGTCTCCTCATTTTGGCTTTTTCCCTGTGTTTTAGTTTTATGTATTAGGTAGAGATGTTATGTGTCCCAGTCTTGGTTAAAGTGGCTTTATATAGTAGGTGTCTTTTTCTTTTTTAAGGTTTTTTGTTTGTTTGTTTGTTTGTTTAAATTGGGTAATTGGGGAAGGGGGACCAGCCAAGTTGTTGTTCTTCAACCTTAGTTGTGAAGAGTGCCAGTTTCCATCCAGCTGCCCATAAGCAACTTGTGGCCTCTAAGCGCAAGGTGCTGTCTTACAATCTTAGTTGCGAGTTGCGGGTGGGCGTAGCCACCATCCCATGTGGGAGATGAACCAGCAGACTTGTTGTTAAGAGCGCATGCTCTATCCACTGAGCCATCCGGGCAGCAGCTCAACTCAAGATGCTGAGTTCAGTCTTAGTTTCACGTGGGCATATCCCACCATTGAACAGGCAGTCTTGTTGTTAGGAGCATGTGCTCTCACCA
>NW_017732927.1:99947-101915 GCF_001890085.2 Hipposideros armiger | reverse complement strand
GCTGACCTCAGTTTGATGTGATAATCCAAGAACTAAGTATCTGGTGCCTGTCTTGTTTTACAGAGTTGATAATATGAATTATACACTCTCTATATTCTATGTTAATATCAAGTAGTAAATGATGTGGGCAATTGGTTCAGAAGGAAAATTAAGAGAAATAAAGGGAGCATTAAACCAAGCCACACCCAATCAAGAAAGACACATATTTTTGGGTATAGACTAAAATTAATTAATTATGGCTCAATGTATTGTAGGAACAATGTGTGTTGTAGGAACTGCAAAGGTTCTTCCCTTCTATATTCACTAAGGCAAATTTGATGAGTCTTCCAAGGAAGGTCTCCTTGACATCTGTGACTCGACTACCTTTATGTGATACTTGCAGATCACTTGGATTCTGAGTCTTATTAGTCATACTCAGGTGCAACTGGCAGAGTCCACAATCAACTTTGATTGTTCAACTCTCAGGAAAGTTTTAATATTTACTTCACACCCTTGGTCTCCCAGTGCTACTGACTACGTCTAGCTTTGATATATTTACAGGGTCAATAAGTTCCAACCACTTATTTAGGCAATGGTTCAAAATAAAAGGAGAAAAAAGAAAATATTTGACAGAAGAAAATAGCCTAATTTATTAGAGTTGGAATTATTGAGATTATTCTGAGTATATCTCTCCTTCAATGTATAGGTATCTTTAAAAATATATAGTTTTGGAGGTCTTTTCTTTGTTATAGTGCAGCGAGGATTTTTCCCTCAGCTGGTTTCTATAGAAGAAATTCTATTATAATGTAACTAAAGCAAATATTGGTGTAATGTCTAAGAATAACAACATCTTTTTATTTCCTTGAACCAAAGAGCTATTCTAGTCATTGGAAAAATAGTTCATATGAAATAGTGCACCCATGGGAAACTTAATATAGATTTAAAAAATTAAAGTGAAGAAAGAAAACCTGCAGAAAGGTTTGTGGCTCAGTGAAACCCTCAGACCATTTACCAACATTTTTGACATCTTAGTTATAACAGAACTTTGAGAAACATTTTGTTCAGAGGAAATTACTCATGACATGGTTTTAAAAAAAGATGAAAAGAAAGAAAAGAAAAGAAAAACAAAGGCCTACTGCTCCAACATCCTAGCTAGCCCTTATAGATAAATCAAATGTTACTCTGCAACCAAGTGATAGAAAGGCAAAATACGAATTCATTTAAAAAAATTTTAAGGATACATAAAGTTGGATATTCTATTTGCATGTCGTTATGTATTCAAAGGGGAGAAGTCAGGTAAATGAAATTATTTGTAATAGCTAACACTAGCATCAGAAAAAAACCACAAAAAACTAAAATTAAAATCACTCTTTTTTCTGGATGTTGAAATAGTTCTCTAACATTTGTATTTGTGACAGAATTAATTGGATATGTATTTCTGTTCTAAATTTTAGGTTGCATATTTAAGCACAAGTCATGACATTTATGATGATTAAATACAGAGTGAATATGGTGTTAACATTTTGTTCTATATCTTTGCTCAGGAATTGTATATTCCTTTGAGAGCATGAGATCTTGATATATTTGGAGAACTAAGGGACGAAGTGATGATGCTACATAATCTTTTGCAAAGTTCAAGCTACAAACTATTATGTGCATTAAATAACAATTCTTCCATATACCAGCTCGTAGATAATATCTAAAATTTGAATCAGGTTCCTCTAACTCCAAAGATTCTCATCTTGTGTACCTACATTGCCTACTCATGTCACTCACAAGGGGCTGATAAGAGAAAAGAAAAAACCCTCCTTTCTTCTTATCAGCCCTTTGTTTTACTTTCAAGGTCTTACATTTATTGAGCTGATGAGGATGGAAGCCTTTTCAATACCTTTTGAATTCATTTGGAATTCACAGGTATGTTTATTTTTAGGTTAATTAATTCATTTAACATGTGTGTATTATAGATTACTAGCAAGTGATTTGGTCATG
>NW_017732927.1:96820-99047 GCF_001890085.2 Hipposideros armiger | reverse complement strand
CACATGTCTTATTAGGGAGACCACTTCATGGACGGTGTAGAGGCTTGGCAACTGCATTGTATACCTGAAGCTGAAGTTAAATAATATTGTATGTCAACTATAATTCAATATGTATATATAGTCACAGGATGTGGAGCATAGAGTGGGGAGTGGAGTCAATGGAATTGTAATAGATATGTATGATATTGGGGGGGCAGTGAATTGCGGGAGGGAGGTTGTCACTTTGTGAGGGGTGAAAAATATAACTATTGCATTGTTTTGTACACCTGAAACTAAAAAAAAAAAGTTAAGTATAATAGTAAAATGCATTAATAGAAACATAAATAAATGACATGAGCTGATTTAATTTGCAATATTTTATGAGGAGATGGACCCTGAAGTATAGGTATGATAGTAAAATGAAGTACAGAAACATCATTACAAGGAGTAGTGACAGCAATAGTGAGTAAGGCAGGAGAATGTTTAGGTAATGAACCTATTTTGGAATTGACTGAATAATCGAGTTTGTGAAAACTAGCTTGAGAAAATGAAATTTTTGAAAATTATAGTGTAGATAATTGAGGAGCCAGTGAAATTTTCTAGCAGGGCAATAATAAAATGAGAGCCATGTGTAAGAATATTCTAGTAACTTTGTATGGCCTGTATTGCTATAGGAAGAGAGATGTAAGTGTCAAGGAAATGAGTATGCTTATTCCAAACTCAAAATCTGCACACAGAATATTCTCCTAAATCAATTACTCATCTAGAAAGCAAATGATTTGTGCATAAGTTTAAAAATTAATGCTATCTTATTATTTTATTGATGACTAATTATCATAAAGGTCATTATAACAACACAAATATACATAGTACATGCCTTCCATTTTTTTGTGATTTCTCTATTCTTAAAAGTAGGTAAACATTTAGCATCTTAGAACATTCCAAAGGAGGAAGAAGATGTTCTATTCATTATGGGTTTATTATAACATGGCTTTATCATTAAAAACAAGAAATACTTTGCAATTATTTTCTTCATATATATAGTAGTCTCCATATCAGGGATAATTATCCTCAGATACTGAAAAAAAAACAAAACAAAAAAAACCCCCAAAAAACCAACAACAACATTGCAATATTCACATGAAGGAAAACAAAACAAAACTACTTTTCTCAATTTCAAAGAATATCTATACAAATGAAAAAAACAAAACAAAAACAAAGCCTCTGAGTATTAGCTTTACGTACAGAAATGCACATTTTTTTCACTCAGTTGTAGAGTTGAACTGTTCTGACCTGGGAAAGAAAAATAATAAACTAGAGTAACAATGTGTTCAGAAAAATTGGAGTCAGCTAATCAATTTTGAGTAACTCTCTGATTTATATGTCTAATAACATGACTGGCAATTTATAGTCCGTATCACTAAATCTCAAAACACAATTTGCTGCAGCCATAAGCAATTTGTTTAGTGTAAATGGCCTTTAATCCCATTGATGATTGATTAATCTATAAATCACCAAATGAGCCACATGAGCCTGAAATAAATAATATCCTAGCTTTCTTATTTTTTTTATTTTTAAATTCTGTCTTATCACCAATAAAAATAGGTCAAATCTTCCAAACATCCAAGATAAAAATATTAATTAGTAAAATATGAACACTCTAGTTATTGTTATTGATAAGTCGTTTTGAAATACACTCAGCAAAACACATAAAATAGTTTGAGGGTTTAGGAATACTTGAAGACAATTTAATGTACTCAAAAATCCAATAAAAATGTATTTGATTAGCTAGGCAACTTTCTATACATATTGAAAATTTGATAACATCGTCACTCTCTTACTTAAGGTAATCTGCATGGAAAATATACCTTCCCTTTTTATATTCCAATATGGAACTGAATCCAGAACATGTCCAACTCTACCCAACTAAAAAAAAACAAAACATATTTGTGTGGAACATGACTTGCTCAATTTTTGTCAATTACAGCGTTCAACACTTGAAGGCAAATGTTTGCCTTCGTATATTTTTCTCCCCAGCAAGTTGGCTTCACGTAAACGTTGGACTTTCAATGATACTTAAAACCTGGTAAGTTTGGTTATCATGCTTCTTCCTTTATGCTGAAAGCAAATTGAAAAGAAATTTGATTCCATTGCTTCGTGTTAGAACGTTTCAAAATACTCAGATGTTAAACGGGAGAAATTGATTTTGATAGAGCTCTGGGCTCCGCGTGTGTAGGCATACTTTTAC
>NW_017732927.1:93609-94540 GCF_001890085.2 Hipposideros armiger | reverse complement strand
TTGTAGACACAGACAGGCAGATGCAGGGAATCACACACAACTCATCAGAGCAGAAACCTCTGTGAGAACCACCATCAGGTTAGGAAAACCTGAACTACATTTGACAAATGGCAGAGGCTCAGTGTGGACAAGTCTGGTAATCAAAACTCCAAGGAGGCTCAATCATCAGATGTCCACACAATTTTGTGAATTTTCACTCCATGTTCTCAGAGTGACTATTGGAGAAAAATGCCCCATGCTATTGCAGGAGGAGGGGTAGGGAAAACTGATTTGAAACATGTCAGACCACTCTGTTCTCAACGAGGCACGCAATCAAGACAGACTATTTTACCAGAGCCCATATTGTCAGAGTTTTATCAGAGCTAATTTGACCTGAGCAAGGGGCAGTACCAGCCCCTACCCACTGGCTCTATCCTGTTGCACCCAAGGAGGACAGACACTGAGAAGCACATAAACACGGACTGACTAAAGGACTAAGGCTTAAGCACGGGATACAAAATATTTTCTCCACTCCACATCACTAAATGTCAATTCTTTTTACCCAGTATATCCCATCTGGCTATTAAGAAAATAAATTACAGGGCATATAAAAGGCAAGAAAACACAGTTTGAATACAGAGAAAAAGTACCAGAATCAGACTCAGATATTGCAGGGAGGCTAGAATTATCAGACCAGAAATTTATAACAACTATAATTAATATGTTAAGGGATCTAGTGGATAAAGTACACAACATACAATAATAGATGGGCAAAATAAGTAGAAAGATGGAGATTCTAAGAAAGAATTAAAAAAAATACTAGAGATAAAAAAGAGAAAAACACTGTGACAGAAATAAAGAATGCCTTTGATGGACTCGTAAGTAGACTAGGTATAACTGAGAAAAAAATCTATGAGCTTTCTCTTGGGTTGTTGGAAAAGTCACGATGCAT
>NW_017732927.1:91787-92597 GCF_001890085.2 Hipposideros armiger | reverse complement strand
TTCCTTCCTTCCTTCCTTTCTCTCTTTTTTCTTTCTTCTTCTTTTTTGCCTGCAGAACCAAGATGTTAGGCCCTTTGTGAATAAATTATGTTGGCTGGCAGGACATTATATCAAGGATGCCAAACCAGTGTGAAGACCTAGTCCGCAACCTCTAATCTTATAGACATGAACTCTGTTATTTCCCATTGAAATTAGAGGTTACCAATTGTAACAGATGTCCTTAGCAGACACGTCTTTATTACTGGGGAACATTAGGTAAATGAAAATCGAACCCCATATTTTAAGTAGCAGTTCATGAAAATACAAAGCTCCATGGCTGGATCTGGCATTTTAAGTAAAAATTATACAAGCCTTTATACAGTTTGCCTTAATTGATGCATCAGCAGTTTTTCTAAATCATAGCAAGTATGAAATAATGGAAATTAAAAAAAAAATCAAATCCTAGTTACTCTAAGCAAACTACAATATTTGACATCCTCTTATTCAGAGAGACTATACAGTACATTTCAATAGCAAGACTATTTTAATTAACTGCAAAGAGAATAGGATTGAGGGTGGAAATCTTCCAACAGACCTATAAAGAAAACAAGCTGATGGATGAATAAGTTGATATAAAAGAGCTCTATGAGTATGTGTTATTGCAGGTGTCTGAATATTTTAAAATAAAAGTATTAAGATTATCTCTCTGTATAGAAGAGTTAAGCTACAAACACACACACGCAATGGACAAAAATAAAAAACAAAGCTGCTTTGTTAAAGTTGTTGAAATTAGATATTATGTCAATATGAAATTGCTCTCATTGACATGCT